>NC_047097.1:1550000-1900000 GCF_902459505.1 Geotrypetes seraphini
ACAGTGCTACACACGCAGAGTTGTATTGTGCCTGATTCTGCAAATGCATGTCCCGATGGTAGGCGTCCTATCGCCGACTCTCAGCCAATTGGGATGCACATTTTTTTTAAAAAGGGGGTAAGGACATTTATGTTGTAGGCATGTGTTGCATGTCTATGGAGATGCATAGGGAGGCTTAAGCACACCCAAGGTGGGGCGTGGGCATGGTTTCACCCGGAAGTGGCCTTTGGCATGTTTAAGCATCTCTATGCCTACATTTAAGGCATCTGTTCAACAATGCAGATGCAATTCTCTTTAGGATACCAATGCTTGATTGACACACGATCGTGACCACCTCTTAGGCATCCGCCGAGATCGGCGTCCTAAAGAGAATCCAGCCATAAAAGTTCGGATTACCCATCAACCTCCCTATTTTGAAATGCAGCAACCCCGAACCCCTGCATTATCCTTTAGGACTGTCTTTGATATGCAATATATTCTACTCATAAAAAAAGGAAGAAGGTTCTAGACTTGCTTGAGTACCTGATTGTAAAAACCGCTTAGATAACCTCGATAGGCAGTATATAAAATCCTAATAAACTTGAAACTTTGGACAGGGTTGTCGAATGTCAGTTCTCGAGGGCTGCAATCCAGTCAGGTATTCAGGATTTCTCTAATGAATCTGCATGAGATCTATTTGCATGCACTGCTTCCTTTGTATGCAAATAGATCTCATGCATATTCATTTCAGAAATCCTGAAAACCCAATCTGTCGAGGGCCATGGTTGGACACCCCTGATCTAGACAAAAAGTCAATTGAAGGCAATTGAGAAGCGTATGCTCCTCTCTTTTAAAGACAGCAATTAGGCTCCTTTCTGCCGCCTCTTTTTCTTCTATCCTGCTGTCCTCCATACGCTTATCACTACTGCCTTCCCTCTAGCAGTACTGTTAAGTTAAGTACACGTTGTTGAAGTCTCTTGAGGATGAATGTCCAACCTAGGCCCTCACCAGGTTGGGTTCAAGATTTCCCCAATGAACAGAAGAATTGCCATACTGGGACAGAACCAAGGCCCATCAAGCCCAGCATCTCGTTTTCAATAGTGGCCAACCCAGGTCCCAAATACAGTTGACTCTACCTAAGAGCATGCTGTTAAGCGCACGCTTCGATTATCCGCACGTGACCTGAACGGTCCCGTTTTTTGTTTTTTTTTTTACATTAAAGTAAATGGACATAAACTCTGGATAATTGCACTTCTGATAAGCATAAAATCCACTTACGCGCACAGATGTTATAGGTCCAACCGCCATTCTCTCACGTCACTTTCACTCCAGTTAACTGCATTTACACGTTCTGACAAGTCAATTAGACCCACCCTAGCACACACACGCATTCAGACATATTGAATAAGCCACATGTTTTGGAACTACAGCCTAGGATTAGCCAGGTGTTCGCACATTCAGAACTACAGTACTGTATCATGGACAAAAATCATTGTCTTTGGCTGAACGTGTCGATGTTAAAGAGACTTGACCAAAGAGAGAGTCAGGTCTCTATTGCAAAATATTACAGCGTTCATCTTAGCCAGATTTCTTGGATTTACAAAAAAAAGGCAAGCGATATTGAAAGACTGACAAAACAGCAATCCTACCAGAAAACAGCAAAGAATTGGGAAGGCTAGAGACGTTGAACAGGCATTGCTGCGATGGTTTGCGGAAGCTAGAAGTCGACAACTGCCAATCAGTGGACCTCTGCTGATGGAAAAAACAGCACAGTTATCCGAAGAACTGGGCATAGAAGACTTCAAAGTGACAAAGGGATGGTTAGAGAGGTGGAAAGTTCGTAATGGCATAAAATTTAAGAAGACAAGCATGGCGAAAAACAAGACGCTGAAAGACATGGGTCATGGAAGTGTTGCCATCAGTCACTGGTGGATATGAACCATGTGACGTGTTCACCGCTGACGAGACGGACCTCTACTGGCGTGCCATCCCTGATGGAACATTGGCTTTCTAACACAGCGAACCCGTTGACTTCAATGTGCCAAAGGAACGATTGACATTGCTGGTAAGTTGCAATATGGATGGTAGTGAAAAGCTCGAGCTACTGGTGATTGGGAAGACTCAAAATCCTCAGTGCTTAAAACACATTAAACGCCTGCCCAACAGAAACGCATCGATGACAGCGACATTGTGTATTGAATGGTTACAGAAGCTTGACAATCTGATGAGAAGGCGTAAGAGGCACATTGTAATGCTGCGTGATAACTGTACAGCACACAATGACTTAAGACTAACCAACATCAAACTCGTGTTTTTGCCGCCAAACATGACCTCTTTGATCCAGCCGATGGACCAAGGAATAATCACAAACTTCAAACGTCATTACAGGTCACTCATCTTACAATATGTAATGGCAGTAATTGATGCAAGCACAGAATCCAGCCCCCAAGCTGCTGAGCTAGCGAGAAAAATGACAGTGCTCGACTCTCTTCATAAGGCACGGGGGGCATGGAGTCCAGTTGAGTCTCATCATCAATGATTTCAAATTGCTATTGACGGGCGAGCTTTGTTCATGCATCTGATGAGACAACTAAAGCCGACACTTTGTCCATTGAACTCCCAGTTGGACTCTCATAGCAACATAGTAAATGACGGCAGATAAAGACCCTCTCGTCACAAGAGTTTGAGCTGTATGTCGCCGTTGACAACGATCTGCACAGCTCTAATTCCGATATCTGTAAAGTCATAAAGGACACTGCAGACAGCCTAGAGTCTGATGAGGACTGAGTTACTGCTGCTGTCATCACGACTAATGAACCACCTGCAGAAATTGTTTCCTTCTCAGACGCCCTGAAGTCCCTACTACACTATGGGCAGTTTTACAACATCAGTAATAATAATAATAATAACAGCTTATATACCGCAATACCGTGAAGTTCTATGCGGTTTACAAAAGATTAAGCAAAGATACAAATTGATTGACTTCAAGAGGGGTAGAAGAAAGAGAATTAATAGGACAGGAAATTCATTGTTGAGGAAAAAGTGATCAATTGGACAAGTTAATCGTTATTGGGGGGGAGAGAGATGAGTGGATCAGTTGTCTAGATGCTTTAGGAACAGGTGTCAGATACCCAGCCTGAATCTGCCTGGAGAAAACAATATCTGATTATTTTAGTAAAATGTTGGCATGGTGGACAACTACTGTACTGTAGTGTGTTTCTACAACTGTATTCGGTGTGTTTTGGGTTGAATAAAAGTTTTATAGCACTTGGCAACTAGATCCCAAGTAGTAAGAGAGCTATTTGGAAACAGTGCCTGAAAGTGAAGTCAGTCACCCACTTCCTTACAGCCCCCGCCTGTCTCTTTAAGTCGCCTTTCGCCAGCCCTCTGGTGGGCGGCGCCCGCGCTCTCCCGCCCTGTCAGGGTCACTCACATTAGGCGCCGCTGTGGGTCCCGCTGGCTCTGCGCTGCCGCCTCTTGGATCACGCGGCCTTCCTCCTCCTCCTCGTCCTGGACCACCAGCTCGTGCTCGGCTGGCGCTCCGCGGCCGCCGGGGCTCCTTGTGCGACGCGGACGCTCCGCCTTCCTACGACGGCACTGCAACGCTGACGGCGGCTTCCGGAGCCCGCGAAGCACCCGGCAGCACCCGCCGCCCGTCTCCTCCACCAGCAGCACCTCGTCGCTCGACTCCGCCTCGGACGAATCCCCCCGCGGCGCCGCGGGCCTGGGCTCTGGGCCTCCCGGCATCGGCCTCTCGTCAGAGTCGCCTCCGCGCCTGCGCAGAGCAGTTGGCGCGGAGCGCGGCACAATGACTTCACTGTCCTAACGGATTCCGGCGGTTGCTGGCAGGCGCGCGCCTAGAGGCTCCGCCTCCCCTCGAACGCTCGCAGCGGCTCAGACGCGCGAGCCAATCGAAAGGCCTCTCGGGAGCTCCGCGCGATGTTGCTCAGATGTACACAGCTGCGCCTGCGCGCGCTGTCTCCCTTCAACTGTCAACACTTTTTCTTTAACACAGGCCCCGGCACGCATTTGCCCCGCCTTTTCGCTGGGTAACTTTCCTTGCTCGTTACATTGCGCGTCACCCGTGGTCGCTCGCCTTCGGCCTCTCCCCGGCAGCTAGCTTAGCCAACTTAGATGTCACTTCGCCTTTAAGAAGGGAGGGGGGCACAAGACCCACCCCCTATCGGCACGGCTAAAAGTCGGTGATAAAATAGCAGAGCTAGTTGACGTCTTTGCGTAAAGTCTTAAGCTATCTTTACGCACGCTCCCCTTTGAACGCCGGGAGTTGTAGTTTTCTTCCTACTCCCACAGGAAGTCGTCGCTTGATTCTGTTCCTTAAGCTGGAATTAAATACGTGAATGAGCAGTTTATTGCTTTGTAGCGGAGGGAAACGTAGTTCCTATAAGAGATTTTTTTTCCTTTTCGCTTGCAAGCAACGAGCCGTTCTTAAGCAAAGTTGGACTGGTGCAGGGCATTTTGCATAGAGGAAACCGCGAGAAAATGAAATGGTTGCTGTGCATTTTTGCAACAGACACTTTAACCAAATTATGACAAGCATATTGCCAGGTGTTTTGGGTTCTAGTTTCAGCAGATCCTGGCGTAAGGCACTTGCCACACTGATTTCAATGCACAAAATCATGGGCTACAACTACGACATTGCTTTGGGATGCAAATTTAAAAACCAGGACTGGCCAAAAAGTCTCCCACCTGGAATGGGGAGCTTGGCAACTCTTAGGATAAATGTAGACACCCAGGGCATGGAGCCCTCTCCATTGGACAAAATCATCCCACACCTCAGAGAAGAAGTGCAACCACTGCCTTCCCATAGGAGTTAGCTTAAACATTAAGCAAAAGAAATCACATTTGCTTAAAAAATTATCTAATAAAGGAGGATCATACCTCTTCCAATCCGAAGCTTTAAGTCAGGGGTGTCCAACCTGCGGCCCGTGAAGTATTTTGTGTGGCCCCAGTCGAGGGTGATGCAGTGTTTTCCTCTGCTGCCTCTGGGTGTTTACCATCTTGCCGGCTCCCTCCTGTATCTTGCTGCAGCGTTTGCACGGCCCCAGAAACATTTTTTTGGCCAGTGCGGCCCAGTGAAGCCAAAAGGTTGGACACCCCTGCTTTAAGTAGTTTACCCGCTACAAAAAAATTATAATGTGACTGCGATACCTATGGGGGCCACAAATGTTACAGACAGTAATGGGCCTCAAGAGGGTAAATAACCTGTGTGACCTGAAAATATGCCTGGCCAGTAGTCTTCCAAAAAAGCCAAACCTTCAGACATCCCTACCAAATATGGTAAAATATTCACCATACATACACCAGCAGGCAGAAGATCCCAAGGCATAACTCCAGCGTATAGTACCACCTATATAGTCTCTTATGCCCATTTTTAGCCACGCTCCTTGCAACAGACACATTAAACAAATTATGAAAAGCATATTGCCAGGTCAAAAAAGCAAATGTTTGTCCCAAATCCCTCTCCCATTGTATACAGCTTTGAATAGGATTATAGCTACCCAACAGAGCTCCCAGCGCTGAGCTTTGAAGTTCTGCACAGTTCTACCCATATCCATTTTCTGGATGTTTTGGTTCAAATTGAGGGTGGTCATTTTTTGACACCTGTGTATACTACGGTAACAGATTGAAATTCCCTTTGAACTTTTCTAGTATGCACCCATTTCCAATGAAAACTAGTATCCCCTATGCCCATTTTATACGATATTGCCACATTGGCAGTACTAATGAAGAATATGTGACACGCACTGAGGGACTTAGTAGAAAGTTTGAGGATCGTGAATACGCAAAGCTCCTTGTTAATAAAGCAGCTAAGTGGGCATTTCTCAATCTGAGTGACTAACTGCTACAGTACAATGAAGTAGAACAACAGAATGATGTCATGCCATTTGTGTCAAAGTTTATCATCAACTAATCCAGACATATTCAAAGGATTGTTCAATGGAGTATTGTGTTCAGTTTTGGAGACCGTATCTGGCGAAAGACGTAAGAAGACTTGAGGCGGTCCAGAGGAGGGCGACGAAAATGATAGGAGGCTTGCGCCAGAAGAAGTATGAGGAGAGACTGGAAGCCCTGAATATGTATACCCTAGAGGAAAGGAGAGACAGGGGAGATATGATTCAGACGTTAAAATACTTAAAGGGTATTGACGTAGAACAAAATCTTTTCCAGAGAAAGGAAAATGGTAAAACCAGAGGACATAATTTGAGGTTGAGGGGTGGTAGATTCAGGGGCAATGTTAGGTGGATGCCTGGAATGCGCTCCCGAGAGAGGTGGTGGAGAGTAAAACTGTGACTGAGTTCAAAGAAGCGTGGGATGAACACAGAAGATTTAGAATCAGAAAATAATATTAAAGATTGAACTAGGCCAGTTACTGGGCAGACTTGTACGGTCTGTGTCTGTGTATGGCCGTTTGGAGGAGGATGGGCAGGGGAGGGCTTCAATGGCTGGGAGGGTATAGATGGGCTGGAGTAAGTCTTAACAGAGATTTCGGCAGTTGGAACCCAAGCACAGTACCGGGTAAAGCTTTGGATTCTCGCCCAGAAATAGCTAAGAAGAAAAAAAAAAAAAAATTTAAATTGAATCAGGTTGGGCAGACTGGATGGACCATTTGGGTCTTTATCTGCCGTCATCTACTATGTTACTATGTTACTCACTTAAGGATTTTACGGGCACATTCCTGTTTTGCTGACACCCGTTTTTTGTTTGCTTTTGGAAGAAATACCAACCTGTATGACCTAGTGAGCCCTAATGAGCTGAAGCCTTTAAGTGATGACATGCTGGAGATCAGAAGTGGGCATTCAAGATGGGGGAGGTGTACTATGTGCCAGGTTATGATGGAAACCCAAACTTTTGTTTATCCAAAAACCAGGCAATCATTTACTCTGAGGAATAGTACCTCATCTATGTGGTCCAATGCCCCTGTGATATGCTATATATGGGGCAAACATCTTGTGTATTAAAGACATGCTTGTTAGAACATCGCTCCTACTTGACCACTAAGCATATGGATGAGCCCAAGGTCACCCACTGTACTCAGTTTAAGCATGATTTTTTCACTCTGAGATGCTGTGTTCTGGAGTACTGTCCTAAACCAATCAAACATGGTGATTGGTGACATCTCCTTTGTTAGAAGGAGCAACATTGGATATTTCAGCTGCAGACAATGAAGCTGATTGGGTTGAATGCACAGGTAGAATGGGCCACCTTCTTCTAATGTGATTTGCTGGTGATTGGCTAATCCCTGATAAGGGCAGAGCTTTTACAGATTTTTTCTACTCACAGATGCCGGCGTTTGAGATCCCTGGCGCCATTGTGTGCGCGAGTGTAGTTATTATGGTTTGCAGTGACTTCAGCTCAAAGTGTCAAAGCAAGACTCCTGACGCAACTTCGGAAAAATAAGGAAGTTCCCTGTCAGGTCTTTTGCTGAAGATGCCTGCTTAGTCTTTTGCTGGTCCTGTATATGCAATTTGAGAGATTTGGGGATCGGGCATGAGCGGAATTTCTCTAACTAGCAGCCAAGTATCTGCTCTTTCTTTGCCTGTGCTTGTGCTTATGCTGGAACTGTGCCATCTGTGGTATTTTGATCCTGCCCTTCAGCTTGCAATTTTTTGTATGCTGAGAGTGGACATTACTGATAAAGAACAAGTTGTTTTGTCGAGATATAATTTGATAAAGTGGAGTTTTTAAAAACCATATGCAGCCTGAGGTTTTTTTCTCCACTTTCCTTTTTCTTTTTCATGTCTTGTTTTTGTTTGTTCTTCTTTGATGCATGAATGCAGCATTATGCTTTTCCTATACTCTGATATATTAGCGTTATTTGCTGAAAGCAGGGGGGGTTCAATTTAATTATTTAGTTTAGAGTATGAGTTTTGGAGACTAGTAATTGGAATCACCCATTATTATACTGTTGGCCATTTCTCCAGCTTTCCTAATCTCTGAAAACATTTCTTCATCTGTCTGCTCATTTTGTCCCGAGGGATGAAGTATAACCCTACTTTTAAATTCCTTCCCTTCACACATGGAATTTCTATCCATAAGGATTCCACACTGCTATCTATGTCATGCAGAATGTTTATTTTATTTTATTTGATTCAATTCCCTCTTTAACATATAGTGCACTCCCTCCCCCCCTCCAATTTGATCTACGCTATGCTTGTAATATAATTTGTACCCAGGTAACACAGGAGATGCCTATTATATCTCATCGGGTAAAAGTATGAAGAGAAGACTAAGTTGCCACCCTGCAAATTTCAGCTGGAGGGACCTCCCGAGATTCATCCCATTAGACTGCAATACTCTTAGTTCAGTGTGCCTTGAGAGAGACCGGCGGCTGCTTCCCACAGAAAATGTATAATGATAAAATGGTCATGTGAATCCATCTGGAAATAGAGGCCTTGAGAGAGACCGGCGGCTGCTTCCCACAGAAAATGTATAATGATAAAATGGTCATGTGAATCCATCTGGAAATAGAGGCCTTGGACACTGGCTTACTATGCCGGGACTGACAAGTCAGCACAAACAGGTGGTCAGAAAGACAAGAATCTTTGGTTCTTTCTAAGTAGTGAAGTAAGACTCTTCGCACATCCAGTTTCTGTAATTTCCTATCTTGCTTACTCAACTCTGTGAGCCAAAAAACAGGCAGACTAACCAGGTTCACATGGAAATCAGAAACCACTTTCAGGAGAAAGAACTCTCTACAAGAGAGAGCTTGAAATGCGTCTTGCTGAAACAGTGGCCACTAGGAATACTGTCTTGACCATAAGGTCCAAAAGGGATGCGTTATGGAGCAGCTCAAAAGCAGCTTTAGTAAGGCCCTCCAAAACAAAATTAAGGTGCCATGTGGGAAAAGGAAGACAGAGTGGTGGCCACAAATGGAGCATCCTTCTAAGAAATCTAGTCCCATCCAGATGAGCTGTAAGTGAAACTGAACTGCTGAGCGCCCTGAAGCATGAGAGACCTGCCACTTGCACCTTGAGAGAAGCCACTGCCATGCCTTTTTCTAAGCGGCCCGCAGAAAAGCTAAAATCACCAAAACGGGAGCTCGTAATGGTTCCACTGGTCCCTTTCACACCACTGTTGAAAAGCCTTCCAAGCCTTGGCATAGGCTGCCATAATAGAAAGCTTTTTCACCCACAAAAAGGTGGTAACGACCACAGCCAAGTAACCTCTTTGAATCAGGGTCTTGTGCTCAAGAGCCATGCCATAAAACTAAAGCACTGGGGATTCTCCATGGGGACTGGTCACTGACTGAGAAGGTTGCAATAAAGAGAAAACTTAAGGCCCTTGTCCCGCTGAAGACGAACAAGATCCACATACCACAGGCAGTGAGGCCAGTCCAGGGCCACAATCCTGAAGATGACCCAGCCCACCATGGGCTAAGGTGGGAAGACCTAAAGAAGATCCTAGCTTGGCCAGGACTGAACTAACGCATCCTGTCCTAAGCTTCTGGGTTAGGCTCTTCAACTGAAAAAGTGCTTGACTTTCGAGTTCTTGGCAGAAGCCATCAAATCCATTGTTGGTCTGCCCCAATGACTCTCAATGCTTTTTGAAAGAGAGACTATTCCCCCAGGTTCAGGACTTGTCGACTGAGAAAGTGCGATTGAACACTTTCTACTCCAGCCACTTGTGCAGCCGAGAGAGCCTGAAGGTGTATCTCACCCACCAGAAGAGCATTAGTTATTTTCAGCAAGTTCAACACTTTGTCTCTCCTATTGAAACCCATAGTTTGAAAGGCAGGTAACCTGACTTCTTGATTGAGATGGAAAGATGACACCACCTTCGGCAAAAATGAAGAGACTGTATAGATAGAAACTTCCACTTCTGTAAACCTGAGGAACTGTTCCCTGCATGAAAGTGCCTGTATCTGAGACTCTCCTTATTGAGGCTATGGCTACTAAAAAAGCTGTCTCCACTGTTAAATTCAGAAGGGATGCTTCCTGCAAGGCTCAAGTGCCTTGCTGAGGCCACTCAGACCAAAGTTAAGGTTCCATGTGGGAAATGGCTGTCTTACCGGAGGTCTCAACTTGAGGCCCCCTTCAAAAATCTGACTTTATCCGGATACGAGGCTAAGGACCCCTTTTCCACTCAGGCTCTGAAACTTGAGAGGCCTGTAACTTGCACTTTAAGGGATCCTATGGCCAGTTTGGCTTACAGAGAAGCCAAATCCACTGCCACCCGAGCTCTCCAAGGATCTACCTGTTTATTTGTGCTCTACTGTTGAAACAACCTCCAAGCCTTATAAAACTTTTTTTTGTGTGTAATAATTTTTATTGAATTTTCCAAAATACACAGGCCCACAAAGGCTGCAAAATGAACACTACAGAATAATCACACACAAATGATTACAAATTTTCACAGTATACAGTTTTGATTAAGGCACGAAGGAAAAAAAAAGGGAGGCCCCTTCACAGAAAATGTACCTCATCCCTATCCCCTTCTACTTCATGTTTATTTATAAGAGATATTTAATGAAAAATTTTTGTCTGACTATAAACCCCCAAAACAGAGAATCATCAACATAAAAGCCACTAAAATACAAGACTTCAACATAGATATGAATCACATAGCACAACATGAAGTAGCCAGATTAACCTTCCAGTGCATGAAAGCTCGGAAGTCTATGTGGAACTAACAATACCAAACAAAAATACAGAAACTCGTTACTTATTTTAGCTCCCATTTACCCCCCCCCCCCCAAATAATCCACACAAAATCTAAACCCTGTCCCTGCCCCATTGTATATAACTTTAATGGGATCTGACCGATGCTGTTCAAGTTCCAGTTCAGGACCACTCAGACTCTGAATTTTTCTCAATGATTATTTCTCAGATTCTGTGGACACGAGGCTGGATGGAGAAACATCCTATTACAGGTTTTGAGCTGTTTGGAGAGAAAGATATTACTGTTAACTTCCCAAGTTATAGTAAGATTTACCTGCATTTTCTAGGCTCAGGCAGTAGTCCAGAGAGTGAGTTGTAAACCTTAGCCAATAGACATAGTCTCTGCAATTATACAAGAATAATAATAATCATTCCTGTTTAACCTCTTCGCTAACATCTCTATATCATGAGTCATTAATGTAAGAAACTCTTATGAGCTGCATTGATTCATAAAAGAAGAATTGTGAAATACAAGAAACTGTATTGTATTGTAAAATATCATTTAAAACTAAGGAGCCCTTTTACCAAATCTTAGAAAACTCTGACAAAATTAGTACACACTAAATCAGTGTATCGCAAACTGTGTGCCACTGAACACCAGTGCGCCTCCTGAGATTTCAGGTGTGCCACGACACACTGGTGAGCAGGAGCGTCATCCACGCCAACTGACTGCCTACAAGATGTGCCTCTCGCGGCGAGAGGCATGTCCTGTAAGAAGACAGTTGGCACAGGTGATTCTTCTGGCCGGCGTCTCTCCTCTCCCCGCACCTCCTGGATCCCTCCACTGAAGCAGGTCGCAGCCAGATGGGCCTCCACGCATGCATGTGACATCATCACGTCAACGTCCACGCATTTCCGGGTTCCTTTCGGCCGGGGCACTGGATCTAGTGTGCCACCGGCCAGAAAGTTTACGAGACACTGCACCAAATGATTAAAAAAAAACCCATAGTGATAAAATGGGCTTCTTATCATTTAGCATGCACTAATTTTGTTAGCGCACAATAAACTTTAGTACAAGGACCCCTAAATTTTTCATACACCATCAAAAGCTTGAGCTTGAGATGGTTCACAATAAAATATTTATGTTCATCTTAAGCAGATTTACAATCATGAGATTAGTGCAGGTAAACCGCATAGAACTTCACGGCTTTGCGGTATATAAATAAACTGTTATTATTATTTTAGCAGAATGAATAGGCATGAGATTGATTTGAAAACATTGCTTCCATTGTATGCAAAACTTTTCCATGCATATTCATTGTGGAAAACCTGACCGGCAAGGGGGTACTCCAGGACTGACTTGAGAAACCATAAATTAAACTCCAAATGGCAGATAACCATGTGAACCAATCCACTGCTGTTCTCTTCCTACTCAGACCAGATTGCATCAGTGAGAAAGGGCAGCAAAAGAAGGGGGGGGGGGGGGGGAGAATGAAGGGAGATATCCATCAACCTTTTGTTACATGCTTTTCAAGTCCAAGGTGTGGTACTGTAATAAAAATCAGCAAAACATAAACCGTGAAATATTATAGTATAAACCCAAAGAGGAAAACTATAAAAGCATATGAAGCAATCTAGAAAGCAGAGTTAACGTAACAGGTGTTATCCAGGGACAGCAGAAGCCCCAGTACGGACACTTGAAAATGCATTGCCACTTTAAGTCTTTAGAAAGTTTGCGATAGCCCGAAACCATGTGCGAGTGCCTTCCCGTACGACATAGGGCACACGGTCCCTCAGTTAAGATAAGCCAGCTAAGAAGCCAACCCGGGGAGGTGGGTGGGTTATGAAAATATCTGCCTGATGTCCCTGGTTAACACCCGTTACGGTAAGTAACTGTGCTTTATCCCAGGACAAGCAGGCAGCCTATTCTCACACATGGGCGACCTCCAAGCTAACTAGAAAGGGATGGTGGGAGAGTTGGCCTTTAAGAAAACAAATTTTGCAAAACTGGCCGAATTGCCCATATGCTACTGTTACATTGTCGGAAAATACTCTTACCGCCTTTCCCTCCAGGGTCTTTTCCAGAGACCGCAATGTTATCCTGATGACTCGGAGCTCTAGATGCAATGGGCAGCTGTGAGAAGACCCCACAAGGCACTCTAAACTGTAGTCTGTGCCAGACAGGTGGGCAGGAATACAGCTGAGGCTCCTCTAAACCTGGGGAGATAGGGGAAATTGGGGGAGGGACTCAACCCCCAGGTCAGTAGGACCCCTAAGAGGGTCCCCCAAGCTCTGTCTGAACAGCAAAGGGGACAAGAAAAATTTCCTAACCAGATCCAACATGCCCAAGCAACCTCAGCACAGACTGCTGGAAACTGAGTGTAAGAAGGACTGCACAGCCCACTTGTACTGTAGTCAAAAGTCAATGTCTCAGATTCCATCTGCTGGCAGAGGAGAATAAACCCATCCGTTTCTGTGCCAGTCTGGATGGCCACTAAGAAAGAACTCTTTTTACAAGTGATTCCCATGTGGTAAATGCAATGAAATCCATTGGAAATGAATGAGCTCATTGACCCAAGAGACAGAACAACTCATCTCATCTGTCCTTACCAAGGTTGAACATTGGACTATGCACTCCAAACTAAAACTGAATCCCAAAAGTACCAAGATTTTCTTGGCAAGTCTCAATAATAAGATCATGAACACCTCCTTGAGACTAGACGGATCAGACTACCCTATTAATCCTACAACCAAAATCCTTGGCATCACCCTGGACCGAAGCCTGATGTTTGAAGAAACATCAGGCTTCGGTCAAGTCAAAAAATGCTCAAGTCAAAAAATGCTCTCTTACTCTATGGAAACTTCATACCATTAAAAATACTTCGATTTATTTTCCTTTTGACTGCTGGTTCAATCCCTGATCTTAAGTACCTTAGACTACTGCAATATTATATACTTGGGATCTCTCAAGAAAACCATCAAACAACCAAGAGTCATCCAAAATGCTGCAGTCCGTCTCATTTATGGCCTCAAGAAATCAGACCATGTAAGCCCATATTACAAAAAACTATACTGGCTGCCTGTGGAAACAAGGGTCATTCTTAAGTTTGCTTGCCTTTGCTCCCCAACCTATTTGTCTCACGAATTCGAATTTCCAGGTATGACCAATACACTAACGAGTGGCTACAAGGATGGTGCCGGGAAATGAACTTCAGATTCCTGAACCATGGAGAGGCGCTGCAAGGACTTCAGGGACCAGATGGACTCCATCTGACCAGTATAGGTAAGAACGTCTTCGGACATTGATTAGCCCACCTGCTTCGTATGGTTTTAAACTAGGTAAGTTGGGAGAGGGTACCCACTCATTTACAGTGCAGTAAGTAACCATCCTGATGAGGAAAGTCGGACCATCCTGATGAGGAGAGTCGAAACTCCGATTCTAAGTCCGAGGTAAGCACCTTCATTGCAAACAATTCTCTAGGAGTCACACTAACTCAGGTGGGAAACTCCCCACAGGGAATTAGCAATCACGGGGTATGGAGGGCTATGTATGTTAATGCACACAGTTTAGGCAATAAAATTCTAGAATTGGAGACCGAAATAATGAATGCTGACCTAGACGTGGTGGCGATATCTGAAACTTGGTTCACGGACTCTCATGGGTGGGATATGGCTATACCAGGTTACAACTTACTTCGTCAAGACAGAGAGGGAAAGTTAGGAGGAGGGGTAGCACTATACATTAAAGAAGACATGAAAACCACCAGAATCAAAGATGTCAAGTACACCAGGGAATCCCTCTGGGTGAACCTGGCCAGAGGCAGAGAAAAATGCCTGTATCTTGGTGTAGTATACAGACCTCCAAGACAACCGGAAGACAAAGACTCAATTAATTGAAGACATAGAGAATATCACTCTATGGGGAGACGTTGTTCTACTAGGGGACTTCAACATGCCTGACGCAGATTGGAACACATGGTTGGCAACAACCAGCGGCAGCAGGAGGCTGTTAACATCCATAAAGGGAGCACGACTCAAACAACTGGTATTGGAGCCCACTAGGGCCCAGGCGATCCTGGACCTGGTACTCACTAACGGGAATAGTGTCTCGGAGGTCTCGGTAGGAGATACGTTAGCCTCCAGCGACCACAACATTGTATGGTTCAACCTCAGGAAAGGTTTCCCCAGATCAAATACGAAAACAAAGGTACTCAACTTCCGAGGCACCGACTTCGAACGCATGGGAGATTTTGTCCATCGGACACTGCAGAACCAGGCTCATCACTGAAATCTACCATACATGAAGCAACAAGCCTCTACATAAAATCAGTAAATAAACGGCGGAGAACCAATAAACCCCATAGATCTTGTACCTCGTCAAAGAGAAGAAAAAAGCATTTATTTCCTACAAACGAACGGAGAAAAGGGAAGCTAAACTAGAACATATGGCTAGGTCTGCAGCGGTCAAAACGGCAGTTAGGGAGGCCAAACTTCAGGTATATTAGAGACAGAAAAAGAAACACAGACGGGATAGTACGCCTTAGAAAACCAGATGGGAACTATGCAGAATCAGATTCCGATAAAGCCAAACTACTGAATGAATATTTCTGCTCGGTCTTCACCTGCGAGGCACCGGGGCACCGCAGCTGCTGGCAAGGCAAAGCGCGGAGGACCCGTTTCAGAATTTCGAGTTCACACCCGGCGACGTCTACTGCAAACTGACAAGACTCAAGGTGAACAAAGCCATGGGACCGGACAATCTACACCCTAGGGTGCTCAGTGAGTTGCGTGATGTCCTGGCGGAACCGTTATCAGTGCTCTTCAATCTCTCCCTGAGTACGGGGAGAGTCCCCTTAAGACTGGAAAACAGCTAACGTCGTTCCACTGCACAAAAAGGGTTGCAGGGCAGAGGCTGCAAATTCCAGACCGGTGAGTCTCACATCAATAGTATGTAAACTCATGGAAACATTAATCAAACGTAAATTAAATGCAATCCTGGATGAGGAGAATATATGAGACCCCAGTCAATATGGATTCACCAAGGGTAGGTCCTGCCAATCCAATCTCATCAGCTTCTTTGACTGGGTAACAAGAAAGCTAGACTTGGGAGAATCCCTGGACGTCGTGTACCTAGACTTCAGTAAAGCTTTTGATAGCATCCCACATCGCAGGCTATTGAGCAAGATGAAATCGATGGGGTTAGGAGAAACACTAACTGCATGGGTCAATGACTGGTTGAGTGGTAGACTTCAGAGGGTGGTAGTTAACGGTACCCTCTCTAAAACATCGGAGGTGACCAGTGGAGTACCGCAGGGTTCAGTCTTGGGCCCGCTCCTTTTCAACATATTCATAGGGGACCTAACCCAGGGGCTTCAAGGTAAAATAACATTATTCGCCGACGACGCCAAACTATGTAATATAGTGAGCAACAGCAATCAGTCCGATAGTATGACACAGGACCTGCATTTGTTGGAGCATTGGTCCTCGACCTGGCAGTTGGGCTTCAACGCTAAGAAATGCAAGGTCATGCACCTCGGCAGCAGAAACCCGTGCAGAACTTACACCTTGAATAGTGAGACCTTGGCTAGGACTTCAACAGAACGAGACTTGGGAGTTATCATCAGTGCAGACATGAAAACTGCCGATCAAGTGGAGAAGGCTTCAGCTAAGGCAAGACAGATGTTAGGTTGCATCAGCAGAAGTTTCGTCAGCAGGAAGCCTGAAGTCATAATGCCATTGTACAGAACAATGGTGAGACCACATTTGGAATACTGTGTGCAATTCTGGAGACCACATTACCGGAAAGATGTGCTGAGAGTGGAGTCAGTTCAACGGATGGCCACCAGGATGGTCTTGGGGCTCAAGGACCTCTCGTACGAACAGAGGCTGAAAAATTTGCGGCTCTACTCTCTCGAAGAACGTAGGGAGAGAGGAGACATGATCGAGACGTTTAAATATATCACCGGCCGTGTCGAGATGGAAGAGGAGATTCTCTTTCTCAAGGGACCCTCGGCCACAAGAGGGCATCCGCTCAAACTCAGGGGCAGGAGATTTCATGGTGACATCAGGACACCGAGAGAGTGGTTGATCCTTGGAATGAGCTCTCGGTGCAGGTAACCGAGGCCAACAGCGTGCTAGATTTTAAGAGCAAATGGGATGCTCATGTGGGATCCCTTAGAGGGTTAAGTTAAGAAGATCGGTCATTAGGAGTGGGATCTCTAAGAAAGTAGACTTGGGGGTGGGTCAGTAAAGTGGGCAGACCTAATGGGCTATGGCCCTTATCTGCCGTCATTTTCTATGTTTTTTCTATGTTTATATGTTACCTACTTATTTGCTTTTCCATCCCTAAAGGGCTGCACCTACAAAAGATACCGCAATAGAACATTATCATTCCAAGTAGGCAAATGGAACAAATGTTTAACCAACTTCATCTCAAATGCACTTTTGTACCAAACATTTAGGAAGTCAATAAAAACTTATCTCTTTGACAAATTTCTCTGACCCACTTCAACCGGATGTACTTCCAAAAGACTTCCAGATAAACCTGACTAAACTTAACATGCCAATGTAATTTTGAAAGTTCTCTGTAATGTCGCTGTCTGTATACAGTCTCTTCCCTTGTAAACCGCTTAGAACTGTTTGTGGTATGGCAGTATATAAAAATAAAGTTATTATTATTTGCTGCATGGGAATCACTAGCACAGCTTTGTAAAAAGAGAACAGTGGTGTTCCATAACCTTAAGTCAATACAGAAGATTCCTTGGACAAAAGGATTGGTTCAGATCCTTGTGGAAATTTTGAGTTAAAGAAAAGAAAAGAGAAAAGGAGATTAGAGAGGAAGTAGAGGAAAAGAGTAGGGATGAAAAAGGTATGGTATATAGTAAACTGGAAGCATGAAGAGCTTACTGGAAGAAAAGCATACCTTTTTCTTTTCCAGAATTTTGGCAGTAAAAGAATTCTTTAAGAACTATTTACTTTTGTGAAAAAATTGTTAGGGGCTAAAAACCATTCAGTAATGCAAGATAATCAGTGTGGACACTGGCATGGAGATTAGTTTGAACATGTCTCCAATCTCTCTGCACAGAAAGTCATTGACCCTGGATTGAACATCTTGCACCAATACCTGAGACTGAGCGGGTATCAAATAATGCAGCAGTGTGTCTAGGGATGGGAGACCTCTAAGAGGATGCTTGCCCAGTAGGAGACACAGCCTGCACTGAAGGAGAATGCTGGTGTCAAAGCTTGGCCTGCATTGAGGGACTTGATGCTGAAGAGGCCTGTGATCCCAGCTGAGAAGTGGTCGGCTTCTAAGTAGACTTACCAGAGGCAGGGATGGCTGATGTCAATGCAGGCACAGTTGGTACCGAGGACCGAGACTTTTCCTCCATACGTGAACCAAAAATATTTTCCTGATGAAGCCGATAGGCCTTCAATAAATGCTTCTGAAGGGTAGAACAATGAATGCAGGAGTCCACCCGATGTTCAGTTGTGTGGGTCGATGATGGAAATATGCCGTTGACACCGACAGCACTACTTAAACCTGCTGAATGTCTTAGACAAGGACGGGAAAATTTGAGCGGCTAAGTTAAACTCAATTTTTGTGAAAAGAAAAACCACTGCACAAAAGCGAGACCCCTGACCTCAGAGAACTGAGGGAAAAAATAAACCAAAATCTTTTTTTTTAAAAAACCGGCTAAAGAAAGAAATATGACGCGCAAAATAAAATTCCAAAGACTTGTGGAACTATATTTCACAATCAATCATGCTGAGGGAAGGCAATGCAGCACTAGAAAACACAACTTCATTGCTCTGCGGAAAACGAAGAACTGAGGTACCACAAGTCTTTGTCAGGCAATAAGGCACTTGCGCATGCGTGATACAGGCAGTCTAAAAGCTTATGAACTCAAAGTGCCGGTGCACTTCTCACATGTGGGTGACATCATCTAGGGAGCCCGGTATGGACAGTGAAAATATGCTGCCTTTTTGTCTTAGGATAAAGCTGGTTACCACTGTGAATATTCAGTGTAGATAACCAGTTATCTTTTGTTGAATATTTGCGTTTAGTCAGTTAAATGCTATATAACTAGTCAGCTATTTAACTGGTTTCTGGCTGGTTAAATAGTTTTGAATATCGAGAGGAAAGACCTGAAGCAATTTGTTAACAATGGACTAGTGGCCAACTAATCTTGGCTACCCACTTGATGGATAAGTTTGTGAGTTTCCTGGAGGATTTTGATCAGTTTGATTATGTACAATTTATTTTTAATATTTATATACCACTTATAGCCTAAGGGGCTCATAATCAATGGCCAGTAACATAGAAACTCAGAGGATAATCAAAACCAACCAACTAGGTCACAAATATCTGGCAAAAACCCCAATAGTAGCAACATTCCATGCTACTGATCCTAGGGCAAGCAGTGGCTTCCCCCACATCTGTCTCATATTTAATCCACAGTGGTCTAGTGTCAGAAATAGCCGAGAGGACTCTCTCAGGAATAGAAGCAATGGCCATGGCTCAGAGGAGGCTCCAGTCTATTTTCACTGGATTTTCTCCTGCTACTTGGCAGGGAGCTGTTGGCAGCACTCTTCCTGCCCCGAGTACGATTGTCTATTTAGCCCCGGTACTCCAATATTAGCTAGCACTATCTGGCTTGGGCACCGGATATCCCTCCCACCAACAGTTACTGGAAAAGTGCTTTAAACATCAACCCCTGTTTTCCTCTGGTCTATCAATACAAATTGTCTACAAGATGCAATTTTCTTCTGTCAATATTGCTAATTTGACTCCCCTTTTCAAAGTTTTTAAATGCAAGTTGTGGTTTTGTATACTAATGTGCTACTTTGAATATCTTTGCATTTTTCACATCTCATTCTTATTTAACATATGCGAATGTTATACTAAAGAATGTTACGAGCCCTTAGATTGTAAGTCCCATGGGACAGGGAAATACCTCCTGCATCGAAGCTACTGGTGAAGATGTGTATGTGTCAAATATATCCCAAATCAATCAAAAGATACAAATATAAGACAGGGAGGTAATAAACTTGAGATACTGAGATCAGCTTAGGCGTGAGGTTTGTTCCTAACCCACTTGGAGAAACATATAATTTCCCTCATGAAGCTAAAGTCCCCTATTCTCTTCTGGTCTCACCTCTCTCATTCTCTTCTGATCTCTCGTTCTCCTGCACTTTTCTGCCCCAGTAGAAAGCAGCCAGACCAATGAGGGATGCAAGAAGGATATTTGCAAAGATAACTCCAAGTACCAGCCTGTAGTCCAACCATGAGGAGGTTTCTGTAAGAGGCAGAAGTTAATATCCCAATTCCTGAGTACCATAGTCCACCCACTCCTTAGTGCCATGACTAAATTAACCCATTCGCTGTTCCCTCTAAGCCAGGATCTCAAAGTCCCTCCTTGAGAGCCACAATCCAGTCAGGTTTTCCCCAATGAATATGCATTGAAAGCAGTGCATACACATAGATCTCATGCATATTCATTGGGGAAATCCTGAAAACCCAACTGGATTGCGGCCCTCAAGGAGGGACTTTGAGACCCCTGCTCTAAGCTGAGCAGAAGTTTTCCACCCACAGTCCTGCCAGTGGGAGGTGCTGTTTTACTATCACATTTTCAATAGTGAGGGACAGGCAAGTTCTGCAGGACTCCAAGGAACCTACCTGTCTATAGAGATTAAAAACACACCACCCCCTACTGGTAGCAATGAGGTTGCTCGGTTCTTAGAGAAGGGGTAGGGAACTCCGGTCCTCAAGAGCCGTATTCCAGTCGGGTTTTCAGGATTTCCCCAATGAATATGCATGAGATCTATTTTCATGCACTGCTTTCAATGCATATTCATTGGGGAAATCCTGAAACCCCAACTGGAATATGGCTCTCGAGGACCGGAGTGCCCTACCCCTGTCTTAGAGGAAAAAATATACCCATTATATTTCGTTTCCTAGTAGAGGCATAAAACTTTAGTCAAAGCCTCTGTTAAGATGAATTGGATCGTGCATACCTGCTGTTTGTAGACACTGTACATAATTTTTCCAGACAGAGACCTTTCCTAATCTGTTTCTGCCCACTTGTTGTAAAGAACTCTTCCCCTTGTATCAGGATTTTTTGTAGTAACTATTATATCAACAATTGTCTCATATAACACTTTCAATATAACAATTAATGTTGCTAAATGTATTACTTCTCGTGATCGTGGTACTTTTATTTGCATTCCAGCACTGGATCTTCAGGTTTTGGGACTTTTTCTTTTTTTTCAGAGTTAATCTGCTGTTTGCTATTTTTTCTTTAACGGTAGTTGTCAACTGCAGGGTTTGATTATTGTAATTCCCGGCGACAACCTCCTCATTGACAAACCATTGTAATACAGGCAGAGGGTCGGATTGTATCATGCAGGTGCACATCACACTATAACCCTCTTCAGTACAGTTTGATGCCATCTGGTTTAAATATGCAGACCTGTCTAAAATAAAAAAGGAGGACTGAATAACCAGAGAAAAATCCTTCCGTTTTCATTTTTGAAACAAATGATCTTATAGACAAACAACATCTGTGCTATATAAGAAATTAACTGATTTTATCAACCATTGCATTTTCCAGTGCAGTAAGAATGCTTAGTGGATTATTCTGTTCATGAGATATTTTTTTATCAAGAAGTTAGAAAGTTCTCATACTCTTTTGGTTCTAGGAAGTTCAGGATTAGGTCAAAGGGCTTTCTGTGGACTTTGTCTCACTCACTCATGCAATCCACACTGTACAGGTTTGTTCACGTTTATGGTTCAGGAAGATACTTACATGCCACATTTAAGGAGACATTTGTCTGCATGGATGCTTCCACCACAGGGTGATAGATCATACAGGTCAGTGTTTTGTTGTGGTCTCTTAAAGATGGAGTGAAGGTGATACTGGATGCATAGAGGACCGTCTCATTTCCATTTCTAGATGATGCATTGGGTGTATTTGAAGTTCCTGTCCAAGTGATGATGGGGGCAGATCCTGTGCACCTCCCTGGAGCAGTGCAGGCAATGTTCACTGGAACTGTGGCAGGTAGCATTGCAGGGTGTGAGCTCTTGAGCTGCTCTGAGATACAGAAAGAAATTGTTACATTATTCTCAAAACATTTTAGCAGTTAACACTTGAAGCAAATATAAAGCAATTCCAAGAACAAGTATGTTAGATTACTGCCATGTGCTCCACCACATAACTTCAAGAATGCAAATCATGTCAACAATTGCTAATTTAATGGCCAAGATCAAAAATTCACCATAGGGTCGCCATCTATAGTTTCCTGACCACATTGTATGTACTGTAAACAGATGTCAAAAATATTGTGCTAATTAAACGCCTGAGATGAATTTATTTTGGGGTTCAAGAAAGGATTGGACATTTTCCTACTAGAAAAGGGGATAGAAGGGTATAGATAGAAGAGTACTGTGCAGGTCCTGGACCTGTTGGGCCGCCGCGTGAGCGACTGCTGGGCGCGATGGACCTCGGGTCTGACCCAGCGGAGGCAATGCTTATGTTCTTATGTTCTTAAATGAGGCCTTTCAGCTCCCCCCTTAATGTTGGCCGGTTATTCCTGTGAAAGGTGGGATTGGTGCCTAAGAAAATCATTGTGGGGGAATAGACATCTGAGCAATCCCCATCTTATTAGGCTTGGCATCTGCATACTCTAATGCTGCTTGATCGAGGTCAGGGGTGTGCTTCTTATCGGTAATCCAAGTTCTTTGTGCAGGTTTGGGGTCCTTCTATATATTCCTTCTCTCCTAAAACCCATAGCCATATTCTTAACATTTTAAAAGTCTGAATTGTTTTTGGGTGATGGTGGGTAGTTTTCTTAGTTTTACAGATCTCCCGGTTATTCCTTCAAACTTTTATTTATCTAATATAATAAAATGGTAGGACGCGCATGCGCACTAAAAAAATCGTGTTCCCTGATCCCGTCACGGAAACACGATTGCGCATGCGCGGCCCCGGTGGTGGCTTTCAAATAAAAAAAAAAATTTCCATAGCTGCGGCGGCCTTCCTCACCCCGGCTCCTCTCTCGAATTGGACGGTCCCCGCGTCTGCCTACCCTTCCCCCCAACACAGCGAATCCCTCCCCCCCACGAATCAATAAATCGAGCCGGGCCATCCTCCACAACAGACCAGAGGAGTTCTTTGCCGCTCACCCCCCTTCCCTTGCCGCTGACCCGAATACCTACCCGGCGATTCAAGAAACCTGTGCAGCAGTCTTCACACGCTGCTTCAGGCCCTTCTACTGCCCTGATTTGCTCTGCCGCATCTCTGATGATGTCATCAGAGACGCGGCAGAGCAAATAAGCGCAGTAGAAGGACCCGAAGCAGCGTGTGAAGACTGCTGCACAGGCTGCTTGAATCGCCGACTTACAAGGGAAGAGAAGGGGGGGGGGCGCAAGGACTCTATCCGAGTCTGCGGCGGCGGCTTTCAAATAAAAAAAAAAAACAGGTACACAACTGCGGCGGCCTTCCTCACCCCTGGCTCCTCTCTCGAACGTAGGCAGCACTATAAACACGCTGCTTCGCAACCTTCTCTGCCGAGTCTCTGATGACATAATCGGAGACAGACGCGGCAGAGGAAATCGCCAGTTGAAGGCCGCTAAGCAGCGTGTTTAAAGTGCTGCCTAAGTGGCTGGAGTCCCGAGGTTTGTCGGCGGTGGGAGGGTCAGGAGCAGGCCGGATCGACAACGCCAGTAAAAGAAGGGGGAGGGGCCGAATGGAGCAGGGAAGAGAAGGTAAGAAAAGGGAAAGGGGGAGTGGCGGAAAATCCTGCTACTACTTCTACACAGGAAAGGAGGGGGGGGATAGGAGGGAAATGCTATTGCTGCTGCATAGGGAAGTGGGATGGAAATGCTGCTGCACAGGGAAATGGGGAAAATGACAGGGGCAGGGAGAGGGACAGAAAGACTGAGAAAGGGGGCCAGAGAGAGAGTCAGTGGGAGAGGGAAAGTGGGCTGCTTTGGGGGGAGGGGTGTGCTTGGGGCAAACAGCCATGGAGAGACAGGGAGAGGGATATGGGGCTACTTTGGGGGGAGGGGTGTGCTGGGGGGAGACAGAAGGGGCCATGGAGAGATAGGGAAAGGGGACAGCCAGCTTTGCTCTGGGGGGGAAGACAGAAGAGGGCCATAGAGAGACATTTGGGGGGGAGGTGGGTGCTGGGGGCAGACAGCTTTGCTCGGGGGAGGGGGGAAGGGGGTGACAGAAAGATACAGACCGGCCAAGGAGAGATAAAGAAACACAGACAGACACATCTATTCTAGCACCCATTAATGTAACGGGCTTGACATAAATGCTGCATAGGAGGCAGAAAGAGAGACAAATAGAAAGAAAGACAAATAATAGGAGGAAGGGAGACAGAAAGAAAAGAAGAAAGACACAAGGGCAGGGAGTGAGACAGAAAGAAAGACAGACAGACATACATATATTCTAGCACCCGTTAATGTAACGGGCTTAAAGACTAGTTTATATATATTTCTTTATATTTTTTTTTTCTGTTTGTTGGGTAGACTTTTTGTTGGCTAGGGGAGCTCCTCTGCAGTGTTCTTTGGGGCCCATGAGTCCAGGGCCCAGATACCACTATTTCTGCTCTAGTCTTGTTGGAGCTCCTCTGGTTGGGTAGCCTTGGGATGATTCTTATTATTCCTTATAATATTGTTTTCAACTGCTTTAGGGAGAGGAGGGAGGATGGGGACATGTTACAGACAGTTTTAGAAGTTGTTATTGAGATACTCATAAAAACACAAACTATTGTGCTTTTCTGTACAACTTTATTGTTCTTACACTTTATTTTCAATTTAAAAAGAAAAAATTAAATGCCTGAGATGAGAACATAAGAATTGCCACTGCTGGGTCAGATCAGTGGTCCATCGTGCCCAGCAGTCCATTCATGCGGCGGCCCTTAGGTCAAAGACCAGTGCCCTATTAGAGTCTAGCCTTACTTGCGTATGTTCTGTTCCAGTAGGAACTTATCCAACCTTCTCTTGAATCTCTGAAGTGTGCTTTCCCCTATAACAGCCTCCGGAAGAGCGTTCCAGATTTCTACCACTCTCTGGGTGAACATAAGAACTGCCATCTCTGGATCAGACCTACGGTCCATCGAGTCCAGTGATCCGCACACGCGGAGGCCCAGTCAGGTGTACACCTGATGTAGTTTTAGTTACCCATATCCCTCTATGCCTCTCGTAAGGAGATGTGCATCTAATTTGCTTTTGAATCCTAGAACGGTGGATTCCGCAATAACCTCCTCTGGGAGAGCATTCCAGGTGTCCACCACTCACTGCGTGAAGCAGAACTTCCTGACATTTGTCCTGGACTTGTCCCCCCCTTAGCTTCAGTCCATGTCCTCTTGTCCGTTTCACGTTGGACATTGTAAATAATTTTTTTCCCTGCTCTATTTTGTCGATGCCTTTCAGTATTTTGAAAGTCTCAATCATATCCCCTCACAGTCTCCTCTTCTCAAGGGAGAACAGTCCCAGTTTCTTAAGTCATTCCTCATATTCCAAGTTCTCTATACCATTTATTAGCTTCGTTGCTCGTCTCTGCACCCTCTCCAGCAGTTTTATATCCTTCTTTAGGTTGGGAGACCAATGTTGGACACAGTATTCCAAGTGTGGTCTGACCATTGCCCTATCTAGCGGCATTATAACTTTCTCCGATCTACTCGTGATTCCTTTTTTTATCATGCCTAACATTCTATTTGCTTTCTTTGCCACTGCCGCGTATTGTGCCGACGGTTTCAGGGTCCTATCTATCAGTACACCCAGGTCCTTTTCTTGTTCGCTCTTACCCAAAGTTGCACCTGACATTCTATACTCGTATTCCTTGTTCTTACTGCTTAAATGCATTACTTTGCACTTTTCCACATTAAACTTCATCTGCCATTTCTCTGCCCATTTCTCTAACTGATACAAGTCACTCTGGAGTACCTCGCTATCCTTCTGTGATCTGATTGCCCGGCATAGCTTTGTGTCGTCTGCAAACTTGATGATCTCACTGGATGTTCCTTCTTCTAGGTAATTTATGAAAATATTAAATAAGATGGGCCCAAGTACCGAGCCCTGGGATATACCGCTAGTCACTTTCTCCCAGTCTGAGAACTTCCCATTTATGCCCACTCTCTGTTTTCTGTTCTCTAGCCATTTGCCTATCCATCTTAGTATATCTCCCTCTATTCCATGGCTTTGTAGTTTCCTGAGAAGCCTTTCATGTGGAACTTTGTCGAACGTTTTTTGGAAGTCCAAGTACATTATGTCCACCGGTTCTCCATTATCAATTTGTTTGTTCATGGTTTCAAAAAATTGAAGTAAATTCGTCAAACATGATTTCCCTTCCCTGAAGCCGTGTTGAACTTCCTTACGTTTGTACAGAATCTTTTCCCTATAAGAACCTAAGAGTTGCCGCTGCTGTGGTATGCTGAAACTGCTGATAAATGAAGTCTGACAGAATTAGTCTTAAGTCCTGAATCAGACAAATGCAGGAGATATGTGAAGACTTGATCCAGTGTACAATGACGAGGCTGAAGCCCTTGGTTTTGAGACCATGAGGAAAAACATTTCCATTTTGCTTGATAGGTTTTCTGTGTAGCAGGTCGTCTTGCTGCTAGAAGAACATGTTTGACAGATTGTGAGAGTGGAAGATCAGTTAAAAAGTGAGCTCTCAATTTCCATACCGTGAGACTCAGACTAGAGAGCTGCACGGGGACAGAAATCAAATCCGTCCCCGGTAGAATCAAACCCATCCCCGGATGTCCCCGCTAGGAGTCAAACCCGTCCCCGCCTGTCCCCATAAACTTCAGAAGTAGTTATTTCATTTAATTGTGGTACTGAATTAAAGGCTCTGGTAGAGACCCATTTACAAATAAGCAAAGACACTTTATTAATTTAGAAATATTAATTGGGAAGAATACATACTTTGTAAACAGGTTTCTTCCAGAGCCTCTAATTGTAAATATAAATACTCAGCTGATGAGGACTCCTAAGCTGTCAGCTGAGGACTTCCTTTGCAGTTGGCTGGAGGTCCCTTTTGCCAAGCTTGGCAGGCAGCAGTAGCGTCCCTGAGTCACAGATGCTGGCACCTCAGTGGCTCATGGATGTTGCCAGCGACTGCCATGCTTGGTGGAGGGGAGTTCTGGCCATCTCTAGAGAAGGTCCTCTGCTTGTGCTTGGGGATTCCCACCAGTCACAGTAGAAATAAACCCAGAAATGCATTTCCTTTTCTTTTGAAAACAATACAAAGACATCTGCATCTGCTATATACATTTCCCAAAGCTGACATATTTTAGTCAATAAATTCCACTTTTTACTTTTGTTGTCTGGAGACTTATTTTTCCATCAAGTTGATCCTAATTTCTTGTTTCCGCTTTCCCTTCTTATGTAAATCCTTCTGTTGCTGTCCACCCATGCCCAATTCTCCTTTTCTATTTCCTCAGATGTAGGGAGAGTGGGGAAAGTGTGGCACAGTGGTTAAAGCTACAGCCTCAGCCCCCCGAGGTTGTGGATTCCAACCCACGCTGCTCCTTGTGACCCTGGGCAAGTCACTTAATCCCCCCATTGCCCCAGGTACATTAGATAGATTGTGAGCCCAGGGAAAAATGCTTGAGTACCTGAATAAATACATGTAAACCGTTCTGAGCTCCCCTGGGAGAATGGTATAGAAAATGGAATAAATAAATAAATAAAATAAAGACAGAATGAATGTCTTTACACTGTGAATGGAATAAATTATACATAAGAACCACATCATACATGTAAAGCTGTGAATGAAATTAATTTCATCGTACATGAAAATCAAAAAAGACAGATTTAGAACTCATAGCAAGCACTTTAAATACCAATTAAAAAATAAAAAAATCAGTCAGAACAATAAAGAGCCCATACAACAGGAATAAATTAGGCATAAAAATCAATAAAAGCAGACTTAAAACAGGTAACAGGAACATTTAGATTCCAAAAAAACAGACAGTCATAAAAGGGAAAAAAACTCATAAACCAGACATGAAAATCAATAAGAGCTGAGTTAAAACTCATGGCAAGTCCGTTTAAATACTGATAAGAAATGGACAGTCATAACAGAAAAACTCATACACTAGGTATAAAAATGTGTGAACGTCATGTCGAGGGCTAAATGGACTAAGCCATAACCATAAGAACCGATGTAAAAGAACAGCTGTGGAAGGCTTTAAAATCAATAAGCAAATAGCAGCATTCATAGAGCCTGTGGTGGACCTCTAAGGATATGAATCACATCAAAAGAGAACTAAAAGAAGAAGTTCACGCCAATGAAAAAGGAAGAAATGCAATGGCATATGCTGAACCAGCACCAAAAAGAAAACCTAGTTAAAAACAAGTCCAGATAACAGCAGGGGTTGTAATGGTAGCATTGCTCACAATAGCCTCAAACGTTTACTTGTCACTGTAAATTAACATCACACAAAAATAAATCTCCTTACCAAAGACTCTGTGGAAGTAATTTGAACAGTAGGGCTGCGACGTCTCTTTTGCTGCTAATTTAAAACTCATCAGCTGATTTCTACTTCGTTCTGGTGTCCAATCAAAAGTCAGCTTCTATGGAGCCTTTGGTAGGGAAATTAAAAAGCATTGTTCTGAAAAGATCCCTGCACGCTGCACATGACTGAGGCGAAGCCTTGCCACACACGTGTGGTGTGCTGCAGGCAGGAAAAGAAGACGAGCCTCTCGGCTTGAGCTGCCTCCAACCCCGCAGGATCCCTGCGATCCGAGGTGGCATCCCCACAGGATCACCTGTGACCGGAGGGGGTGTCCCCATGGGATTGTGACCTGAAGGGGGAACCTGTGGGATTCCCGTCATCCCCGTGCAGCTCTCTAACTCAGACTACAGATATTGGGATGTAGCAGCTGGCCGTCTTGTTGAGACAGAAGAGACGGATGGTCACCCAAGGGTGCATCCAGAAGATCCAGTAGTAGTGGAAACCAGATTTGCCTGGGCCATCTTGGTGCAATGATAATGAGATGTGCCTTGTCTGTTAAAACTTTCGGAAGCACTCTGAAGATGAGAGGAAAAGGTGCGAACGCATAGAGAAGAATGTGGTTCCATGTAATTGAAAATGTATCCCTTGCTAGAGCTTGTGGAGATGGATGCAGAGAGCAAAAGAGGGTGCACTGTGCATTGAGTGGAGAGGCGAAGAGATCCACTGCAGTATTGAGGGCCCATTCGTGTGGGTCGAATTTCCTGCTGAGGGAGTCTGCCAGGATATTTTGATCTCTTGGAATGTATAGTGCATGAAGATCTATGCTGAGAGTCGGGGCGTAGGACCAGAGATGATATGCTTCTCCGCATAGTTTGAGGGATCCCGAACCACCATGTTTGTTCACATAGAACATGGTCACTTGATTGTTGGTCTGAATGAGAATGTTTTTGTGACCTATCCAGCGACGAAACTCTTGAAGAGCATAAAATACTGCTATAAGTTCCAGATGATTGAAGTGAAGGGACTGTTCAGAGAGAGTCCCATAGACCTTGAGTGCACAGTTTGTTTAGGTGTGCTCCCCAGCCCTGATTGGAAGCATCGGTGGTGATGATTAGAGAAGGTAGAGGGAGCTGGAATGGACATCCTGCTTGAAGGGAGGCGGAATGAAATCTACCACAGCAGGGAATCCTTGATGTTGGATGGCAGTGGAATTAGCTGTGATAGTGTGTGGAGACGCTGGTTCAAGTGTAACTTGAGGTGCCACTGTAGAGGTCACATGTGGAGTTTGGCATGAGTTACTAATGATAGCAAAGCTGCCATGTGGCCTAGCAGTCGTAAAATGTCCCAAGCTGGCAAGAGAGTTGATTGCCTTGCTCGGCTTGCCAACTGGATGATTGCCTGATGTCTTTCCTGAGGCAGATAGGCCCTTGCAGAGTTGGTGTCTAAGAGTGCTCTGATGAAAGTTAGGGTACACACTGGAGTGAGCTTGGACTTTTCAAAGTTGATGATGAAGCCTAGGCTCTGCAAAGTATTTACAGTAGTTTGAATGGTGAAAGGAAGACGGTCCTTGGAATGAGCTAGTAATAGCCAATCGTCCAGGTATGGAAACACTAGATGAAGCTGTGTTCTTAAATGTGCTGCCACTAATGCAAGGCATTTTGTGAATACTCGTGGGGCTGATGAAAGGTCGAATGGTAAAACCTTGTATTGGAAATGATGATTGAGGAATTTGAAGCGGAGGAAACACCAGTGGGAAGGATGAATGGGAACATGTGTAGGCATCCTTGAGATCCAAGGCGGCTAACCAATCGTGCTGATGTAGAAGAGGCAGAATCACAGGAAGGGAGAGCATTCTGAACTTTTCCCTTTTTAGGCAGGTATTGAAAGGTCTTAAGTCGAGTATTGGATAAAGGCCCTGTGTCTTCTTGGGGATTAGAAAAAAATTTTGAGTAGAATCTTTGATTGATCTGAATGGGTGGTACTTCTTCTATGGCATTGTTTTGGAGAAGAAGTGAGATTTCCACTGCCAATTGAGACATATGTTGAGGAGGAATATGTTGAGGAGGAACTGTGGATGGGGGTTGCGGTCTGGAAGGTAGGGTATGGGACTGGAAATTTAGGCGATACCCCTGAAGTACAATGCTGAGGACCCATTGATCTGTTGTGACCTTCTGCCAAATTGAGTAAAATGGATTAGCCGCCCACCTACTAGAAGATGGTCAAAAACTAGGAGCAGGCTCGAGTGCTGGGAGTTGAGACTGCTGGCTGCTGACATTGTCGAGGTGTATATTGAGAAGTCTGTGGACACTGCAAAGGAAGTCTGGTATAAGGTTCAAAACATCTCCTTGGATAATATTGCTTGAAGAACTGTTGTGGTTGATATGTTCTTCGGTATGGATATTTAGAAGAAGGGCGACGATATTGGGTAGACTGATCCGAGTGAGTTGTCAAAAGTTCTCAGCTAGCTGAGGACTCCTTCAGTTGTGAAACTATGTCCTTCACCTTTGCACCAAATAGGCTGTCTCCCAAGCAAGGAGCATCCGCCAATCTGTCATGAAGATCCACTCTATGATTTGATGCCTTCAGCCATGCAGTACATCTAGCTGCTGTCCTGGTTATCATATCAAAAGCATCATAGTTTGTTTTGATTAAATAGTAAGTGGCTTCCTGAAGAGCTACCTGTAAATTAGGGATGGACTCAGGCGAAGCCGATTCCAGCTGCTGTAAGATTGAATGCTGGAAATGCAAAATTTGGAGCTGGTGAGCCATGATTCTTGAGGAGAGCATAGTGCCCTGGTAGACCTTGTGGCCTGTAGAGTCCAAAAGATGACAGTCCTTACCAGGATAAGCATTAGTGATTGATCTTGATGCTTTACCCTTCTTAATGGCCGACTCTGAAATCATGGAATGGTGAGGAAGTTGCAGGGATTCATGTCCAGGTACCTTTTGCACTTCATATATAATCTGCAGGCGCTTGGACGCCGTGAATACTGAGCATGGTTTTTGCCAATTATGAAGTTGCAGATCTTGAAGGATCTGATGAACTGGCAAGGCAATAAGTTCTCTTACTGGAGCTTTACAGGATTGAAAGATGGTTTGGAAATCCTTGCTACCTGAGGGAGATGCCTCCGGATTAAGATTCAGAAGAGAAGAAACTTTCTGTAAAAACTTTGAATAGGAATGTTCCTCAGTGACAGCTGGCTGAGGTAGAGGCAAGTCAGATTCTTCATCCATATTTAAAGGCTCCTGCTGGTCCGTCCATTCTGTAGGAGATGATGGCTCCTGGGTAGGAGAGGAGCAGATGGGGGTTCCCGGGCTCCAATCCTGTTGTGGAGTTATGTGAAGTGCAGCTGGTGAACATATAAGACTGTCACGACATTGCTGAACACTGCTAGACATTGGTGGACCTTGTTGAGGCTCCAAAATAGGGATAGAAGGCGCAGAATATGGTTGCTAAAAAAGCCCTGCACTATCCTGCATGAACCTCTGAAAAAGGGTGAAAAAACTAACCATAGGGTGTAGAGAAGCAAGGGAAGGAGAGCCTGGCACTAAAGGAGACAGAGCTAACCTCTTTGAAGGTACCTGCGGGATTTCCACCTCCAGTGGAAGAGTTTCAAGCTTCAAGTTTATTTAAAAATTTATTATACCACCCACTCGAGCCTTCTAGGCGTTGTACAAAAATGTCATAACAATATACCAATTAAAATGTAATTTAATCAAAAACAAACCAAGGGAAAAGACAATTTAAGGACAAAGACGAACGGGAACAAAAGGCAAGAAGGGATTCCTGTTGGCAGGTCAATAAGAGTAAGTGGGGAGAGGAACACGAGGCCACTTTCAGGCCCGCAGAAATCCTTTTAGAAGGAGCCGCTGCTGGCAGACTGTCCCTGCTGCCTTTTCGGCAGGACGCATTAATGCCGCTGCCAGCAGTGGAGAGGGGGTGTTTAGCCTCTGAACCGCCAAGATATGATTTTTCTTCTCCTTTTTCTTCTGCAGTGCCGCTCGAGTTGAAACGGTTTTTCTGCTGATAAGAAAATAATCTTTCATTATGATTTATTTCTTTTTTTTGTAACTGCCCCTAGGGCTAGAAAGCTAAAGCTTTCTGACAAAAATTACTTTTATTTAATATAAATTTAATGTTTTTCTCTGAAAACAGGGAAGAGCCGCAAGTGTACCGGAGCGGGTTAGAAAAAAACTGACAGGAGGGGAGGGGGCTCGTGGAGTAGGGCAATCCTGCAGATGCTCAGTAAGCTCAAAAGCTTACTATAGCTAGGGGAGAGTCCAACGTGATTGGCTCAGTCAAAGACTTCACCAACAAGTGGGGCTGCATATCCTCTGCCTGTCTACAGAGAACAGCGGGATGTTTGTCTGTCAATAGAATGAACTACTGCTATGTTATCTGAAAACAACACAACTCTCTGATGCTGCAAAAGATGCCTCCAGAGAACCAATGCAACCCAAACCAGATAGAGCTCTAGCAGTGCCTCACTGGCACACCAACCCCTCTCTCTCCACCACATAACACACCATTAAGCACACCATGCACCATTAAAATATGTTCCAAAATCCACCTGTCCAGAAGCATCTGTAAAGAAGTGTAAATCCACATTAGACGCTGCAGTGTACTGCCAAGTACAAATCTTGTTTTATAACCCATGTCAACCACACTTTAAAATGTTTCTTTTTTGACAGGAAGGCAAGGTGCCAAGCAAAAATCCTCCCCATCAGGATGATCCTACAAGCTGTTCATGGCAGCGAGCTGGAACCCTGTGACTGTTCCTGTCCATACGTGTACCCTTTAACCAGGGTACCCTTCAGGCCTTCTTAGGCGTCTGCCTAAGGTATAATATCAGATTCCCTAACCTTACCAAAAGAAAAACAGGCAAGGGAAAAGAAACTCACACACCTCAAAACCCAGTATAGTAGAATAATCAAACAAAGGTTTTATTATGTTCACTGGTTGCATTGAACAAAAGGAAAAATGCTTCAGCTTAGCAGACCTCAAAACAAGCACTCAAAACTATGAGGCAAAACACAAGCTGTTCAAACAGAGCATAACTTTTAAAGAAATCCAGTGTCCAGGTTTTTGGGTGTGTCTCATCTTAACCTATCGTTCCACAGCCTCTGGACTTTGTTAGCCCATCTATAAACAGTCCTGTTCACCAGAGTAGTTTGGATTTAGTAACTTTCACTAAGCTGCTTCAGCTCCAGCAGCTGGGTCATTTCACAGGCATGAAAAAATTCAGAACAGAAACACACTTTAAACCACAACTGGGCAACAAGAAACCTGGCCAGCATGTCACCTGGTTTCCACAGCCTAACGTGGCTTATCACATACTGTAGCTCTGTAAACCGTATTCTCCTCTTTAGCACAGAATTCACAAGGTCCGTGCAGGCTCTCAGCACAGCTCCCTGCTGTGCCTTTCAAGTAATTAATTATGCACAGCTGTGAGGAAGAACGCTCTAGGCTCAGCTTGGCTGCTAGCAGAGAGAACAAAAAAAAATGCCAAAACATTTGCTAGCTTTACAACTAAAGCTTTCAAGCAGCAATTAACAGTTCATTATCAGCAGGGAGAGAACTACAACTCCCCTTTAAACTATCACTGACATAACGGGTAGCTTCACTACTGTGGACACAGGCAATACACATCCCCTTACTGCTTATCAATGTCCATGGACACCTCCTCCGGTCCTACCAGACTCTCCTGGATTTCCATGGGTTCCCCTGGGGTTCCTTCCTCACTCCCTGGGTCAGCAGTAAGCTCTTCTGTGTCCACCATTTGCCAGTCTCCAGCCTCCTCGGGCTGTGGATGAATCTCTCCCGTTTGCCTCCAGGCTGCTTCCCCCCAATATTTCCCCTAAAGTTCTTCCCCTCCTGTAGCTAAATCAAGGCCCCGGATGAAAGGGGTTGGGCTATTTAAATGCCAAAACGCCGCGGCCATGTTTCCTGATTTAAACTGACAACGCGGGGAGCATGAACTGCTAATATTGAGGTATTTACTAACTGCTAACTGCTTTTGAATGAGTATTTAATTCTAATTTTAAATTCTAAATAGAATTTTATTAGTATTTTGAACATATATCTATTTCAATTCGCAGGGGGATTTCCTTGACAAAGCCCGTATGGGCGAAACGTAGACTACGTCGGAGTGCGTACCCCCACCCGTGTAGCAGGAGATAAGATGAGTAATTTATTACTAACATTTACTACTAAAAATATATTTATTGAAAATAATTTAAAAAGTATTGGAAAGTAATATGACCGATGACGATTAGGGATACCGATGATGTCTGTATGATCTAAAGTTTAATGACATACAGATGATATCACTGAGGTCTGTGAGTATACAGAAATACAGTTTTGCTAGAAACGTTTACAAGATCTTCCTATTGATATATATTTGTGTACCTAATACAGCATTAGGAAAAGGAGCCTGTCCAAACCAGCCCACAACTGTTCAGAAGAGACAGGCAGGCCGCAAATCTGCTTACAAATGTTCTGAAATGATTCTCTGCTAGGATTACAGTGTTACGCAGGGACACAGATGATTTTTTATCAAGGCTCACCTTAACACACCTTTACGCTTAAATGAACTTGTCTACTCATCACGTTCATACACTGAAAAGCGGAAAATAAAGGTAAGCGAGATCATAGCTGAAACCTCTACTCTGGATGACTATAGCATATTTCCGGATCACATCTCCAAGGACCGAGTCCCTCACTGAGTCAACATTCTCATGAATGTTGACTCAGTCAGGGAGTGTGACACAGTGGTCAAAGCTAAAGTCTCAGCACCCTGAGGTTGCAGGTTCAAGTCCCACACTGCTCCTTGTGACCTTGGGCAAGTCACTTAATCCTCCATTGCTCCGGGTACATTAGATAGAGTGTGAGCCCACCAGAACAGATAGGGAAAATGTTTGAGTACCTGAATGTAAACCACATAGACTATAGGTGATCTATAAATACTAAAAAAAATAAAAGGAACGGTGTCAAATCATAGCTACAAATCTATTGCCTTAGCCCAGACATGGGCGGCTCCAGTCCTCGAGGGCCGGAATCCAATAGATCTCATGCCGGAATCCAATAGATCTCATGCATATTCATTGGGGAAATCCTGAAAACCTGACTGGATTCCGGCCCTCGAGGACTGGAGTTGCCCATGTCTGCCTTAGCCCAACAAAACATCACCCATAACTGATTTGTTGACCTTTCTTTCCATGTAGTGCCTTGTGGCATCTGGAAAGGTGTTTTACGGAGAATGATGAGAAATCCTGCTCCAGGATGGACACATGTTAGTTTAAGCTTACGATGTATCAAGTAGAATGGATTCCTTTTCTAAGGGCCTCAAAGTGCTCTTGACAAACACTAGCGGGCAACTTACTTCCACTATAATAGGTCTTCCCCTCCCTCCACCCGAGACTGGCAAGATCTGTACTCATCTAGCACAAGCAATGTAAAGGCAAAAGCTAAATCCAAACAAAACGGAAATACCATCTCAATCTGTGTTTACTAGGCCAGTATCTAGTGCCGAGGAGAGAGGAGCTCGGCTTCTTGGCAAGGCTCAGATACCAAGCCGTCTCATTTAGGCACTCTGCTGTTTGATCAACCAAACCCATCAAAAGCCACCAGCTGGGGGATCTGGCCCTTTGCAGCAGTTTTGAAGATGGGGACATGCCGATGGCAACCCTAAACCACACCAAGGTCTCCGAGTCGCACACGGCTTCTTTCTGCACCCTGCTGGTCTCCGACGCTTTTCTTCAGACAAGGTTTTATTTTTATTTAATTTGCTTGAAAAGTCCTGGGAGCAGTTTTATAACTGTTTCCCAGGAATATGCACTTCTGGTACCAGGGGGGCTTTCACAGAAGGTGGCTGTGTCCACATTGCACCCTAGTGTAGGCAATGGGGAATGCAAAAGCTCATTCTTAAGCAGCCAGGGAAGCTCAAATAGGCTACAGGGGTGAAGTTACCATAAAGGTAACAAAATAAAAAAAAATACAAGATCATGAAGGGTATAGAGAAGGTAGAGAGGGACAGATTCTTCAGACTGGCCGGGGCAACAAAAACTAGAGGGCACTCGGAAAAATTGAAGGGAGACCAATTCAGAACAAATGCCAGGAAGTTCTTCTTCACTCAGAGGGTGGTGGACACCTGGAATGCGCTTCCAGAGGATGTGGTACAACATGTGGTACGATTTTGGGTTTCAAAATGGGATTGGACAAGTTCCTGAAGGAAAAGGGGATTGAAGGGTACAAACAGAGGGGTACTATAGAGTACAAAATGCTTTAGAGCAGGGGTGTCCAACCTGTGGCCCGAGGGCCACGTGCGGCCCAGTGAAGTATTTTGTGCTGCCCTGGTCGAGGGCGATGCAGTGTTTTACTCTGCTGCCCCTGGGTGTTTACCGTCTTGCCAGCTCCCTCCTCTGTCTTGCTGCAGCGTTTGCGCATTTGTGCAGCCCCAGAAACATTTTTTTCAGGCAATGCGGCCCAGGGAAGCCAAAAGGTTGGACACCGCTGCTTTAGAGTAATAGGTAACTTACAGGTCATTGACCTGGGGGGCCGCCGCAGGAGCAGACTGCTGGGCATGATGGACCTGTGGTCTGACTCAGCAGAGGCGATGCTTATGTTCTTATGTAGTTGGTCCTTCGGACTTCTCTGCCAATAGAATACTCAAAGTTTGTACTACACAATTAAAAGTTGACACTCCTCAGAATTAGCTAACCCTCCAAACAAAAAATCATCCAAATAGTGAACGATAGCCTGAGACCCACTAACGAACTGTACCACCCAATGAACAAAAGTAGCAAAAGCCTCAAAATAAGTACAAGAGCTCATGGGCATGCATTTGTCAAAATAATTAAGACCTTCAAAACAAAAGCCTAACAAGTGAAAAGAAGAAGGATGTACTGGCAGAAAATGAAACACCAATCCTATGTCAGCTTTTCCCATGAGCGCCCCAGGTCCCAAACTAGTCAATAAATCCAGCCTCATCAAAAGAGGCATACTGAACAGTGCAGAGATTTGGGTCAATAAAGTCATTAACACTAGCCTCCTCTGGATATTCTAAATTAAATATCAAGAGGAATTTACCTGGGTCTTTTTTTAGGATTAATTCCTAATGGGGACACCACAAAATCCTGCAAAGGCAGCAATCGAAAAGAGCCAGTAATTCCTCCCGACTCCAATTCTTTGTGCAATTTATTTTGCACAATCTCTGGATGACTTTTTACAGAAGCAGCATTGCTGGACTGATGATATAATATGGGGCTTTCAAAAGGAATGACAAAACCCTCTGCAAAACCATTTCATAATAAGTTACTGTGTACCACATTCATGTAAACTCTCAACCAGGAATGACCAATCCTCTATTACCAAACCAAAACCCAACACAACAGAAGGCTGGATACACTCCATTGCATTGACTATACCGGTACCTGAATTTGCAATTACCTCTATCACAGCAATCTGCATTAAACTGGAAACAGGTATTAAATCTGGCTCTATCATAAGGTAACACTCCAACCCCCTCGCCCATGAAATCCATCAGGGAAAACCAACAGGACATGGCCAATACCTTGTCCCATACATGTAGACGGGCCCCCAACTGGTCATCCCTGGGAGGTATAATTCAATGTTGTGAGATTGTTAATCTGTATGTTATAGTGTAATCATATCAAGTTTCAAGTTTAATTAATTTTAATATACCGACCATCGACGTGCACCTGGCTGGTTTACAATGCTAAAAATGAAAGCTTAAAATAAATTTTTGTAGGGGGGGGGGAATTGTGAACATTAAATAGCCAAATTACAAATACGAACACGAGTTGAGGGGGAAGGGGGAGTGGAAGTTAATAATTACATCATTAAAAACAAATTAATTAAAGGGAAGGGGGGAGGATAAAACACCAGGAATGGGGATCGCTTCTTAAAAGCGGTTCATGTTTATTTTGCAGGCTGTTGGAAAGGAAATATTCAGATGCTATGGTATGCGTCTTGGAATAAGAACGTTTTTAGTTTAGTCTTGAATTTGTTGAGTGAATTTTCAAGGCAGAGTTGAGGTGGCATGGCATTCCATAAAGTTGGAGCTACAACGGAAAAGTGATGCACATTCTCCTGTGTACTTAGTATATGGAATTGGTTTGGATGAATTGATACAGTAATTGGGACTTCTTAGATGCAAGGCTGGGACATGAAGTTGGTACTGTAGCATTGGCTGTACCCCTGGGTATATTTCAGGGCTGAAGAACCCAAAGAATTCTGGTGAAATCTGTGTGAGGGACAGCAAAGCTTTTTATCTGGATGAGGCTTAGGTCTGTGATCAGCCATGCTAGCTATGAGGTCATCCAAACCCTTGCCAAAAAGCATCGGTTCTTTAAAAGGTAGTCTGCTCAGTGTCGCCTTAGAGGCCACGTCTCCAGCACAGTGACGAATTTAAAGCATCCTGCGGGTCGACACCGAATAAACTGAGACCTTGCCTAGAACTCTGATGAGGTCATACAAGGCATCCGCCACATAATCCACACCCTACTAGCTGAGGACAAGCATCCTCCTCTGCTGAGGACACCTGGCGCAATCTCATGTGACAAGCACATGCCGCAAACGAGGCTGCCTTGATGCCTGAAGAAGCTACATCAAAAAGCTTCTTTAAGATAATGTCCACTCTGCAATCTTAGGAATCTTTAAACATCACTCCCCCATCACTAGGGAGAGCTTGTGTTTGGTGACCTGAGCCACTGCCGAATTCACCTTAGGCTGCTGAAACAGCTACTGGAATTCAGGCGCCACAAGATAAAGCTACTTTAGAGATCATCGAAAATCTGTCTTATTAATATCATTGGACCTCACAGCAGCCTTTGACATGATTGATCACACTCTGCTCCTCAGAAGACTACAATTCACAGGAATCTCTGGTACGGTACTAAACTGGTTCTCCTCATACTTCCAGGACCGTAACTATCGAGTAAACTTTGACAATGGTTACTGTGGATGGGCAGAATAGATGGGCCATTTGGCCTTTATCTACCATCATGTTTCTATATTTGCTCTATCACCCAAAATCATGGATTCCCTCAAGGCTCCAAACTATCAAGTTTCAAGTTTATTAAAATTTTTGATTAAACGCAAATCAGAACTGCTAAGCGTTTTACAAATTGTATTGAAAAGGGGAAGACAAAACAGATGAATATACAGTTCACAAAACTTGACCAATACAAAGAAAATAGGAAATAAAGGGGAACTACAAAACTAAAAGTGAAGAGTACATAGAAGGTAAGCGCCAAAAGGGAGGAAAAGCAATCAAGATTGTTGAGCAACTCTGGCAATATTCAAGATCTTTTTAAGCGTCAAATGCATCGTGGAAAAGGCAAGTCTTTAAATTTCTCTTAAATTTGTCTAAATTTTTTTCTGCCCTGATATGAAAAGATAGAGAATTCCATATCGTGGGGGCTGTAATAGCGAATGAAGTAGCTCGACATGTGCTAATGATTTTCAATGATGGTATATGGAGTAGATACTGAGAGGCAGATCTTAAGATTCGAGTAGGTTCGTGAGGAATAAGAAGCTTATGGATAAAGGCCGGTTCTTTAGTATTTTGAGACTTAAGAGAGAATAGCTATTTTATAAATAATCCGGTAAGGAATTGGTAACCAATGAGCAGATTTTAGTAGGAGGTGACATGGTCTTCTTAGGCCCATTACTAACACTCACTCAATCAATAGGATTCATGGTATTCAACTACTTCACCCCCTTAATCCACAAGTCACTGACGAAATTCAAGAAATAAACACTAAGCTGACAAAAATCAGTGCCTGGCTTCAAGAAAACATGCTAGTATTGAACATCACTAAAACCAAAGGCATTCTTTTCCTAACCTCAGATAAGGAAAACTTTACCAATCAGCATAGATACCATACCGATTCAAATGGATTCAAAAGTTAAACTTTTGGGGATAACCTTGGCCAAAAATCAAACATTTCATGAACAGATAAGCTCAGTTGTTCAGAAGTGCTCATACGCTCAATCATATCACTTTTGGACTCCCCATCTGTGAACATACTTTAGTGATATCACATATAGACTCCTGCAACTCACTCTACCAAGGCATAATGCAAAAAGAAATTTGATGACTTCAAATTGTGCAAGATACAGCAGTCAAACATCTACAAAGCTAAGAAATTAGATCATGTTACCACCCTCCTTCGTGATGCTAATTGGCTATCAATAACACATCGCATCACTTTTAAAATACTTCTCACTTACAAAACTAAACCACCCCACATTCCCTCATTTATCGATAAACATTTGATTCCTTATTCTTCCTCCAGAACATTAAGATCCAATAATCAGAACTTACTAGCAATCTCCTCTGTCCGCAAACTATTCTATACCACCCAAAAGGCCATGTTCTTGGTTACTGCGCCCTCGCTTTGGAAAGCTCTTCCACTGGACGTTAAGCTGGAACCCTCGCTGTAAAAATTCTACTCCAAAGTCAAAACTTTTCTCTTTAAGGATGTGTACGGATTCTGGATCTCACTTCCTCCTCAAACACAGATGAACGCTTTAGCTGAGAACAACAAATGCTTCCTAAGAAGCGACCCCCTCCTTTTTATGACTTTCCACTCCCCTCTCATCCCTTTTATTTTATTTGTATGCTCTCTCCTTTGACTCTGTCTGTTTTTGTCTGTTTTTGACCCTAGTTTTATTGGTTTTAATTTATTTAATTTCTATTTAATTTTATTTTACCATATTTTTTCTATTGTAACCATTTAGCTATTGCCTGATAGACGGTATATCAAATGATAAATACACTTGAAAACCTAGAAACATAGCTTTAGTCAGCTGACAAGAGCTCTCAGGATATTACACTGCTCCGTGACCAAAGCAGTGAGTGCTGGATGTGCAGGAAAAAAGGATATCAGAGCATTAGAGCAGCTCATGACAGAAGGCTGTGCTGTAGGGATGACTCTAATTTCAGTTCCTTCATGGTATCTAAAATAAAATGATGAACACTAACTCTCCAAGGAATCCTGCTGACTCAGTCCACAGAGAATATCAGCAACATCCAGGGTGGAGACAGTGTCCGAGTGCCAACTAAGGCAGTCTGGATCCGTGTCAGCCAGGATAGAGGGTCCTGAACAGGGACCTATGACAAGGAAATGACCGGCATGGAAACAGGTGACGTGCCTGCTGGCTGCGTCAAATGCATCAGATCTGTAGTATAAGCTCTCCACATAAGCTGGATAAATTCTGGAGTAAAAGCGTACCCCTGGGCAGAGGCTGAGTCCCGACAGACCCCTGATGATTCCTGTAAAGAGTTCCCGGACTTGGTGCATTGCCATTTGGTGCCACTGGGGGGGATTTTTTGCCCATAACCAGACCCACATTGGCTCCCCAGCCCTAGAAGACCTGGAGGAGGCAAGGCCCAAAGCTCCCACCCCCTCCCCAAGTGCACCACAGCTTGCAGTATAAGGGCGCTCATTTGCTGGCAAGCTAGCGCAATCCACATGAATTCAACATATTAGGGGCTGAGGAGTCCAACCCTACTGATTTTAAGCAAAATTGATGAGTTTTGAGGCAGAATTTAAACTTAGAAGAAAAAAGATCAACAAAAATCCAAAGTGACTGCAGCTGACTGGAAGGATTTTCTGCCTTAGAATTGCTCTCCAATCCACTAGATCTTTGGGCTGCTAGTTGAACGGGCCCCAACTGAAACCTCCGACCCCTTGGAACCTCTCCACATGACCGGGGTTAGGAAAAATGCAGCCTGCGCCCTGATACCCTGAAGGTTGTTACTCAAGATGTAATTAGCCTGCGCTTACGCCTCTGAAAAGGTCAGAAGGCAAGCAAGCTCCCAGGGGGTCAAACCCAAGCCCAAAAAGTGGCACACAGCAGGCTGGCCTCATAGGCCTACACAAAGTTTCCCCTGTGATGCTGCAGGCCATCTCCATGAAAAAAACTGCTTCCTTCCTCAGGCAGAGAACCTCTCCAAAAGAGGTCTCATGCACCGAAGCCACTGAAAAATGAACTTAAGCCGAGAAAATTAAGAAAAGAAGCAGAGCAGAAAGACTTCTGCACAGTTCACTTGCAGAAATTGAAATTGAAGAAGGCTCTGTGCCTACTCAGTTAAGTGAGAGTAGAACATGAAGAAACAAAAGTGTGTGGATTTCTGCATCTCAGCTATCAGTCCTCCAGTTAGGTTTATCATTTGTACCCACAGAATATCTCAATAAATTCATATGCAAGTTACGGCTTAGAAAGTTTGAAGAATCTGTCCTTTTCTACTCTCTCCATGAAGGGCATAGAGAGAGTAGAGAGGGACAGATTCTTCAAACTTTCTAAAAATAAAAGAACAAGAAGGCACTCGGAAAAGTTGAAAGGGGACAGATTCAAAACGAATGCTAGGAAGTTCTTTACCCAACGAGTGGTGGACAACTGGAATGCGCTTCCAGAGGGCGTAATAGGGCAGAGTACAGTACTGGGGTTTAAGAAAGGACTGGACAATTTCCTGCTGGAAAAGGGGATAGAAGGGTATAAATAGAGGATTACTGCACAGGTCCTGGACCTGTTGGGCCGCCGCGTGAGCGGACTTCTGGGCATGATGGACCTCAGGTCTGACCCAGGAGAGGCATTGCTTATGTTCTTATGGGTGTTTTTTGCTCAAAATATAGAGAAGAGTTGGGCACAACAGAGTGCTTTTCTTCAAAAATATAAGTTAAAATCATCATGGACTCCTCCTGGACAGTTAGATCCTTTTATTGAAGCTTTCCAAAGATTAATATGGAAAGAAAGCACAGTTACTTACCATAACAGTTGTTATCCAAGGACAGCAGGCAGCTATTCTCACATGTTTTCATATTCTCACCCGAGAGAGGTGGTGGAGAGGAAAATAGTGATGGAGTTCAAAGAAGCGTGGGATGAACACAGAGGATCTAGAATCAGAAAATAATATTAAATATTGAACTAAGGCCAGTACTGGGCAGACTTGCAAGGTCTGTGTCTGTATATGGCTGTTTGGAGGAGGATGGCCTGTTGAGGGCTTCAACGGCTGGGAGGGTGTAGATGGGCTGGAGTAGATTTTGATGGAGATTTCAGCACAGTACAGGGTAGAGTTTTGGATTCTTGTCCAGAAATAGCTAAGAAGAAATTTTTTTACAAAATTTAAATTGAATCAGGTTGGGCAGACTGGATGGACCATTCGGGTCTTTATCTGCCGTCATCTACTATGTGGATGACGTCATCCATGGAGCCCAAATGCAGACAGCCTCGCAAGCAGACTTGCTTATAGAAAACTTAGAAGTTTTAAGTCTGCCGCACCGCGCATGCACGAGTGCCTTCCTGCCCAGCACAGGGCGCATCTTCTCAGTTCCAATAGCTAGCAGAGAAGCCAACCAGGGGAGGTGGGTGGATTGTGAGAATAGCTGCCTGCTGTCCTTGGATAACAACTGTTACAGAAAGTAACTGTGCTTTATCCCAGGACAAGCAGGCAGCCTATTCTCACATGTGGATGACCTCCAAACTAAGCACAATGGGATGGTAGGAGTGTTGGCAATTTAGGAGAATAAATTTTGTAATGCTCTCTGGCCAAAATGGCCATCCCATCTGGAGAAAACATCCAGACAATAATGAGAGGTGAAAGTATGAACCGAGGACCAGGTGGCAGCTTTGTAAATCTCCTCAATAGGAGTGGATCAGAGGAAAGCTACTGAAGACGCCATGGCTCTGACTTTGTGGGCTGTGACTCGACTCTATAGATGCAGTCCAGCCTGGGCATAGCAGAAAGAGATACAAGCAGCCATCCAGTTGGAGATGGTACACTTAGAAATTGGATGTCCCAACTTGTTCGGAGCGAAAGAGACAAAAAGTTTGAGGAGCAGATCTGTGTGGTTTGGTGCATTCTAAGTAGAAGGCCAAATCACGTTTACAGTCCAGGGTATGAAGAGCTGATTCTCCAGGATGAGAATGAGGCTTTGGAAAAAACACTGGAAGTACAATGGATTGATTGAGATGAAATTCTGAAACCACTTTAGGTAAGAATTTAGGATGAGTACGGAGGACCACCTTGTCATGATTAGAAACTGTGAAAGGTGGATCAGCAACTTAAAGCTTGCAGCTCACTGACTTCAAGCAGATGTGAGGGCAATGAGAAACACCAGTTTCCAAGTGAGATACTTCAGATGAGCCGAAGCCATTGGTTCAAAAGGAGGCTTCATCAATTGAGCAAGAACAACATTAAGATCCCAAACCACTGGAGGCAGTTTGAGAGGAGGTTTGACATTGAAAAGTCCTTTCATAAATTTGGAAACCACCAGATGAGCGGAGAGGGGGGTTTCCCATCAATAGGCTGATGGAAAGCAGCAATTGCACTGAGATTATTATTATTAGGTTTTTTTTATATACCGCCTATCAAGGTTATCTAAGCGGTTTTACAATCAGGTACTCAAGCATTTTCCCTATCTGTCCCGGTGGGCTCACAATCTATCTAACGTACCTGGGGCTATGGAGGAATGAGTGACTTGCCCAGGGTCACAAGGAGCAGCGCAGGGTTTGAACCCACAAACCCAGGGTGCTGAGGCTGTAGCTCCAACCACTGCGCCACTCGAATAGATGTAGACTCGAGGCCAGAGGTAGATAAGGGCAAAAGATAATCTAAGATGGAAGACAATGAAGTATCTCGAGGCCCATTGTTTCCTTGGAAGGAAAGTTTTTCTTTAGTTGCTCCTATTTTGATCCAAAATATTCCTCTTCAATCAGTTAAGAATACTAAAATTCTAGGAGTAATTTTTGATAATAAACTTAATTATCATGATCACATTAGTAGTATTGTTAAAACTACCTTCTATAGGTTGCGGAAAATTCGATCTATTTCTAAATTTCTTTGTCCCAAAGCACTTAATATTCTTATTCACTCTCTGGTGATGTCTAAAATCAATTATTGCAATTCATTATTTACAGGAATTGCTTTACAAGAAATTAAACGATTACAAATTATTCAAAATGCTTCTATCAAATTAATAACAAAATCTAAAAAATTTGATCATGTGACACCACTCCTTAAAAAGGCTCATTGGCTCCCAGTCATTCATAGAATTACGCATAAATTATGTACAATTATTTTTAAAACATTAGAAAATAAGACTCCAGCATTTTTATTTAGGTTACTTATCCCATATTCAGTTAAAAGAACCTTACGATCTAGTGAACGGAACCTTTTATCAATTCCCTCGCTAAAAATTATTAGTACAAGAAGACAATTTATCTTCTCATGTACAGCTCCCCAGATTTGGAATGCGCTTCCCATGTTTTTACGGGAGGAGAAGGTATTTGGGAAATTTAAAAGCGAATTAAAAACCTTTCTGTTTAAAGATGCATTTGCAACTTAATTAAATTTTAGTATAAAATGTTATTTTAGTGAATTATTCTGCTTTTTTTTAATTTTTTTAATTTTTCCAACTTCCTTTTGTATTTTCCCTGTATGTCCTTTCTTTACTATAAAAATGGATTTCATCCCCTCTTTCCTTTTGTTTATATTATAATTAATTAAGTGTATGTAATGTTTTTGTCTCCTTATGTATGTATATTTTATTGTACATCGCTTAGAAATCCGATTAAGCGATTGAACAAGCCAATTAATAAACTTGAACTTGAAACTTGAGATGCACCAGGTAGAAAATCTAGTCCATTTTTGATGGTAGCATTGTCTAGTGGCAGGCTTTCTGAAGCCTCTAAAATGTCTCGAAAAGGTTGCGAAAACTGAAGAGGAGTTATGTTGAGAGGTACCAAGCTGTCAGGTGGAGAGATTGCAGATTGGAAAGAAGTAGGTACCCTTGATTCGGTGTAAGCAGAGATGGAAAAACTGGTAGAAGGTATGGTTCCTTGCTGCTAAGTTGAAGTAGAAGGGAGTACCAAGGTTACCTGGGCCACCGAGGAGCTATCAGAATCAAGGTAGCATGATCTTTCTTGAGCTTGACAAGAGTCTTGAGAATGAGAGGTAAGGGAGGAAAAGCATACAGGAAGAGATTCTTCCATTCCAACAGAAAAGCATCTGCCTCGAGATGATGTGGAGGGTATATCCTGGAGCAGAACTGAGGTCATTTGTGATTGTGGGGAGATGCAAAGAGATCTATCTAAGGAATTCCCCACTGAGAAAAAATGTGATGAAGGGGCAAGGAATTGAGTGAGGTTGCAGAAGATGACTCAACTTGTCCGCCAGACAGTTTTTCTCTTCTTGAATGTAGAGAGCTTTGAGGAAGGTTTTGTGAAGGATTGCCCAGTCCCAAACCTTCAGAGCTTCTTGGCAAAGAGGGAGAGATCCTGTTCCTCCCTGTTTGTTGACATAGTACATGGTGACTTAGTTGTTCATCCAAATGAGGACTACCTGGTTGTGAAAAGATGTTGAAAAGCTTTGAGAGCATTCAAGATCGCTCTGAGTTCCAACAGATTGATATGACACTGACGATCCGTGCTGGACCAATGGCCTTGAGTATGGAGACCATCGAGGTGAGCCCCCCAAGCATAGGTCGAGGAAACTATCGTGAGGACCTTTTCATGAGGTGGTGTCTGAAACAGTAAACCTCTGGAGAGATTGGAAGAGAGCATCCACCAGCGGAGAGACTTTCTCAGCAAAGCAGTGACTGTGATATGTCAAGAAAGTGGTTCACAAGCCTGCGTCCACTGAGATGCCAGGGTCCACTGAGGAATTCTGAGATGAAGTCTGGCAAAAGGAGTCACGTGAACGGTCGAGGCCATGTGACCGAGTAATACCATCATGTGTCTCGCTGAGAGTCAAGAAAGGGAAGACACTTTGTGACACAGCCGTACGAAGAAAGACTGAGCAAATTGCAGCTCTACACTCTCGAGGAGCGTAGGGAGAGGGGAGACATGATTGAGACATTTAAGTACATCACGGGACGGGTAGAGGTGGAAGATGATATCTTTCTTCTCAGGGGACCCTCGACCACAAGAGGATATCCGTTCAAGCTCAGGGGAGGGAAGTTCCGTGGAGACACCAGGAAATACTTCTTCACGGAGAGAGTGATTGAGCATTGGAACGAGCTTCCAGTGCAGGTGGTCGAGGCACGCAGCATCTCAGACTTCAAGAACAAATGCGATACCTATGTGGGATCCCTACGAGGTCATGCCAAGGGATAGGGTCACTATGACTGAATGAGCGGGTCAGTAGAGTGACAGTATAATTACAATTATTCTTTAGGGGGTCAGTAGATTTAAGAGGGTGGGTAAATAGTGTGGGCAGACTTGATGGGCTATGGCCCTTATCTGCCGTCATCTTTCTATGTTTCTATGTTTCTAAGAGCATCCAGATGCTGCTGAGGAAGGAATGCTCTGAGCTGAATAGTGTCCAGGTTAGTTCCGATGAACTGTAGATTCTGAGAGGGCTGAAAATGAGATTTGGGGGAAGTTTATTTTGAATCCCAAGCTTTGTAAGAACCACGTAGTCTGTTGGGTCGCTACTATAACCCCCTGAGATGTTGAATCTTTAATGAGCCAGTCGTCCAGGTAGGGGAATACCTGAAGACCATGGTTCCTTAGAGCTGCTGCTACCACTACTAGGCACTTGGTGAAAACTCTGGGAGATGATGCCAGACCGAAGGGTAGCACTCTGTATTGAAAATGCAGGCTCCCCACCCAAAATCTAAGGTACTGACGGGAGACTGGATGAATGGGAATGTGAGTGTAAGCCTCCTTGAGATCTAGAGAACATAACCAATCATTCTGATCTAGAAGGGGATAAAGGGATGCCAGGGACAACATGCAAAATTTTTCTTTGACCAAAATTTGTTGAGAGCCCCCAAGATCCAGTACGGGTCGCAGATCGCCAGTCTTCTTCGGAACTAGGAAGTAACGGGAGTAAAAACCCCCTGCTCTGCTGTTCCAGAGGAACTTCCTCGATGGCACGGAGATGAAGCAGAGCTTGAGCTTCCTGAAGAAGGGCGGTTTGGGATGGATTGGAAGGATACTCTCTTGGAGGAAGCTCTGGTGGAATCTGAGTAAAATGAAGAAAGTATCCTTCCCTGATTATTGGTCGGATGTAATGGACTCCCATCGATGGTAAAAATGATGGAGACAACCTCCTATGGGGAGAGGAGAGGACAGATGCAGAATTATGGAGGTTATGCTCCAGGAGAGACAGTCAAAAAGGCTGCGCAGCCTTAGGTGCAGCAGAAGGCTGAGGTTTTTGTTGCTTGTGTTGCTGTTGTTTCTTGAGAGGTGCTCGAGTGTAAGGAGCTGCCCTTGGAGGATAACGCCCCTGGTAGGATGGAACAGGTCGAGAAGGATTTGCAGGATCTGGCTTAGGCTTTGGTCTGACAATAGAAGCAAAAGATTTTTCATGTTCAGACAATTTCTTGGTGACAGCCTCTATGGATTCATCAAAGAGGTCATTGCCCTCAGAAGGAATATTAGCCAGACGATCCTGAAGATTGGGATCCATATCAATGGTACGAAGCCAGGCCAGGCAGTACATCGCTACTGAGAATGCAGTGACCCTGGAGGAAAGTTCAAAGGCATCATAAGATGACTGGAGAAGATGCAACCTGAGTTGTGCCAAGGTAGCAGTGAATTGCTGAAACTCCAAATGTCTATGTTGACCAAAGTCTTTAGAAAAACCAGGAAGAATATCAATCAAGTACTTGAAATAAGTAGTGAAAATAAAATTATAGTTTAGGACCCTGGAGGCCATCACCGAATTTTGATAAAGACGACGGCCAAACTTATCCACGGTCCTATACTCTCTTCCAGGAGATATGGTGACATAGACCCTGGAAGATGGGTCCTCTTCAATGAAGATTCCACAAGAAGGGATTGGTGAGATAGTTGTGAATTCTCAAAACCCTTGCAATGTAAAGTTCTATTGTTCTATTGTCCCACGACAACAAGAGGGCATCCGTTGAAAATCAGGGGCGGGAAACTACGAGGTGACACCAGGAAATTCTTTTTCACTGAAAGAGTGGTTGATCGCTGGAATAGTCTTCCACTACAGGTGATTGAGGCCAGCAGCGTGCCTGATTTTAAGGCCAAATGGGATCAGCACATGGGATCTATTCACAGGGCAAAGGTAGGGGAGGGACATTAAGGTGGGCAGACTAGATGGGCCGTGGGCCCTTATCTGCCATCTATTTCTATGTTTCTATGTTTATACCTCGATTCCAACTTGCCTGGAACAGCAAGAATCGCATAGGAAGTCTCAAGGTTTCGTTTGAAAGTTTGAGATAGAAGTCTGTTAAGAGGAAGCTTGAGAGACTCTGCAGGAGGCCGAGGCATACTCATTTCCTCTAAATACTTAGAACCAGCATCCAATTTAAGATCCAGATCCTCAGCCATTTTCCAGAGGAAAAAGGAAAAGGAGAATTGATCTACCAAAGCATGGCCTCGAGAGGGACTCGAAGACCTCGAGGCAACTCAAATAGAAAACGAAGGAGAAGCCTCTCTAAGAGTATTGATATCCCAGTGAATAGACAGACTGGGATGAGGCATTGGAATCAGCTGAGTCCTCAGGTTCTGCTATTAGTGTCCTTGATCGAGGGGTTGGAGGCCTCAAAGAGCTGGAAGGCCTGGACGAGGAAGGCTTCTTCCTGGAAGAGGACCTGCACCTCGATGAATGCCTCAATGAGGGCCTCGACTGGTGATGAGAGTGCTGCCTGGAAGCAGGTCTCGTGCGAGATCGAGGAGACTTCGCCCTGTGCCTCGAAAACAGGAAATGCCTTTGGTGAGGTTATAGAGATGGAAGCTGTAAACCCCATAGACTCAGTGGTTTGGATCAAGGAATCTCGAAGCACTCGCAAAGACTCGGCTCCTTGCATAGAGTGTGTGTGTCGATTCCAGACCAGACACTCGCAAAGACTTGGCTCCTTGCAAAGAGTGTGTGTGTGTATTCCAGACCAGACACTCGCAAAGGCTCGGCTCCTTGCATAGAGTGTGTGTGTGGATTCCAAACCAGACACTCGCAAAGGCTCAGCTCCTTGCATAGTGTGTGTGTGTGGATTCCAGACCAGACACTCGCAAAGGCTCGGCTCCTTGCATAGTGTGTGTGTGTGTGTGTGTGGATTCCAGACCAGACACTCGCAAAGACTCGGCTCCTTGCATAGTGTGTGTGTGTGTGGATTCCAGACCAGACACTCGCAAAGGCTCGGCTCCTTGCATAGTGTGTGTGTGTGGATTCCAGACCAGACACTCGCAAAGACTCAGCTCCTTGCATAGTGTGTGTGTGTGGATTCCAGACCAGACACTCGCAAAGACTCGGCTTCTTGCATAGTGTGTGTGTGTGTGTGTGGATTCCAGACCAGACACTCGCAAAGACTCGGCTCCTTGCATAGTGTGTGTGTGTGGATTCCAGACCAGACACTCGCAAAGACTCGGCTCCTTGCATAGTGTGTGTGTGTGGATTCCAGACCAGACACTCGCAAAGACTCGGCTCCTTGCATATAGTGTGTAGATTCAGCTCGAGGCACAAGCAGGGACTCGACCTCTTGTGAGACTGCTGAGTGCTCAGGCTGGACTGAAGGAAGCAGAGTCAAGGCAGGACTGTATTTGCTCAGTAACTGAACAAGTTCCCACTCTAAAATGGTCTGGATAGTAGCCTGCAATTGTGGATCCGAGTTTGAAACTGGACCACTTGCTGAGGCTAAAGGCTCCGAGGGGCAGAGGAAGCATGTTTCAGCTTGGAATGATGCTTGGATAGCTTGAGGTCCACTGCCGGAACCACCTGCTTAGGTATCTGACCTGAGGGAAGCTCATGAGAAGACTTGGCAGATTTACTCGAGGTCAAGGATGATCCAAATGAGGAAGGTCTGATGAGACTCGAGGTAGGAGTTGAGGAGGCAGAAGGACACTCCGCAGAAGGGTTGACCGAGTTGGATGTCGAGGTCGAGGGTGTAACAGAAGAGTCCATCCTGAAAGTCTTCTCCACTTGAACCAGACAATGTTTGAGGGCTCAAGGCTGAAGAGTAGCACAGCAAATGCACGACTCCGAGCAATGGTCAGGCTCCAGGCACTGAAGACAACAGCGGTGTGGGTCAGTGAGGGAGATTGCACACTGGCACTGGCTACACTTCTTGAAGCCCGTGACTGGCCGGGACATAGAAGGGAAGATAGCTGCCGCAAAGTCGAAGCCCGCACTTTTTTTTTTTTTAAACAGAAACAAAAAGAAAAGCACAGCGATCCGGTAAAACAAAATAAAACAAGAACCGCGGTAAAGAGAAGGCACGAAGCGAACTAAGTTCAGCGCAGAGCGTCAAAGACGGACTTCTCAGTTCAGCGGAAAACTGAGAACTAAGGAGATGCGCCCTAAGCTGGGCGTGAAGGCATTCGCGCATGCGCAGTGCTGCAGACTCTAAACTTCTAAGTTTTCTACAAGTCTACAAGTCTGCTTGCGAGGCTGTCCGCATCCGGGCTTCATGGATGACATTACCCATATGAGAATAGACTGCCTGCTTATCCTGGGATAATTAGAGGATATTGGAGCACAAGGGATGTTTCAGCACAATAATTTAAATCATGACCAAAGATTAGCCCTGAAATCTCTCCAGGAAGATAAATCTATATGCATTTGAAAATCGTTGGCACAAGAAGAAATGATATGTTTTCTGTTATGGCTCCTAAATTGTGGAATTCACTGCCTCATTATATTAGAAATGAAAAAGATCTCTCATCTTTTAAAAAATTATTAAAAACTTTTGTTTCAAGACGCTTTTGATGTTTAATATGCTTTATCTTGGACTCTTCACATTTTGATATGGATAACAAACACATTAACCCCTTTCCCTCCCTATCGTTTTTTTCCTTTTATGTAATTTCCAATATAGAATGAAGTTGTAACTTTTCCCCCCTTTCCTTCTTCAATCATGTCTGTCTTTAATATGACTGCAAAAATGTTAGTTGATTTATTTAATTTGTATGTTGTTTTGGTTGTCCAATTGTATGTGAGACCACTATCTAGTGGCTTTTTAAATTGTACATCGCTTAGAAAATTTGTATAAGCGATTCATCAAATGGTAATAAAACTTGAAACTTGAACTTGAAACATTATGAAAGCTCACAAGGGAGGTGCGACAGTAGTTTAGGATATGGTTGATTATGAGGAGGAAGCTTTTAGGTAGTTATTATTTAGATTTAGATCCCGTCCTCCCAGAAGAGCTTAGAACAGCTTACTGGTTTATAAAAGCATAAAAGGGTTTACATAATCAAGAAGAACAGGGTATAGTAATGTAGAGCATGACAGTACATTTTAGGTCACGACATGATAGGAAAATACATAGGGGAGCATGATAATAGTCAAAAAGCATGAGATTCAAAATTACTTTCAGTTGCCCCAAGATCCAACTAGAATATTCTTAGAATAGGCGATACCAATTTTAGAGAAAGCTAGGGATGCAGGATTAATTACATCCAAGAAGTTTGATTATATGTATAATCCTTACCCTAAAATACCCTATATATTGTATATTATCATGTGCTAGGCCCCTGACTAGGCCAGTAGGCGGTGCTAGCAGTGACTTCCTTAGGACTGGACGTGTCCCCCTGGAAATGGGAAAACCCTTCAAGTAGGTACAGTCTAGTTGTCCGCCTATTGCAACTGATTGTACTGTAAAGTTTGTCCCCCCCCCAAAAAAAAAATAAAAATACAGTGTTCAACAGCAGTTTTCAAACTTTTAATTCTGACCTCTAACTGGTCTCAGTTCAGGATAGCCAATTTTCCACAAAACCAAAAAAAACCCAAAAAACAAAACAACCCACCAAAAACACTTTCTTTCTATTTGTCCAAAGGAGTACAAATCCTTCTTATTGGACCTGGACTTTCAGGTTCAAATAGGTACGTCCTCTTCACCAGGGCACAGTACTATGGGCCCCTTTAATCCATAAGTTCACAAAGAGCCCTCCAAAAAAGAAAGGGGGGGGGACAACAAAGACAAAACACTCCACCACTTTAGACACTGATTACAATTGCTACCTACACTGCAAGTGGAACTGAGCTCTATAGAACTCTGGGTTGGAGAAACCCTGGAATCTATTAATTATTTTTGCTTGGTTAGCAAAACCCTCTGAGTCAAACTCCTACCCTGGCAATCAGATATTCAGGTTGTCTTTCTACTTTTACTGTCTTGTAATAAGCAGGTTCTCCAAACTATTAGTTTCAAAAACTCAACAAGCAGGTGGCAGGAAAAGCTCATTCTTGGCAAATTAAAGCAAAACTTCATTCCAGCAAAATCCAAACATTGTCAACACAATTATAGTTCTCCTCATTGGCTTCACAACAATTCTCAGTCCAGCTTTACCTGAAGTTCCCTTCCTTGCTGACTCTCAGCATTACTTGGCAAAAATCATTAGCAAACACCAAAAAGAAAGGCAATGTCTAGCTGGCAAACACAATCATTTCTTTGTCTCACAAGGTCCTCAGCTGCACTGAACAACAGTTTCAAACACAATATTTTCATTGGGAAGAGAAAAAGAAAAACATAACCCTCTCTTTCTCTGATTAGAGGCTTCTTCCTTTTCAACAAAGAAAATAAATCCACCAAAAACAAACACTTAAGGTTCCTTTTTCCACACCATTAGGAACCCACCTCCATGCATTCTTGAGGCTCTATTAGTTCCACTGGCATTTCAGTTGTGTCCATCTCCTCAAACTCTTCTGGGCCTTCAGTGGGTTGAAGCAGGGATTGCCCTCCCTCTTCAGTCATCTCCACTTTCTTGCCTTGCCAATGTTCATGTGGACTGTTCTACCTCCTGCCTCTCTTCCTGGTTCAGGGCTCTCTCCTTATGACTAACAGCACCATGCCTACACCTCCTGGGAAGGGGGATAAGTTTAGCTCTCTAGGGTGCAGAGTGTGGCTTTTCTTATACTCTCTGTACTGCGGCTGTCTTAAAGGGACAGGCTTCTATTTGAAAACTGCAAACTTGCCAGGCTTTGAAACAGGTTTATTCTGGTAAGGGACTACCTGACTGTTACTGCTAAATAACTCTCTGTTTGTTCTTACTCTCTGAGTAGGCAGCTGTCTCAGGGTTTCTAGTGTTAATCTCATCAGCTGTTCTGATCAGGGAACATGTGTTTTTCCTTACTCTCATTGGGACAATGGGCTGGCATTGGGTTTGTCAATATTTTGTGCCAAAGATTTATAAATCATTAGAATGAACCCCCGGGTCATCCCATCATCTCCAATAAGAGTTTGGTTTCACTTACAACCTATTGTGATGGAATCTCCTTCTTATGTGAGGGATTCATCTCACTTAATTCAAATGGTGGAGAATACAGAACCGCCTAAGGGAGAGTTTAAGCTGGTTACATTGTATGTCATAGCGTTGTAAATTAACATTCCTCAGAAGTATGTGTTGGATGTCATTGTGCCATGTTGTGTGCTGGGAGCTGCAATGGAAGAAGCTTCAAGCAGTTTACAGGGAGAACCACTGCCTCAAGCATGGAATCCAAACTGCTTGTGTCTTCTGACTGCCTCTTGGGCCTGAACCATGGGCCGGAGAGCTCTTTCCCTCCACAGACATCGTGTATGCCACATGGAAGGAGAAAGTAGTTGGCTCCTATCTTAGAAAACTACCATGGAGCCACGTCGCCTGTGCTCAAGCCCACTGCAAACAAACCTGGGGTGAGCTATGCTCCCAAGGGAATGGTCCATGCAGGCTGTCCAAGTGGGTGCACTGCAAAGCAGCCAACCCCTTGGAAGCAGGCTCTCTACTTCAAAATCTGCATTCTCCCACAGCCAGAGCTGTCCCACAAGGGGATCCTCTTCAGCAACAAAAGCCTCAGAAGAAAATTGAGCGAAATACTCAAATTTGAACAAAATAAATATGAGCAGAAAAGACAAGCTCCTACTGTCTTGCTTGTAGGAAGACAACTGGGGAGTTGAAGGACAGCCCAGAGGTAAGAGGTGAGGTGCAAAAAGATATGCAAATTAAGCATCCTACAAGAGTTCTTTTGCAAGAAGGGATTGACTACCTGTAGGTTCAGGAATGGAGTGTCAATTGTACTAGACAACCAGTAATAAAAAGCAATCGAAGTACTAGCATACAACAAAAGTGACTTGAAATCATACTTGGAATACCAATTCAATATTAGTGGAGCAAAAAAAAAAAAAAAGTTATGGGGTATTTGAAGGCTAAAGATACCAGTGTTTAGGAACCCAAAACTGGTAACATGGATGCAGACTAGACCAAAGATAAATCTTCTTCCATTATGAAGGTGACATAAGAACATAAGAAATGCCTCCGCTGGGTCAGACCCGAGGTCCATCGCGCCCAGCAGTCCGCTCACGCGGCGGCCCAACAGGTCCAGGACCTGTGCAGTAAATTTCTATCTATACCCCTCTATCCCCTTTTCCAGCAGGAATTTGTCCAAACCTTTCTTAAACCCCAGTACTGTACTCTGCCCTATAACTTCCTCTGGAATTGTATTCCAGGTGTCCACCACACGTTGTGTAAAGAAGAACTTTCTAGCATTAGTTTTGAATTTGCCTCCTTTCAACTTTTCCGAATGCCCTCTTGTTTTTTTATTTTCTGAAAGTTTGAAGAATCTGTCCCTCTCTACTCTCTCTATGCCCTTCATGATCTTGTAAGTCTCTATCATATCCCCTCTTAATCTTCTCTTTTCTAGGGAAAAGAGTCCCAGTTTTTCCAATCTCTCAGCATATGAAAGGCTTTCCATCCCCTTAATCAGTCGTGTTGCTCTCCTCTGAACTCTCTCGAGCAATGCCATATCCTTTTTAAGGTACGGTGACCAATACTGGACGCAGTACTCAAGATGTGGACGCACCATTGCCCGATACAGCGGCAGGATAACTTCTTTCGTTCTGGTTGTAATACCTTTCTTGATTATACCTAGCATTCTATTCGCTCTCTTAGCGGCAGCTGCGCACTGTGCTGTCGGCTTCATTGTCATGTCCACCATCACCCCCAAGTCCCTTTCTTGTGCACTCTCATTCAAAAACTTCCCTCCCATCACATAATTATACCTCGAGTTTTTGCTTCCCACATGCAATACTTTACACTTCCCAACATTGAATTTCATCTGCCATCTCTCTGCCCATTCCCCTAGTTTGTCCAAGTCTCTTTGCAATTCTTCGCAGTCCTCCTTTGTCCGAGCTCTACTAAATAGTTTGGTGTCGTCCGCAAATTTTATTATCTCACACTTCGTCCCTGTTTCTAGATCATTTATGAATATGTTAAAAAGCAGTGGCCCGAGCACCGAGCCCTGCGGAACACCACTCGTGACCTTTCTCCAGTCTGAGTAGTGGCCCTTCACCCCTACCCTCTGTTTCCTACCTTCTAACCAGTTTCTGATCCATCTATGCACGTCTCCGTCCACCCCATGGTTCTTCAGTTTCCGGAGTAGACGTTCATGAGGCACCTTGTCAAAGGCTTTCTGGAAATCTAGGTATATGATGTCTATGGGGTCTCCTCTGTCCATTTGTTTGTTAATTCCTTCGAAGAAGTGCAGTAAGTTAGTCAGGCACGATCTTCCCCTGCAGAAACCATGTTGGCTGGTTTTCAGAAGTTCGTTTCTTTCAAAATGTTTATCGATGTTTTCTTTTATCAGTGGCTTCCGCCATTTTCCCCGGAACCGAGGTCAGACTCACCGGTCTGTAGTTTCCTGGGTCCCCTCTTGATCCCTTTTTAAAGATGGGCGTTACGTTGGCTATCTTCCAATCCTCCGGAATCACACCTGTTTTCAGAGATAGGTTGCAAATTTGCTGCAGTAGTTCTGCTATTTCCTCCTTTAGTTCCTTCAGAACCCTTGGATGGATTCCATCCGGACCCGGCGATTTGTCAGTTTTTAGTTTTTCTATCTGCCTGCGCTAAAAAGCCTAAAAAGCAATCATAAGTAACAGCGTAAGGATGTTTTCTTCTTCCACATATGAAAATAGTAGTATTTACAAATGTAGATAGCAATTTCAGAAGGCCATTATTTCCAAGCAAAGATACCTGAACACAGAGATTACCATGGGAGGGGATTAGGGAAGACTGAAAAAGTTATGGTAAGGTATGGTAAGGTTCCAACTCTTTTTTTTTTTTTTTGCACTAGTTTGTGCAATGTTTTGTAGTGGTGGGATTGGGCGATATCAAAACATTTTAATATAGCTTGTTATGTTATCAGACAGGGCTTTAGATATATGTAACTGATTTGTGTTGAGGTAGAAGAGGAGCCTGTTGCTCTTATAACTCCCAATCTCATGAGACGGCAAAATCAAGAAGCTCTCTGAGAGAGAGTAGAACAGAATGGCAGGTGGGATGTGAGAGAGAGAGAAAGAAAGAGAGAAAGAGAGAGAGAAAAAGAGAAAGAGAGAGAGAAAAATAGAAGGAGATATGCAGGGGCTGAGAAGAAATGGGATGTATGAGAGAACTTGCCCATAGTGACCAATCAGATTTCATGTTTCATAGAAACATGACTTAAGATTTTACCAACCCGAGAGCCAAATATTCAAAATAACACCATAAACAGTAATCCACTCAATCAGAAAAGTGCATATCTTACTCTAATGTTACTATATCATCTCTTCTTAATTCAGGAAAAAGGCCTCAGAAATGGAGCCTACGCACAATCTTATCAAAGACTGAGAGTCCATGTAGTTTACAATGCTCCATGCTTCAGTCATCGGCCAAATAACCTGAGTTCTTTATTTAGTCTTTTTACTCAACTAATTTTTTCAATATTTTGAATTTTCTTTGAAAAGTTCAATAGATCATTTCATTTGTCTTATAGAATATCATTTAAACATAGAAACATAGAATATGACGGCAGAAAAGGGCCGTCGATCCAACAAGTCTGCCCACTTGAAGAACCCTCCCTCAACAAGAACCCTCCCTTAAGAATTTCCCGGAGCGAACCCACTCCAAGAACCCTTCCTCAACAAGAACCCTCCCTTAAGAATTTCCCGGAGCGAACCCACTCCAAGAACCCTTCCTCAACAAGAACCCTCTTTTTAAGCATTTCCCGGAACGAACCTACATGTTTATCCCATCATCCCTTGAAGTTGAGTGCGTTACTGGCCTCAACTACCTGACGTGGAAGACCATTCCATTGATCAACTACTCTTTCAGTGAAGAAGTATTTCCTGATGTCACCATGAAATCTCCCACCCTTGAGTTTGAGCGGATGCCCTCTGGTTGCCATGGGACCCGTAAGGAAGAAGATATCTTCCTCCACCTCAATACGGCCTGTAAGATATTTGAATGTCTCTATCATGTCACCCCTTTCTCTGTGTTCTTCGAGAGAATATAACTGCAGCCTGCTTAGACATTCTTCATATGGGAGATCCTTAAGTCCTGAGACCATCTTAGTGGCTATATGCTGAACCTACTCCATTCTCTTCACATTCTTTTGATAATGTGGCCTCCAAAACTGAACACAAGGGGACTTTTCCCTTGCTTAGGAAAGGTTGAAAAGCGCGGCTAACGGTTTCGCCAGGACATTTCTTAATCCCGAAATACTCTGGAGTGTAGATTATCCGGCCCCATGGCTTTGTTTACTTTTAGCTTCGATAGTTTGTGATAGACGTTGCTCTCGGTGAATTCAAAATCTCGGAATGGGTCCTCCGAGCACCCTCTTGTCTGTAGCTGCGGTTTGAATCCCGACGCCTCACGGGTAAAGACCGAGCAGAAGTAGCTGTTGAGTAGTTCGGCTTTATCTGAGTCTACAAAGTTACCGTCAGGTTTCCTTAGGCGCACAATCCCGTCTGTGTTCTTTCTTCTGTCGCTAACATATTTGAAAAAGGATTTATCCCCTTTTTTTATCCTGCCTAGCTATATTTTCTTCCATCCGGAGTTTGGCATCCCTGACTGCTGTTTTAACAGTTCTGGATTTTACCAGATAGGTTTCTTTAGCTTCCGGTCGTTGTGATTGTTTGTAGGATAAAAATGCTTTTTTCTTTTGCTTTACTAGTTCAGAGATCTCCGTGGAGAACCATTGGGGTCTATTATTTCTCCATTGTTTACTCACGGTTTTTATGTAAAGTTTGGTTGCTTCTTGCAGGGTGGTTTTCAGGGTTGACCATAGTACCTCCATACTGTCCGTCATGCCCTGATTTTGCAGTGCCTAATAGACAAAATCTCCCATGCTCTAGAAGTTAGTTGCCTTAAAATTTAGAACCTTTTTTGTATTTGACCAAGTAACTCCATTCCTGAGGTGAAACCACACCATGTTGTGGTCACTGGAGGCCAAAGCATTTCCTACTGAAACTTCTGTGACACTGTCTCCATTAGTGAGTATTAGGTCCAGAATCGCCTGATCCCTGGTGGATTCCAATACCATCTGTTTGAGGCTTGCTCCCCGCATGGAGGCCAGTAGCCTCTTACTGCCGCTGGTTGTAGCGGAAAGTTTGTTCCAGTCTACATCAGGCATATTGAACCATGGTTCAGAATAATACTGATTGAGATAAGTAAATAGCTGTCAATCTTTTTCAAACTAAAGGAGAAGTGCATTTCTAGTGACTTTTGAAAAGAGCTAAATGATATTCTATAAGACAAATGAAATGATCTAATGAACTTTAAAGAAAATTCAAAATATTGAAAAAATTAGTTGAGTAAAAAGACTAAATAAAGAACTCAGGTTTTTTGGCCGATGACTGGAGCACAGAGCATTGTAAACTACGCAGACTCTCAGTCTTTGATAAGATTGTGCGTAGGCTCCATTTCTGAGGCCTTTTTCCTGAATTAAGAAGAGATGATATAGTAACATTAGAGTAAGATATGCACTTTTCTGATTGAGTGGATTACTATTTATGGTTTCATAGAAACATGACAGCAGATAAAGGCCAAATGGCCCATCCAGTCTGCCCATCTGCAGTAACCATTATCTCTTCCTCTCTCTAAAAGATCCCACGTGACTGTCCCAGGCTTTATTGAATTCAGACACAATCTCTGTCTCCACCAACTCTTCCAGGAGATCCTTTCTGAAAAATAGTATTTCCTTAGATTACTCCTGAGCCTATCACCTCTTAACTTCATCCTATGCCTTTTTCTCCTATTCTTATACATAGGCCCCATCTAAGAGTCATTGCTCAGTTTCACTCAGTTTGTAAGACTAACACACCACCTGTCAAAGGGCCAGTTTATATGAGACTGAAATATAACAGATCTTGCCAGATTTGCCTTGTTCTGTATGCCAGTTGCAGTGATCTGTATTTGTTATTTGTGTTGCCTAGTTAGTTCCTGGGTTTTTGCCATGTACTAGTAACCTGGATTGGCCACCATGAGGACAGACTACTGGGCTAGATGGACTATTGGTCAGACCCAGTACAACTATTCTTATGTTCTTAATAAAATGTCCATTTAAAAATCTCTGCTGCTCAGAGCTCAGGGGTACTCAATTGAAATTTTTTCAATCTAGGGGGTACTTGGCTTGAAGAAGTTGGGAAACACTAATCTAGTGGCTTAATTTGTGCAAGAGTGATCCCCAGTTGCTTCTTCCCATCATCTCTGCCATCAAAATGGCTGCCGAGATTAGAGCTGGCATAGGCAGGAGCGACTGTGAAGTACTATACTACTGCCTATGTCGGCTCCAATTTCAAAATGGCAACCTTGACTTTCAACAGTAGTTTTCCAAGACTGCCACTAAAGGTCTCAACACTCATTCTGACGGTGGAGACAGCAGAGGCAGGAGCAACTGGGAATCCTCCTGCTCTGGTTTGGCCATCAGGGTGTAAAAGTAGGCTGGGGACAGGCTCATGGGTGAGTGTATGAAGGGTGTTCCTCCAATTGGGGTGGGTGGGGGAAGATGGAGAGACAAAAGGATGGATATAGTTTCTCTGGGGAGAGGAAGAAGGATACAGCCCAGTTTCAGTGAAAATACAGCTGCATTTTCAGCTGAACCTGAAACGAGGCCAAATACGGATTTTGGGTCAGTTTCACTTCCATACCGAAAACCAAAATTCAGTTGGCCTCTAATGCAGTTGGTTTATAACTTGTATGATCTTATTACTTATTTATTTTGCTTTAAGTTGACTAATCTATCTTGAGATGGCATACAGTCAACAACAGTTAAACCACACAATAAAACCATACATCAAAGAGAGTATCAAAGCTAACTAGAATAGATTCAAAGAGAAAATCCCCCTCCCTTTTGTTTCTCCCCTTTTCCACCATCTCTTGTCAGTCTTGGTCCTTGTAATTTGTTTTAAATATGTTTTTCTCATTGTATATTGTACATCGCTTAGTAAAAAAGATAAGCGATTAATCAAATACATATTAAACTTGAATAGATTACTTTTTATGCTTTGATTAAAAACAATAGCTGCGTCTGTTTAGAAAATCTGCACAGGATTTTGCTTGTGGTATGTCTCTTGTGACATGATATAAATCATGTAGACTTTAAATTTTGTTTCTATTAACACTTACCTATTTCATTCATAAAAGGTTTGCTTTTGAAGAAGATGTAAAGAGATTTTCCCTCAGTCCTGAAGAAATATCTTCCTTCTTCCTCCTCACTGGCATCATTGAGCCTGAGGGCACAGTTGTGCTTCTCGGAGCCTCCCAAGAGGTGAAAGCAATCACTGGTATTCTCAGACACTTCTTTACAGTCATCAATGGTTGATAAAGGCTTGTCTGTTCTGGTAGATGCTGCTTCCTTGAACCAGTATGTATGAGGATTATCTCCTAATGTTATAGTTGATGGGAAATCAAATTTGCATGGGATGATGACACACAGTGCTCGCTTCACTTTTACATTATCAGTAGGATTCATATACTCTGCTGTCATTATTTGGTAGACAGAACCTACAAAAGCAGACACATTTAGTATAAATGTACAGAATTTCAAAATGAATTTCAGTTTCATACAGGTTTAATTAAGCCCAAAACATTCAGCCTTATCACAAAAGGAAGTACAGTGTCAAAGAGAAGCTGACCAGCTTCCAAAATCAGCACTTCCATTTATCTTTATTGGCATTTGATATACCACAAAAAAAGCTTCCAAGTGGTTTAAAGTCCTTTCAAATTCCAACAGTACAATGATCTAATCCAGGGGTGTCAAAGTCCCTCCTCGAGGGCCGCAATCCAGTCAGGTTTTCAGGATTTCCCCAATGAATATGCATGAGATCTATTAGCATACAATGAAAGCAGTGCATGCAAATAGATCTCATGCATATTTATTGGGGAAATCCTGAAAACCTGACTGAATTGCAGCCCTTGAGGAGGGACTTTGGCACCCCTGCTCTAATCTGTTCCCTGTCCTCTCATGTGAGAGCCAGTGGTGGTGGAGTGAAGCTTCCTAGTCTCATCCTACCGCTTTTTCTATTTATCATCATTTTCACTTCACCAGTCTCACCTTGCCATAACAGGATCAGGAGAAGCAGGTCCACTCTGGACATGCTGAACAGGAAACGGACTTCCCTTGCAGAGGAACTCTTTGAAGGAGAACGCAAGAACCGCTGGTTGCTTCTTCTAGGCCCAGGAACCTTGGACAACATCAACCAGACTCTAGGAAAGGAAATCCAGTTCCTGGTCTTGCTGCTCCCAACCGTTTTCTTTGGTTCCCTTGGTAACAGGAAGTCGTGGGGATGCAGGGGGAGGAGCCTGGGTGGGAGGTAGTGAGTGGCATGGTAACAAGTATCCATAGAAACGCTCCCTCGCTGATTTGGCGATTAAGCTACCTTCCAGTAGGTGGTGCTAACTTGAGGAATCAGAGGCTGAGGCAAAGCCAACATAAGCAAAGGAATGTTAGGCTGACTGGCCACAGGGAGCAAGAAGTAAAAGTCCTCTGGGAGGGCAAGATTATTAATACTATGAGAAAGACTCTGCGGAGACTTTGGGTAAAGTAATGCAATTTAATTTATTTTCTTTTTGGCCAAAAAGGGTATCCAATCTGCACAATCTGGCAAGGTAGGCATGCAGAAGTTTACATGATCACACAATATATACTGTAGTTAGTCCATATTTTTATTAGTCCCTCCTACCTGTCTGCTCATTTGATAGAGCAAAGATAGTTCACAACCTATCAGACTCCTTCATACATACTTAGGGTTACCAGATTTTCCGGAATGAAAATCCAGACCCATGGCCCCACCCTCAGGCCCGCCCAGTTTCACCCTGATCCGCTTGAGTCATGCTGTGTTCTGCCCCCAGCCCTGCACCAGCCCCACCTCCTCAACCTGTTTGCTTGTCAGGAGGGCATCTGTGATGCAATGAGGTCACACGCATGCATGTGACATCACTGTGTTGCATGCGCAGATACCATCCCGATGTCACTGCTAGCTGGAAGCTTTTCAAAACCCAGACAGACAAAGTGCCGGGTTTTGAAAAGCCATCAGAACTCCCAGACATGTCCTTACTCCTCCTCTCACATGCTCGCCCTTCACGTGACATGTTCAGATCAGCTTTTTGAATAGCCCTTGTGGTTAGTTATGCTGATACCTCTAATTTAATGTTCACTTGATTGTAGGCATTGTGTTCCTATAGTAACAAATACTTATGCCAGGAATACCCACCCCTCCCTTCTTCTGATTCAGCAATGTTTACACACGAAAAATATCTGTCCCATAAAGAAAAAATGAATTCTCCCCCTTGACAAATGCCTCCCTCCCGAATCCCCCAAAATGGCAGGAGAGATGCCTTCAACCTCCTGCCACGAAGGAACTCCCTTCCCTGTGCATTCCAAAAAAAATGGCAGGAGAAATGCCCACTCCCTCCTCCTTCCCCCCTCGAGAAAAGGCAGGAGGGATTCCCACTCCCTCCTGCCACCTCCAGCCCCCCCCTGTTAATAGTTGGGAGCAGAAGGTACAGAGAACACTTCCTGCTGCTCCTCCCTCTGACTATGGCACTAGGCTTTAGGCCCCTCCCCAGTGCATCATGTGATGGCATCATTTGTTTTGGACTTCCTTATGCTCCTTCCTAAGAAAGTCCCTGATTGGCTCAGATGTCTCAGGGACTTTCATGATGCACCAGCGCATTGTCTAAGGCCCAGTGTTATAGTTGGAGGGAAGAGGAGCAGAAGGTGTTCTCTGTACCGCCTGCTTCCAACTATTAACAGGTACAGGCAGGGGGGCCTGGAGACAGGAGGGGAGGGAGGGAGTGCGGGGGGTGAGTGGGAGTTTTTTTCAAGGGGGATAGAGTGAGCATCCCTCCTGCAATTTTGCCGAGGGTCAGGGGGTAAAGGGTTGGACAGTGATTTGGGGTGCTGGTGCAGGGTGGGAGGGCATGGTGGGGGGGCTGTTTAAAAACATTTTTTAATGGGACAAATTGTGCAAATTGTTTGCATGCAAATTGATAGTGCATCGATTACTGTTGGAGAATTGGCCAACAGCAATCGAATCACTATCTGTAGTGCATCTAGTGTCCTGAGCTAACTTTCACGTTTCTGCTCCTCCATCTCTACAACACTACTATTAGTCAATAGTTTCAATAATTTCAACCAGCATAGGCACTGACTTTACTCAAATACCAGCATTGCCTTTTTACTTAATCCATACTTTCAAGGCACTATCTATGGAGGTAGCAGCACTGAATATAAAGATTGCGCAGTGATCACACTAGCATTATCTGTGTTTGTTTGTTTATTTATTTATTTATATACCACTTCTAGCCTAAGTGATTTATTTTCAGATACTCAAGCATGTTTCCCTGTCTGTCCTGGTGGGCTCACACTCTATCTAATGTACCTGGGGCAATAGGGGGATTAAGTGACTTGCCCAGGGTCACATGGAGCAGTGTGGGATTTGAACCCACAATTTCAGGGTGCTGAGGCTGTAGCTCTAAAAACTGCGCCTGCTATTCCAAAGGCCCAAACAAAGCATATCCTGGTAACTTACCTGAATACTAGTTAAATGTTGCTGCTATCTTGATAATTTTCTTGCCCTTGCTCCTCTCCTAACGTGACCCACAAATATATGGATAAGATCTGTCCACTTAGCAATTTAAACAGTCCAATATTATTATTTATATATTTTTGTGACTACTCAGATAGGTTAATTATAAGGTTGTCAGATTTCTTCTATAAAAAAAGAGAGGACACCTAGCCCTTCCTTGTTACACCCCCAGCCCCGCCCCATTCCATTTCCAGCTCCGCCCCATTCTGCCCCCAGCCCTCACACAAACCTCCCTAAGCTCAGGACTACATCTGCACATACGCGGACATCAACATAATGACATCATGTACATGAGTATGATGTCATTGCATCGACGTCCTCCAGATGCGGCCCTGAACACGGGGACTTCCAACACTCGTACAAATTGCTGGGTTTTGGAAATCCCTCTGGGCACCAGGACAGTCCTCTAAGGAGAGGATATGTCTGGATTTTCTCGGACATCTGGTAACTCTAGTTAATTATGCTTTCACTGTGTAACCACAGGGGTCTCACAGAACAGCCAACAGCGCCCCAAGTGGTCACAGGCAAAACTGCTGGTCTAGGCGCGCTACTCAAGATGGAGTTAGCCCTGCAGGATCAAAAAAAAAAAAAAAAATACAAACAAAATAAAGAGTGCAAAACACCAAGTTTTGTGATAAAGAAACTTCCCAACACAGGTTTATTTGTCAGAATGTGCCAAATCCCTCCAGTAAACTCAAGCACAACAAAAATGATTATCAAGAAAAAAATCCCTTGTAAAACTTTCAGGATTTTCCTTTCTCAAAATCAAAAACTTTCTTTTCCTAAAGAGTTTATTTTATTCTCCAACTTCTTTCCACTGTCTTGCCTAATGCAGGTCCCAGGTAAGTTCAACTTTCCTAAGTTGTAGCAGTCCAAGCATTTAAACATTTATCAAAACAAAAACAAGCTGAAGCCTCCAGCTGTTAGCAAGCAGAACTGAGGCCAGGGAGTTTGCCACAAGTTTGCCTTTCCAAAACGCTTTTCCCAAATTGCTTTCAAAATTTCCACCCAGGATTGTAGCAAACATCAGCTTCCTACTGGCTTAGGCCAAGGCTTGGGCCAGGGAGAAAGAAAACACAGTTTCTTTTTCAGGCACTAGCTAGTACCCAACCCCCACACAGAGTCCAAAACAAAACAGCTGGGGTTTTTAAACTCAAGGTACTTAACTCTGGCACAACAATCAATACATTTCAATCAGCAAATGCACAGAAAAATATCACCAAAAGTAAAGCACAGTCATTTCAAAATGTCCCAAAATTCAGCAATTCCAAACTTACAGCGCTGCATTCCGTAGTGCTTGGCAGCCATACCCACATCTATTAATTCAGGTTCCTGGAACAGCTCTTCCTGAAAATCCATCAGTTCCTCCTGGGTTGGTGCTGCAAACTCTGTAGAAGAACCATCTTCCTTTACTTCCATCAGATCTGGGCCATTACCCTGACCTGAGCTGGGCAACTGCTCCTTGGGGAGAGGCTTGTTCCTCTTCCCTATCCTCTCCAACAGCCTAGAGAAATCTGTAGGTTTTTCATGGGGAAAGCCACGCCCTGCCATGCCTGAGCTTGCTCTAGCTTGTGGCTCTCTTGGGCTCCCGCTGGTGGCTGTCAGAGAGATTGCATGACTTCCTATAAACAGGATTAGATTTAAAGCCTATGTTCCTAGGTGGGTTTAAAGAAGCGTAGTGACTGGAGAGGATTCCCATATCCTCCCACTCTGGGTCTGACCCATCCTTAGGCTGTTCTATCTGGATCTGAAGTTTAGCTTGAAAGGATTGCTTTCTGGGTTTACCTCTGCCCTTTCTATGCAATTTCACTGGGACCACGGCAGGCACGGAGCCTGACTGGTCACAACTGTCAAACCTATAATTGCCTTTGATTGGTCAGAGTATAATTATTTATATGGTACATTCCCAGCATAATCAATAAAACTTTCCCAATAACAGGTGAAGAGAAGGAATAAGATGTTTCACTTTATAACTCAGTGTATAAAATAGAATCTATTCAAATTCTAGTGTCATAAGGTATAAGGAAGGAGATGAGAGAATTGGGGGGGGGGGGGGCACCTACCTCTTTTGGTGCAGCAATTGAATCTTTGGGTAGCCGGCAGTGGCAACAAGGTGAGCCTGTTGCTATTGGCTTGACCCGGAAGCCCCCTCTCTGCAGTATCCTGCCTAGATGGGAACAGGAAATTGCTGCAGAAAGATGGCTTTCATGGCAGGCCCATGGCAGCAGGCTTACCTCATTGCCGCTGCCAGCAGCCCGAAGATTCAATTGTAGCGGTGGGGAGGTTGGGAGATCCAGAGGTATAAGCCAGACAGTCATCGGAGTAGCACATCGGCGAGTCCCCCTGAATTCATCTGGTCCATGGCATGTGCCTACTAGGCCTACAATTTAATCCAACCCTGCCTCTCCCTGTCAGTTCCTTCCTTCTCCTTTCTAGGTCAAACAGCACATTTCAACGTCCCTGGACATGGTGCCTGTCTCTCTCCTTTATCCCTTCCCCCCTGCAGTTCATTCTTTTAATATACATTGATCATTGCCAGAAACAGGAAGCTGCATCAAAGAAGGTGGGAAGCATCACAGGGAAAGCCTTGAAGCAGCCTGTTTTAATAATAGCAGCTGTATCACTGGGTTCACTATTACTACTATTATTACTCACAAAAATGGACACCTTATGTGTATACAGAGATGCTATTTATCACAGAATGCAGCAACACGGGACGTCACTTTTCTGGGTAGCCATTGATAATGGCACCGTTTAAAGAATCCGGGCCTTCATGGACAAATTAATTAATTAATTATTTAAAAAATTTCTATACTGTTTTATAACTAAACGGTTTACAGAATGACATACATAATTTAAAACAAAATCATCATAACAGACATACCTTACTCTGGTTTAACCCCAAAATAAAAATTAATGACTGGATTTTGAAAACTCCTTTTTCAGTAGCTAGATGGTGCCAGAGACTAAGATATGTCATTCATTTGGGAAAACCTCACAGCTTCAGTTCATGATAAAATCCTATGAGCATTATTGGGAAATATTACAGGACTATTTTGAGGGTAACTGAACATATGGGGAGAGGGCTGGGAGATAGAAATTAGTTTATTTTTTGTATACTTGTTTTTGTCATTGTGTTGAATAAAGAAAGCATTAGGGTTTATGTCAAGGAATTATTGTCTGGATGGGAACGCCTGGAAGGAGTAGAAATGCGGTGGGCAAAACTGAAAGGAGCGATTGTTAGGGCGACTTAACATTTTTTGTGAGGCAAGTAAGTAAGAGGAAAAAAAGGCCACTTTGGTTCTCAAAAGTAGTAGCTGAGAAGGTAATGAATAAGCGGTTAGCTTTCATAAACTACAAAAGATCCCAGAAAGAGGAAGACAGGCAAAAATATCTGGAAAAGTTAAGAGAGGCTGGTTGTGTAGTCAGGAAAGCAAAGATGCAAATGGAAGAAAAAAAAATAGCTGACACAGTAAAGCGGGGAGACAAGACATTTTTTAGATATATTAGTGATAGGAAGAAGTGCAAAAGTGGCATTGTGAGACTCAAAGATGAAGGGGAGGAATATATAGAAGCTGATAAAGAAAAGGCCGAATTGCTTAATAAATATTTCTGTTCTGTGTTCACGGCTAAAGCGCTGGGAGCGGGACCACAGAAGACAAACATGAATAGGGATGGAGGAGTAATAGTCCCTGATCGATTTTCAGAGGGTTGCGTTTGTGAGGAGCTAGCTAAAATAAAGGTAGACAAAGCAATGAGGCCGGATGGCGTACATCCGAGGGTGCTGAAGGAACTTAGGGAAGTTCTCGTAACTCCACTGACTGACCTTTTCAATGAATCTCTAGAGTTGGGAGTGGTACCGGAGGACTGGAGAAGGGCGGATGTGGTCCCTCTCCACAAAAGTAGAAGTAAGGAAGAAGTAGGGAATTACAGGCCGGTAAGTCTGACTTCTGTGATAAGCAAATTCATGGAAACACTTTTAAAACAGAAAATGGTCAAGTTTCTGGAATCCTGTGGATTTCAGGACTGGAGGCAACATGGATTCACTAGAGGTAGGTCTTGTCAGACAAATCTGATCAGTTTATTTGACTAGGTGACCAGAGAATTGGTTAGAGGATGTGCGCTAGATGTGGCACATTTGGATTTTAGCAAATAAGTAATAAATAAATTGAGTGCCCTTGAGATGGGTCCCAAAGTGACGGACTGGGTCATTAACTGGTTGAGTGGAAGGCGACAGAAGGTAGTGATCAATAGAGATCGCTCTGAGGAAAGGGATGTTACCAGTGGTGTGACTCAAGTTTCTGTTCTTGGGCCTGTTCTTTTTACCATTTTCATAAATGATATTGCTGAAGGGTTGTTGGGTAAGATTTGCCTCTTTGCGGATGATACGAAAATCTGCAATAGAGTAGACACGCCGGATGGTGTGAATAACATGAAGAAAGACCTGGCGAAACTTGAAGAATGGTCTGAAATTTGGCAGCTAAAATCTAATGCTAAGAAATGCAAGGTCATGCATTTGGACTGCAAAAACCTGAGGATACAATACAGTTTAGGGGGTGAAGAACTTTTGTGCACGACAGAAGAGCGGGACTTGGGTATGATTGTGGCCAAACAGGTTGAAAAGGTGACAGCGGAAGCTAGAAGAATGCTAGGTTGCATAGGGAGAGGTATGGTCAGTAGAAAAAAGGAGGGGGTGGGAGATTTCATGGGGACATTAGGAAGTATTTCTTCTCCGAAAGGGTGATTGATCACTGGAATAATCTTCCACTACAGGTAGTAGAGGCCAGAAATGTGCTTGATTTTAAGAATAAATGGGATAAACATGTGGGTTCACTTCGAGGAAGTGCTTAGGGGGGTGAGTTATTCAAGTGGGCAGACTTGTTGGGGCTGTCAGACCTTTTCTGCCATCATACTCTATGTCTCTATGTATTGATGTCTCTGTATAAGACTCTGGCGAGACCTCATTTAGAATATTGTGTACAATTCTGGAGGCCGCACCTTCAAATTGATATAAAAAGGATGGAGTCGGTCCAGAGAAAGGCTACTAAAATGGTGTGTGGTCTTCATGATAAGGCGTATGGGGACCGACTTAAAGATCTCAATCTGTATACTTTGGAGAAAATGCGGGAGAGGGGCGATATGATAGAGACGTTTAAATACCTATGTAATATAAATGTGCATGAGTTGAGTCTCTTTCATTTGAAAGGAAACTCTGCAATGAGAGGGCATAGGATGAAGTTAAGAGGTGATAGGCTTCGGAGTAATCTGAGGAAATACTTTTTTTTTTTTTTTAACAGAAAGGGTGGTAGATGCGTGGAACAGTCTCCCGGAAGAGGTGGTGGAAACAGAGACTGTGTCTGAATTCAAGAGGGCCTGGGATCTCTGAGTGAGAGAAAGAGATAATGGTTACTGTGGATGGGCAGACTAGATGGGCCATTTGGTCTTTATCTGCCGTCATGTTTCTATAACTTGGAATTAGAGGTGAATAACCCACTGATTCAAGTTGCATATGTCTTTTGCACTAGAATATATCTATAGTGGTTTATGAAACTTCATATACTGCTGCTCATGGGAGCATAATAGAGCCAGTTTACATAATTATAATCATAGGGGAAAAGAACTCCAATCAACACCAACAACGGGAGAACAGTGTCAATTACTGGATGCAAGAAGACTACATAGCTTAGAGGGAACACTGCCTGATACCCAGGATGCCTGCCTCACACACCACAACCTGATACCCAGGAGCTCCGCCTACTAATCATTCTCCCTTCCTTATGTTTTTTCCACTTTGCGTTCTTTTCTATCCAAATATTGTAGTTCCTCCCCGTCTCCTCTCGTTTCTGTATATCTTGTCTTTTTGTCTATCATTTTTTTGATGTCGTTCTGTTCCCTTCTTTTTTAAAATTTTGTAAAACCGCTTTGAATTTTGATAAGGTGGTATATCAAATTTTACTAAACTATGAAACCATTATCTGACACTAATTGTATCCTGGCTGAACCTGTTGCCAAGATGAAACACAGGAGTAAAATGTAAGGAATATCTCTTTGGCTGTCACGCCTTCCCTTAAATACTGCCAGGATAGAGGGAATATGGCGTATAAAGATCTTTACTTGTTTGATTTACTGTTAGTTTCTTCTTTGTACAGATATTTACATCTCCTTGTCATTTATTGTCCAGTGGGTTTGCACATGCAAGGGGTGGGGTGGTGGGAAAAGCAGATGCCTCTAGGGAGATCCAGTGCAAACTACTGCCAGGACAGCATAGATCACCACAGATGGTAAAGTCCTTCCAGTGCCAGAGCCAGTCCAGGAGTTGTAACACATACATCTTTCCACTTCTAGCTCAGGCCCCCGATCATCTTGCTGGATTTTGGCACCCAAGAAGGGATGTGAAGTGACGATTTGGGTTGCAATTGAATCCTTTGTGCAGTCCATCCAGTCTTTTGCTATACTGCGAGGATAGCCAGCCTCTGGCCGCAGGGTTTCACTGTCAAACTTCCAATACTCCAGGCCCTTAAAGACATAAACCTCTCCTGTAGAGACATGAAAGGCATGAGATTGTCAGGATTCAGTACTCAGTTACCATTCCTGTATCTAAAGGGTCTCATTTGCAGACGTTTGAAGCTGAAAGGATTTCTATTTAGTTTTGATGTATTCATACACATTTATTTTTTAAAATCTATACATTTTTGTTGAACTTTAGAGTAACAGGAACTTACAATCATTAATCATTAGACATTTAACAGTATGTTACTTTTATTTTTACTTTATTTCAAAATAAAGTAACATATCCCTCTCATGGTCTAACTGCTCAAACATGTTCCTTTCCACCTCTCAAACGAAGTTCACTACCTTGTGCCATAGAAAAGACTTCATCTGATCAGTTAAATACTTCTGATGAAACGGACCCCAGGTGTCATCAAATTTAGCATTTGCATTAGAGCGCCTTGCATTCAGCTGTTCCATAGGACCAAATGTAGCTTCCTGTACCACACCTCCAACTGTTGGGTTGTAGAAATTTCCATTGAGAGGCAATAACACATCTCACTGTCAAAAAGGAGGAAGAGATGAGTTTCTGCTGAACAGAGATCAGCCATAACCCCGGATCTGATTGTATAATGGTACCTACTATCCTACTAGTAACCGTTCTTCACTTATGAGCAAAAAGAGGTTACCATCGGACATTGCTACCACATATGAAAGATCCTACAGTCCTGCAGCCCCTCCAACACAGCATTGAAACAGATTTATTGATTTTATGAAGGTGCTCAGGTGTCATATACCGTTTCATCAACACTTTATAATCACCAAGACACTAGCCACTATTCGCCATTCCGGCTCCAACCTAGACCCCTGTCTGCCACGCCTCCTAGTGGCTGTGAAAGACAGCTTTGTAGACTCCATCCTTCCTCTCATCAACACTGCCCTACAAACAAGAATAGTGCCCGCAAACTGGAAGTCATCAGACCGATCTTGAAAAAAACCACACTTGACCCTAACGAGCCCAGCAATTTTAAACCTGTCTCCACTTTCTGATCAGAATTAAGGAAATTCCACAGTACTGAAACCGTCCTCTACATCAACGACTGCTGGAAACTCAGGATAATGATATCCTTCTGGATCTCAGCACAGTGTTCAACACTATTTGACCATCCTCTCCTCATTGTACAGCTCTCTGAAATTGGAATCTGAGACACTACATTATGATGGTTCACCTCCTTCTTGAATAATTGATAAAAACATAAGAATAGCCTTACTGGGTCAGACCAATGGTCCATCAAGTAGCCCAATTCTCACGGTGGCCAATCCAGGTCCCTAGTACCTGGCCAAAACCTAAAGAGAAGCAATATTCCATGCTACCGATCCAGGGCAAGCAGTGGCTTCCTCCATGTCTTTCTCAATAACAGATTATAGACTTTTCCTCCAGGAACTTGTCCAAACCTTTCTTAAAACCAGCTACACTATTCTGCTCTTACCACAACCTTTGGCAATGTGTTCCAGAGCTTAACTATTCTCCGAGTGAAAAAAATTCCTCATTGGTTTTAAAATATTTCCCTGTAACCAGGGCAGGATTAATTCTTCGAGGACCCCTAGGCACACAAGTACACTGGGCCCCTGGGCCCGCCATGTCCCCTTTTATTTATTTATTTCTTCTTTATTTCTACTTGTTTTTCTTTTATTATTTATTTAGTCAATTTTCTAGCCTGTCCTCCCAAAAGAGCCCAGAACGGGTTACAATTTTACATACATAGTGAAAGGATAGCAACAAAGTTACAAATTTACACATAGCAAATATACAGAACACCCGATAAGGCAATACGAGTATAGCAGCTAGAGATACAGTCATCCAGTTTTTGATTTCGGAAAGGCAGCATTGTAAATTTTTTTATTTGGGTGTCCCGGTTCTTACCAAGTGGGAGGTAGAGTTGAATATGGTCTGCAAATGACTGAATCATGATGTCATGTTTTGACGCAATGTCAAGCACTGGTTTGATGTACGAGTTGATGAGCAGCGGCGATAGAAATGCACCTTGGGGCATGCCATATTTGAGTGGTTTGGGACGTGAGAGGTCCGATTCTAGCAGTACACTCTGTGATCTATTTTTTAGGAATGAGGAGAACCAGCGTAATGCTGTGCCACCGATGCCTATGTCGGTAAGTCTGGAGATGAAGAGTGTGGTTGATGGTATCAAAAGCGGCGCTGAGGTCAAGGAGGACAAGCAGCGCATCTTCTCCTTGGTCAAGAAATTTCCAACAATTGTCAATAATGTCTAATAGGACTGTTTCGGTACTATGGGATGTCCTGAATCCCAATTGATAAATTGACAGAGCTTTTTGGTTGTCCATGAAGTCTTTTAGTTGTTGTAGGACAACTTTTCTAGGATCTTTGAAATGAATGGGAGGTTTGAAATTGGTCTGAAGTTGCTTGGTTGATCTGGGTCTGCATTCAGTTTCTTTAAGATGGGACATACCACTGCAATTTTCCAGGCTGTGGGTACTTCTCCGGATGTAAGTAACTCATTGATCAGGGGGGAGAATTAACTTTAGGAAGGCTTCTTTAGTTGAGATCAGTAGACTTGCTGAGTAAGGGTCTAAGGTTGAGCCTGATGGGCTTAATGAGTCAACTGTTTTGTTCAGGTCTGCGTGAGAGATGGTTTTAAATTGACAGAGGGCGTTTGCTGCTGGGATGGTGTTTGGTGGTATAATGGTAGTGGTGTATTTGTGATTGGTTAACAGCTGAATCAAGGTTAAAGCGGATTTTTTGTATTTTGTTGTGGAAGAAGTTTGATAATGTTTCACTGTCTAGGCTTGTTTGTAGGGATTGGCTGTTTCCTCGGGATGCAGTAAAGAAATTTGTTGTTAGTGCGAAGAGCCTGCTGGATCTGTTTGGAGCCTTCAGTAGTAGGTTAGAATAGTAGACTTGTTTTTCCATTCGAGATGTCTAATTTATAGTCTTCCAATTGTTTTTTTTCCAAAGGGTTTTCTCTTTGTGTCTTCTAGATTTGTGCCATGACTTTCAGCTTTCCTCACTGTTCTTTTCTTTTATCTGAGGGTTTCTATGAACCATGGAGAAGTTTTCTGGTGCATTGGTGCTTTGATTTGTTTTGGTTTTGCTAGTGTTTCATAACACATTTTTTATTCCTTTGTGCCATGCTATGGCTGCCTCTTCTAGGAAGTTGTTCATAGGCTCTGAATCTTTTGGTAATGGCCGTGGAGAAGGATTCAGGGTTTATGGAGTCAAGACTGAATATTGTTTTACTCTGTGTTTGTCCTTATGCACGGTTTATTTGTGTTTGATTGGGAGATTGAAAACAACAAGGAAGTCATCAGACCATAGAACTGGAGTAGTAGTGTAGTTGGTCGTTTTTTGGCCATGAAGTGGATTATCTAGGGTGAAGATCAGGTCTAATGTTTCCAGAGGTGTGCATGGGAGAGGTTATCATCTAGGAGAAGCCTAGATCTGTTAATGTTCTTGTAAAGTCTTGTGACTGCAGGGTAGTTGTGAAAGTTAAAGTCACCCGAGACTATTATCTGTATAGAAACAAAGAAACATAGAAAGATGACGGCAGAAAAGGCCTATAGCCCATCAAGTCTGCCCACTCTACTGACCCATCCTCTTAAGTCTATGCCCTAATGACCAATTCCTCAGCTCGACCCTCGTAGGGATCCCACGTAGGCATCCCATTTATTCTTAAAGTCTAGCACGCTGCTGGCCTCGATCACCTGCACTGGAAGCTTATTCCAACGGTCATCCACTCTTTCCGTGAAGAAATACTTCCCGATGTCGCCATAAAATTTCCCACCCCTGAGTTTGAGCGGATGCCCTCTTGTGACCAAGGGTCCTTTGAGAAAGAAATCATCTTCCACCTCGATACGTCCTGTGATGTATTTAAATGTCTCAATCATATCTCCCCTCTCCCTACGTTCGAGAGTGTAGAGCTGTAATTTGTTCAGTCTCTCTTCGTACGAGAGACCCTTGAGCCCCGAGATCATCCTGGTATATGAGTTATCGCCAGCTTGCTGATGATAGCTAACAGGTCTTCGAGGGTGCTCACTGGTAAATGGGGCGCATGGTAGATTAGAATAAAGATGAATTTTTTTTTTGTCGTGTCCTACTGAAAAGATAAGGGATTCTAGGGTTTGAAGGACTATAAAGTCGATAAGTTGGGGTTTAGGATTGATTTGATGATGGCAGCCACTCCTCCCCCTTTATCAGGGTGGGAAGATGCTAGCGCTTAGTAGCTGGCAGGGCATAGTACACCTAACATTGTACCTTCATTGTCTTTTAACCATGTTTCTGTAATCAAGAGAATGTCCCATTGATTGTCAGTGATGGTGTCTATTTAAAATAATATATTTATTGTTGACCTATCCTGGCATTGATCTTGGCAGCAGATAGTGTGCATGCTGGAGTACTTTTTTGTAGGATGGGGATTTTTCAGAGGTAGCTGGTTCTAGTCTTAGCTGTGTTCCCCCTCACCTTCTCACCATTGCTGCTGCTTTCCCATATGTGCCTCACGCTGATGGCACAAGTTCTCCCCACTTCCATCATCTGCCCCTTCTCTCTCTCTCCACCCCAGGCAATTTCATCACATTATCCTGCCCCCTAAGTGAATTGCCTGGGGTGGAGGGAGAGAGAAAAAAGGGCAGATGATGGAAGTGGGGAGAACTTGTGCCGTCTGCATCGGGAGCTTGTGAGAAAGCAACAGCAATGGTGAGGAGGTGACCACAAGATACCAAGGAAAAGGGGCCATATAAATAAAAATCGATGAAACAAGTTAGTCTGAAGCTCGCCTTAGGACAGGGGTGTCAAAGTCCCTCCTCGAGGGCCGCAATCCAGTCAGGTTTTCAGGATTTTCCCAATGAATATGCATGAGCTCTATTTGCATGCACTGCTTTCATTGTATGCTAATAGATCTCATGCATATTCATTGGGGGAATCCTGAAAACCCGATTGGATTGCGGCCCTCGAAGAGGGACTTTGGAGAAAGAAATACAATGCACTGGGAATATAAAGAAACTAGTGTTAAAGCCCGTTACATTAACGGGTGCTAGAAAGCAGCCCCCTTTCCCTCTCCCCCTCCAGTTCCTCCCTGACTGTCTCTCTGTGGCCCCCTTCTGTCTCCCCTCCCCCAAGCAAAGCTGTCTGCCTCCCAACACACCCCTCCCCCCAAAGCAGCCTCCTTTCCCTCTCGGCCTCCAGTTCCTCCATGACTGTCTCTCCTTGGCCCCCCTTCTGTCTTCCCCCCCAAGTAAAGCTGTGTGCCTCCCAGCACACCCCTCCCCCAAAGCAGCCCCCTTTCCCTCTCCCCCTCCAGTTCCTCCCTGACTGTCTCTCCATGTCCCCCCTTCTGTCTTCCCCCATCCAGCAAAGCTGTCTGCCTCCCAGTACACCCCTCCCCCAAAGCAGCCCCCTTTCCCTCTCCCCCTCCAGTTCCTCCCTGACTGTCTCTCTGTGGCTCCCCTTCTGTCTCCCCCCCAAGCAAAGCTGTCTGCCTCCCAGCACACCCCTCTCCCAAAGCAGCCCCCTTTCCCTCTCCCTCTCCAGTTCGTCCCAGACTATGTCTCCGTGGCCCCCCTTCTCTCTCACCAAGCAGTCCTATGGGGCAAAGACCTAGACCAACTGCTTTCGCCCACTACATACGGGGAATTCAGGAAACGCCTAAAAACATACCTGTTCCAGAAATACCTAAACAATTGACCCGCTCTCCCTCTCCCTCCCCCTCTCTATTCCACCTGAACTTACAGCACTGTTATAAATATAATCTGTTATCTTCATTTTATCGTAACTTTACGTTGCTATTTATCCCCAACAGGTCCTGTCGGACATTACCTACTAAAATGTACATATTACATTTTCACTCAGCAAATTGTATTTCTATACTATTGCCTCCTGAGGTCTCTGATCTCTGTATTTCCTCTGAATATCTACTTATTGTATTTCGCTGAATGTCCAGCACTCTTGATTGTAAACTGCCTAGAAGTCGCAAGATTAAGAACATAAGAATTTGCCTCCACTGGGTCAGACCAGAGGTCCATCGCGCCCAGCAGTCCGCACCCGCGGCGGCCCATCAGGTCCATGACCTGTCATGTTTACTTGATTTAGCCCTATAGTCCCGTTGTTTTTATCTTTACTCTTTCCATACTCTTATCTACCCTTATCTGTATCCCTCAATCCCCCTATCCTTCAGGAATCCATCCAATCCCTCTTTGAATCCCCGTAGCGTACTCTGCCCGACCACTTCCTCCGGGAGCGCGTTCCATGTGTCCACAACCCTCTGTGTGAAGAAGAACCTCCTGGCATTGGTTCTAAACTTGTCCCCTTCCAGTTTCTCCGAGTGCCCTCTTGTGCCTGTGGTTCCCCGTAGTTTGAAGTCCTTGTCTACCTTCTCCATGCCCCTCATGATCTTGAAAGTTTCTATCATGTCTCCCCTAAGCCTCCTCTTTTCCAGGGAGAAGAGTCCCAACTTGTCCAGCCTGTCAGCGTTTGAACAGTCCTCCATGCCATTTATCATTTTCGTAGCTCTTCTCTGGACCCTCTCAAGTATCGCCATGTCTTTCTTGAGGTACGGCGACCAATATTGGATGCAGTACTCTAGATGCGGGCGCACCATTGCACGATATAGTGGCATGATGACTTCCTTCGTCCTGGTTGTAATTCCCTTCTTAATGATGCCCAGCATTCTGTTAGCTTTCTTCGAGGCCGCTGCACATTGCGCTGATGATTTCATAGTTGTATCCACCAGCACACCCAAGTCTTTTTCAAGATTACTCTCCCCCAGCAATGTTCCCCCCATTTTGTAGCTGTACCTTGGGTTCCTTTTCCCTATATGCATGACCTTACATTTTTCTATGTTAAAGCACATTTGCCATTTGTTTGCCCACTCTTCCAGTTTGCTTAGGTCCCTTTGCAGGTCTTCGCAGTCCTTTGTGTTCCTAACTCTGCTGCAGAGTTTGGTGTCATCAGCAAATTTTATAACTTCACACCTCGTCCCCGTTTCCAAGTCGTTGATAAATATATTGAACAGCAGTGGTCCCAGCACCGACCCCTGCGGAACACCGCTTGTGACCCTCTGCCAGTCGGAGTATTGACCCTTCACTCCAACCCTTTGTTTTCTGCCGGCCAACCAGTGCCTGATCCATCTGTGTACATCTCCTCCCACCCCGTGGTTCGACAATTTCTTAAGTAGCCGCTCATGGGGGACCTTATCAAAGGCTTTTTGGAAGTCAAGATAAATGATATCTATGGATTCCCCTTTGTCCATCTGGTTGTTTATCCCTTCAAAGAAGTGCAGTAGGTTTGTTTGGCACGATCTTCCCTTGCAGAAGCCATGTTGGCTCGGTTTCAGCTGTCCATTTCTTTCTATGTGTTCACAGATGCTATCCTTTATTAATGCTTCTATCATCTTGCCCGGAATCGAAGTCAAGCTCACTGGTCTGTAGTTCCCCGGGTCACCCCTTGATCCCTTTTTGAAGACAGGTGTGACATTCGCTAGCTTCCAGTCCTCCGGTACCTTCCCAGTGCTTAAGGATAGATTACAGATTTGTCAGAGTGTGTCCGCTATTTCTGTCCTCAGTTCTTTTAGTACCCTTGGGTGGATTCCGTCCGGGCCCGGTGATTTGTCACTTTTCAATCTGTCAGGTTTCATCGTACTGCTCAACAATGCACCATTGAAACCAAAACCGATCAAATATGAGGGCTCTACTATTGTCGGAGGACATCCTCATAGCTTACCTCTAAGGTCTCCAGTTTTTCATCCTGATCCCCACTTATGGTCTCCTCGGGTTCTGGTACATTGGAGGTGTCCTCACTTGTGAAGACCGACGAGAAGAACCGGTTCAGTCTATCGGCTACCTCTTTTTCCTCTTTAACCACTCTCTTTCTGTCTCCATCATCTAACAGGCCCACCTCCTCCCTCGCTGGTTGCTTCCCTTTCACGTATCTGAAGAACGCTTTGAAGTTCCTTGCTTCCCCAGCAAGCCTCTCTTTGTATTGTCTCTTAGCTTTTCTAACAACTCGGTGACATTCCTTTTGGTGTTTCTTGTGGTCCTTCCGGTTTTAATCAGATTGTGGCGGTATAGAAGAATAAAGTTATTATTATTATTCTTTCTTCCCCCCCCCCAAGCAAAGCTGTCTGCCTCGCAGCACACCCCTCCCCCAAAGCTGCCCCCATACCGGGTCCTTTTTTATTTATTTATTTATTTGAATTTAGTACATTTACAATATCATAAAGATATCAAGAAAAAAAGGTTTCCATACAGATTTTCAATACAACAAAACCATACAACAAACAATCCTTTACAAGCCCACTAAATGGGGAAAACATGTTGCTTATTTATCAACTAGATTTAAAGGAAAAACAAAGAAATGGGTTGAATTCCAAAGAACCCAAATCATTCCCTACTATATTTGGGACATGGACATACTTATCTTATTTTCTCAATAAAGAATAAAAGAAAGAAACGGAAAAGGAAAAGAAAAAAGAGAAATCTCACTTCTGTTCATGAGCTAACAAAAATTGTTGCAATTGAATAGGATCCCAAAAAACAAATTCAGTATCTTGTATCTTAACCAAACATTTACAGGGAAACTTTAGATAGAATACTAATACAAGTGCTAATACTCTATTTCTCAATTTCAAAAATTATTTTCTTCTAAGCTGAGTAGCTCTTGAAACATCTGGAAATATACTGACCAAATCCCCACAGAACTTGGTCAGTCTATTTTTAAAATAAAGTTTCATTAACAACATTTTATCTGTCTCACTCATACATGTTAGAATCATTGTGGATCGAGTCTGACTGCACTTTAAGGAATTGAAGTGAGTAACCCTCCCGAATGATGGTGAGAACCCAGAGGTCTGATGTAATCTGCTCCCACTGTTGGTAAAAGTGATGGAGTCGACCACCTATGGGCAGGACAGAAGTCTGATGGATGCAGGTCAACGTTATGCTCAGACTCAGATTGTCAAAAAGACTGCGTTGGCTTAGCCGCAGCAGGAGCCTAAGGTTTTTGTTGACGCTGTTGCTGCTGCTGTCTTCTAGGTGGAGGCTTGGAAAAAGCCAGAGTAGACTTTTGAGGGCAACACCGTGGAGGCGGCTTATAAGGCTTAGCAGGTGGAGTTTTAGCCTTAGGCCGCACCAGAGACGCAAAGGATCGCTCATGCTCAGAAATACGCTTGGTAGCCGCCTCGATGGTATTATCAAAAAGCTCATTACCCTGACAATGTAGATTAGCTAGACGGTCTTGCAAGTTGGGATCCATATCCACAATGCGTAGCCAAGCCAAGCGTCGCATTGCTACCGCAAAAGCTGTTACCCTAGAGGACAACTCAAAGGCATCATAAGTGGCTTGGAGCATGAAAAGGCGAATTTGTGAAAAAGTCTTCTGAAGTTGTTTAAACGCAGGTAGGCGATGGACAGCCAAGTCAGGAAAGAAATAAGGCATGGCTTTAATGTAGTATTTGAAGTAAGACGTGAAGAGGAAATTATAATTGAAGACTCTATTAGCCATCATTGAATTTTGATAAAGACGACGACCAAATTTATCCATAGTACGTCCCTCTCTGCCTGGAGGAACAGCAGCATAGATCTTGGAGGGATTAGGTTTCTTTAGAGATGATTCCACAACCAAGGATTGATGAGACAATTGTGCCTTCTCAAATCCCTTGCAAGGAACTGTATGATAACAAGATTCCATTTTAGAGGGAATAGTCGGAATGGAATAGGGAGTCTCAAGATTCCTGATGAATGTTTGTTTTAATACAGGATTCATTGGAAGTTTCAAGGCTTCTTTTGGCGGATGAGGGAGCTCCATCTCGGCCAAATATTCAGGGGTATATTTGGATTCAGACTGGAGATCAAGCTGAAGAGCATTACCTATATCAAAGATGAGTTTAGTAAAGGATGATGCCTTAGAAGTCAAAGCCTCCTCAGGGGATGAAGAGGAGCGAGATCTAGGTGCTGCCGAGTAGGATGGAGAAGCTTCTCTAGAATACTGAGAAAGCATATCCGTATCCAACGTAAGAGACACTGAAGAAGCTCTACTTTGTGATATTGGTGGAGTCAGAGAGTGCTTACATTTCAGAAGCCTCGAAGGAGAATACCCAGGAGTCCGAGGAATTGATGTCCTCGAGTTGTGCCTCGGAAAGAAAGGTGAAGGAGGATCTCTTATGAGCGGTCTCGAGGAAGGAGTCCTTGACCTCGACATGCCTCAATGTGGAGAAGCAGGATGCGTAGAAGGCTCTGGAGGTCGAGACCTATGCCTGGACTTTGAAGGGGTCTCGATGGGCCTCGACAATCAAGGCACAGGAGACTGTCCACCCCTTAGAGGAGACGCTTTGCTCTTCTTAGAACAGGCTGGGTGCTTGGAGACTCGGGCCTGGAAGGACGAGGCGAAGAGTCACTGGAGGACAATCGTCGAGACCTACGAGGCTTGTCTCAAGGTACCTCGATGGAATGCTCAGGCTGGCTCGCAGTAAGCAGGGTCGAGCTAGGAGCAAGCTGAGCAAAGACCAAGGTAATTTGCGTGGTCAATATGGCTTTCAGCATGTCCTCGAACATAGGCACCGCGACCAATGGATCTGGTCATATAGGTGCAGCAGTGCGCTCCAATGAGGGTGACCTCGAGGATGAGTATTCCCTATATTTGGAAGCACGCTTGGATGAAGGTCTCATAGAGGCTGGCACGACTGCACTCGTTGCCTGGACTGCCTGAGACTCAACTGGAGGCTTCTTAGGTAGCGTACCTGGAGAAGGAAGATGAGACTTACCCGAGGATGGAACCTTAAGAGGCACAGAAGACGAGGCCTTTGAGGTCAAGGGCCACTTGGCCGAGGTCGAGGTCACCACTGGGGCCGAGGTCGAGGCCTTGTCCACAGACTGCTCCATAGTGCCAAAGAGCTCAAGAATTTTGACACAAGGTCTGCGAAGGGCCCGTTTTTGAATGGTAGCACAGCATGGGCAGGACTCAGGACAATGTTCGGGTCCTAAGCATTGAATGCACCAACGATGGGGGTCGGTCAAAGAAAAGGCCCAGCCACACTGGCTACACTTTTTAAACCTGGTAAGAGGCCGAGACATAGACAAAGTACAGCTGCAGCTGAACGAGGGCTGACGGCAGGGCCTAAGCCTGGAGCCCGCCAGACGGAACCGGCAGAAAGAAAAAAAAATAAGTTTTTTTGGTTGTTTTTTTTTTTTTTAAGACGCACCGCACAGCGATTGAACGATAAGAAAAAGAACAAAGCCGTGGTGCAAGAAGGCAGTAAACAGCAGAGCTAAGAAAAAACAGGGCTTCTTGGCTCCGTGGAAAACTGAGGAGACTCACGCCCTAACTCGGGTGGGAAGGCACATGTGCATGCACGGTGCAGCAGTAGCAAACTTTGAAGATCTTCAAGCAAGTCTGCTTGCGAGGCTGTCCGCTACTGGGCTCTGTGGATGACATCACCCACATGTTGAGAATATACTGCCTGCTTGTCCTGGGATAAACGACGTATTGATTCAGGCAACCTGTTCCAGGCATACGGCGCCGCAAGAAAGAGGGGATGGAGTCTGGAGTTGGCAGTGGAAGAGAAGGGTACAGATTAAAGGGGCTTGCCAAATGAGCGGATATCACGGGAGAAGCATAGGGGGAGATGAGTGAGGAGAGATATTGGGGGCTTCAGAGCGAATGCACTTGTAGATGAGCAAGAGGAGTTTAAACTGTATTCCGAAATGGACGGGGAGCCAATGAAGTGACTATATCTTTCTTGAGATAAGGAGACCAGAATTGAACGCAATACTCCAGATGAGGTCACACCATGGAGTGATACTGGGGCATTATAACATTCTTACTCTTGTTAACCATCCCTTTTTAATAATTCCTAGCATCCTGTTTCCTTTCTTGGCCACCACCGCACATTGGGTGGAAGGTTTCATCGTACTGCTCAACAATGCACCATTGAAACCAAAACCGATCAAATACGGGGGCTCTACTATTCCCCCTATCTCTACATTAGATCTATCCTAGACATAGCCCCCAAATACCAAATACAGATTCATTCCTTTGCAGATAACATCCAACTATATCTCTCGGAAATCAAAAACTGAATGTCCGTCAACAAATTACAACTAAACGCCTTCAAAACGGAACTGCTTTGGATCTGCAACTGCACCCGTCCCTCATTACACCAGGACTCAACTATCATAATTGCAACCTAGGGATACTCATTGACTCCAACGTATCGCTTTCCAACCATATCTCTCAAGTGGTATCTTCCGAATTTTACCACCTGTGACAACTCCCAAAAATAAGGAACTAGTTTTCTGAGCCTGACTTCACCCAACTATGCCTTAGTCTTCTCCAGCAACACGCTATTCAACGGTCTCACAGCGAAGAACATACGTCTCCAGCATGTACAAAATGCAGCAATCAGACTTCTAAAAAAACCTCTATGCCCCTGACCCTGACTCCCAGGTCCTATATTGTAACATTGTGAATGTAAACTGTAACCCGTTCTGAGCTCTTTGGGGATACAAATCTAAATAAATAAATTTATAACAATTTTTTCTTTAATTGAGCCGAGATATTTACTTTTTTTTTGCTAGGAATCTGTCTTGTCACTGTATATTCACACAAATTTCTGCCCAATTTCAGAGGCCAGTTTGGGTGCAGGAGATGCAGCAAACAGGGGAATGATTGTCGCCAGCATCTTTCATTTCAGAGGAGGATTGCTTTATAAACTGGGATGTACGACATTAGCTCAAATGTTGAAATAAAAGTAAACATATTTGTGACTTACTCTATCATGCAGGAGTTAAGATCTTCCATCAATCTCTGGCCTTTAAACTTTCTCAACTATGGAATGAACTCCCTTTAATTCTGTAGTGTCAAGCTTTCACATCCATAATTGACCACAGAAAATGAGTGAGTGGACAAGTCTGATTGTTATAAGGCTGTTACTCTTATATTTGAAAAATGTGTATTATTCTTGATGTTCTGTTACATTATTACAATAAATATAGTATACAAAAAAAGAGATCATTCAGTAAGAGGAACACATGAAACATGAAGAAGAAAATAGTCAGTATAGGAAGCCTTGAAAATGGAAATGGTGACTACAGGAATCCTAAAGAATCACCATGGTCAATAGGAAACTTCTAGAATATGATATTGTTAATTAAGGAATAACCTGGGGAATTAGTACAATTAGTAAGGAAAGTCTAGAGAATGAACCTGGTGATTAGTGGAAGCTTTAAGAATGGTATGAAGACAGAGATACCAAGAACCAGAGGACATTAATGGCCTTTGGGGGGACAAAAGTCACCAAGCTACTCACCATCTGCTCCACTGATGACATCATCTATTGGACTAGGGAGATGGAGCCAGACTGAATTTTCCTCAGGATACCCAGCGTCCATTTGTTTCACAACTTCATCATAGCGCCAGTGCCTTCCATCCTTGAAGAAATATGTCTTGCTGTCTTGGGGGTGTGAGAAAGCCCCATCCACTCCTGCCTCTGGCAAGCCAAAGTCTGTCACTGGGCGAGGATAGCCCTCCTCCATCCCATTATCCTTAAATACCCAGTACTGCCTTCCTAGGAGAAGAGAGAAAAGGGGCGGAGGAGACAGACATGTTTAAATTGAGATTTCAATAAAGTTTTCAGAACCTGAATCTGAGAGAAAAAGAACTATTTATTCATTCATTCATTCATTTTTTAATCCCATTTTCCCCAGGGAGCTCAGAATGGGTTACAGGTTAAACATAGATAAAATACAGTTAACAGGTTACAATTTGACAGTTACAGAACACGATACAAGGTTGTGTCCTAATTCTATACATACTAGAGGGGGTCTAATACCAATAAACATAAGATAGAGTTCAGAGGTTAAAGTTTGCCATAGTAATCCTCAACAGTGTAAGTTTTTCAATACAAGTTTTCTATCCATTGGTAGCCTCTTTGTAATTTTAGGAAGCTGTACATTATCACCGTTATGTTTTATTCATGTTCGATATGTTGTACTGTATGTGATTCTGTTTGTGTATGGATTCTATTGTGACCTGCCTTGGGAATATCCTAACTAGATACCCCTTAGGGATCAATGCCAGTATATACATAATGTACAGTTACAGGTTGAATTTGCCATAGTTACAGTGGAAGATGTTTCAATACTAGTTGGCTAATTCAATTTGCTGACGACACAAAGTTGTTAAATCGCAAGAGGACCTTGTAAGACTGGGCAAGTGTAAAGTGATGCATGTGGGAACTATAGCTACGTAATGCAGGGTTCTACATGATGAGTCACTGCCCAGGAAAAGTATCTAGGTGTCATTGCTAAGGCTACGTTGAAACCCTCAGCTCAATGTGTGGCGGTGGCTAAGAAAGCAAACAGGAATTATCAAGAAAGGAATGGAAAACAAAGATGAAAATTTTATAATGCCCTCGTATCGCTATATGGTATGGCTGAACCTCAAATACTGTGTGCAATTCTGGTCGTTGTATCTAAAAAAAAAAGTTATAGTGGAATTAGAAAAGGTACAGAGAAGGGCAACAAAAAGGATAAAAGGGATGGGACAACTTCCTTATGAGGAAAGGCTAAAGTGGCTAGGGCTCTTCAGCTTGGAGAAGAGATGGCTCTGGGGTGATATGATAGAGGTCTATAAAATGCTGAGTGGAGTGGAAAGGGTAGATGTGAAATGCGTATTCACTCTTTCTAAAAATACTAGGACTAGGGGGCATGCGATGAAGCTTAAGATTTAAAACAAACTGGAGAAAATATTCCTTCACACAAAGTGTAATTAAACTTTGAAATTTGTTACCAGAGAATGTGGTGAAATCAGTTAGCTTAGCGGGGTTTTAAAAAGGCTTGGATAATTTCCTAAAAGAGAAGTCCATAGGCCATTATTGAGATGGTTTGTGGAAATTCACTGCTTATTCCTAGGATAATTAGCATAGAATCTGTTTTGCTACTTGGGATCTAGCTAGGTGCTTTGGACCTGGGTTGGTCACAGTTGGAAACCGGATACTGGGCTTGATGGACCTTCAGCCTGTCCTAGTATGGCAATTCTGATGTTCTAAGCAGGGGTGTCCAATGTCGGTCCTCGAGGGCCGCAATCCAGTCGGGTTTTCAGGATTTCCCCAATGAATATGCATTGAAAGCAGTGCATGCACATAGATCTCATGCATATTCATTGAGGAAATCCTGAAAATCCGACTGGACTGCGGCCCTCGAGGACCGACATTGGACAATCTAAGGGATCTGATGAACACAATTAATATCACTGATGCCTACAGGTTGCTTTTTTCTGTCCTCTTACCACTGAAGAAGAGAATGCGATGGTCCACATGTCTCTCGTAAACAGCATCAACCTTCTCTAGGGTCCCTGGGAAGCCCCGCCAAAATCCCTGAATCATTGCTGGGTGAAGGGATGTTAGATGTCGAGCTGCAGTGAGGCGCCAAAAATACTGACCTGAGAAGGAAGGGAGGATGCTAAAAAAACAACAATTCCCAGAGAGAGATACAGATGGAAAGGACAATGTCCAGTAATGAAACACTAGAAAAAGGCCATCTCTCATCCACAAGAAATTCCTGACAATACTTGAGAGTGAACAAATCACAGACATTAAACAAACCTTTAAAGAAGAATGTCTCCCCTCTGATCTGAGTGACGGCATCAACCCCCAGTATGCAACGATCGGGGATTTTTCTACCAGACCTAGAGCAAATAGAAAGAACCTTAGATAAAGAGAGACAGAAAGAGAACATAAAGAACATCTGAGATTGAAATGGAAGCATAAAATAAACCCAAGATCAAGACAGAGAAAGACAAAGCTTCAGGGTCTCACCACCCTCTCACTTACTATCTCTAACTTTTCCTCTTTCCCTTTCATTCTCTCTGTATCTGTATCCAGTTTTCTCTTTTCTTCTTCAGCCCCTCTGCCATTCCCTGTTTCTCTGCTTGTATTATCATTAAGACTAGAATATGTTTTTGATCAGTTCGAAACAGTAATATTAGATAGGAAAGAACATGCTTCTGCCTTCGGGACATTTCTTTCACAAGCATGTTGTTCGCAATGCACCAGAGTAGCGTGACCCCTTTCACTGATTCATTTAATATACCTCTATGTGCAAAACAATGAAGCAATGTAAACTGTGGCAACCAGTTAGCCCCAAACAGGTGATTTATCTAGCCAAGAGCCATTTCTGGCTGGTTGCATAAGTCACTTTGAATATTGACCAGATTGTAAAATCTTCTCATCTGCTTGCATTCTTCTGCTAGCTTCCTTCTCTTTTTCCATCACTTCCCATCCTTTCCTTCTCTCCTTTAATTTTTCACCTTTCTTTCTTACTTCCCCATTGTTTTTTTTTGCCTTCCATTTTCCCCTCTTTATCCATTTTCAATTTTTCCTTTCTTCCTATGTCTCTTTCCTACCTTTACTCTTTCTCTCATCCTTTTCCCTATTTCTCATTTACCTACCTGCTTTCTTTCACTGTCTCTTCAGCACCTTCCCTTTCTTGTTCTCACCTGAATGATGGGATCTCTTGAGGAGAGGGTGACAGCTCTCCCAGCTCAGCAGTCATGGCAGGTTGCTCCGTTGAGTGAAGATCTTGGCTTCCTTTAATCCAGGAAATGCACAAATTATTAAAACCTCTTTCTGGCCCTAGGATGGTCATCAACATATCACAAGAATCTAGGACACCATATATAAAAGACTAATTGTCCCCCATCTATCATCTTCTCTTTCGGTGCCAGCAAACCCACATCATTGGGATCCAATAAAAATGTACACTCATTCTCTGCTTCTCCTTTCCTTTCTATAGTTTCTTGATTACAAAGGAAAAATACCTTATGGGGCAAGAAGAACCAAGAAGACAGGGAAGCACATGCTCACCATATTCCCACCTCACTTGCCTGCCACTACTTCTGTGTACCAACAAACAGAGAAAATAGGGAGGTGATGAGGAACCCAGAAGTGGATGATAGAGGCATCTGAGGACAAATGGAAAGATGGAGAAGAACCTGGGACAATGGGGAAGGTGATAGATGAAGAGGAATCCATGGACTGAAAAGGACTGTCTGTGGAGGAGAAAAAGAAACTACAAAGAATCTGAGAGGGAGAATGGTGGAGGTGGCGAGGAACTAAAGAGTGGATGATAGGAATCTAAGGACGAATGGAAAGATGGAGAGAAACCTAATGCAATGGGGAAAGGGAAAGATGGAGAGAATCCACAGGGAGATGAAGAGAACTTCACCTGTGAAGAGGAAAAGAAACTGAAAAGAATGGGTGATAGAAAGGAATACGAGGACAAATGGAAAGATGGAGAGGAACCTGAGGCGAGGGAAAGATGGACAGGAATTCCTAAGGAGATGAAGAGGACTTCACCTGTGAAGAGGAAAAGAAACTGAAAAGAGTGGGTGATAGAAAGGAATATGAGGACAAATGGAAAGATGGAAAGGAATCTGAGGTGAGGGAAAGATGGAGAGGAACCCCTAAGGAGATGAAGAGGGCTTTACCTGTGAAGAGGAAAAGAAACTGAAAAGAGTGGGTGATAGAATGGAATATGAGGACAAATGGAAAGATGGAGAGGAACCTGGAATCAGTGGTGTAGTAAGAGGGGTGGGGGAAGACCACCATGGGCAGCTTCTTGGTTGGGGCACTGGCACATTTCCACCTCTTCGCCTCTCCCTACCTCTAACTCTTCACTGGTGCAAGCACCATCTCCATCCTGCTGCTGATCTCAGCTCTCCTCTGAAGTATTTCCAGGTTGGGGGACCAGGAAAAAACCTGAGAGGAAGATCCAAGGCTGGTGCAGACAGCAGTTTGGAGAGGCTGCTTGCGCCAGCAAAGAGTTAAAGAGGTATGGTGGAAGGGAAGGTACATGCACAGCAAGGGAGTGGAGAAGAAGGCGAGGGGCATCATCACCCCAAGCGCCTCCTACCTTCACTGCACCACTGCTTGGAGCAATGGGGAAAAGGAGAGATGGAGAAGATTCCATGGGAGGCAAGAGGACTCCATCTGTAGAGGAGGAAAAGAACAGACGGGGGTGATAGGAATCTGAAGGAAATGGTAGAAATGGGGGAAGGGAGATATGGAGGGGAGCTTAAGGCAAAGGACGGAGAGACAAAGAATCTAAGAATATTGCACTAAGTTCTGGTTGCTGTAGCTCAAAAAAGATATAGCAGAATTAGAAAAGGTCCAAAGAGCAACCAAAATGTTAAAAGGGGATGAAAAGAGTAAAGTGATCAGGGCTCCCCTTTAAACATGTTCTTCCCCTCCCACTCGTATTTTATTTTATGTATTTAAGTTTTTATAGACCACTTACAGCTTACGTGGTTTACATTCAGGTACTCAAGCATTTTTCCCCATCTGTCTAATGTACCTGGGGCAATGGGGGGGGGGAAATTCAGTGACTTGTAGTTCTTCCTTTCCTTATGTTCAAGTATGTGATTTGCGTTCATGTCTTTTGTATTGTTTTTATACCATGACTTGTTTCCCCATATTTTATTATAAATTGCTTAGAATTCTATGTAAAGCAATCAAACAAATTTTTAGTAAACTTGAAACTCTTCAGCTTCGAAAAGAGATGGCTGAGGGGAAATTTGACTGAGATCTACTGAGAGGTGTAGAATGGATAAAAGTGATTTGATTTTTCACTTTTCCCAAAAAGTACAAAGACTAGAGGACACTTGATTAAATTACATGGAAATACTTTTAAAATAAATAGGAGGAAATATATATTTTTTTCACTCGAATAGTTACACTCTGGAGAAGAGGAGAAAAAAAAAAACATGGATAGAGGAGGAAGAGATGGTGATGAACTTGGGAGAAGAAACCAGGGTGGAGGAATGTGAAGAAAACCTGGTGAAGATGGTGAGAAATCTGGGCAGGTTCTGAGAATTTCATAGTGAAAGGGATAGAGAGGAATGATGCACCACATCACCCATGTTACCTCTTTAGAATCCTAGATCTGCTCATGTGGGTCTTGCACAAAATTCAGTGACATTTTTAATCTGGTTGTACAAAGAAAAACCCCCAAAACAAAATAAAACAGAACTATACGTCTTCCTTTTGCATAGGCAGGGTGTAGGATAATTGCTGGAGTGTCCCTCGAATGCTCTTCATATAATCCTCATTTTCTCCTTTGAAATGACAAGGAAACCCCCAACCTGTTGAGATTTTGTGTGTGTTGTTAATGGTGAGCATGCTTTTGAAAGAGTGCAAGCTATTTGCAAAGAGAGAGCAATGTTTTGCGATGCGTGCACACTCTTTCCTGATAATGTATAGATGTACGAATAATGCACATATGCATGCAATTTCAAGAAGGAAAGATGTTCCTCCTCTACCAAAAAAAGCTTTAAAATATGACAAAATGAAAATTTTCATGCTGCCCACTTCTACCCCTGATAATCTGTCTCTATTTCTTGTCTCTCTCATACCCTTCTCTGTATTTCCCTCTTTGTCCTCTTGTCTTGTTATCTTGGACGCCCTCATATCTTTGCTTCTTCCTATCTGTCTCTTGAAGCAGATTTCTAAATAAATTGTTCAGTTTCTTTCAGGACTGAAGGAAAGAAGAAGGTTAGACTCAGCTAATTAGACGGCCATGTTTGTGTTACCGTAAAGTCCCTGTATCTTTGCCCGGTCGTCGGCATTCAGCTGGTACTGCAGGGGGTCTCCCACTGGTCCCTGGTAATATGGACGCATGATGGAGCGCTTCAGGGAGGAGTGAGCCAAGCCCAGGCTGTGACCAAACTCATGGACTGCCACTGCGAAGAGATCTGTCCCATAATCCTCTTGGAAACCAAAGTAAACACAGGAATGAGACCAAAATGGAGAGCCCAATATAGGATGAATGAGGGGTATATAGTGAGAGACAGAAAGAATAAAGAGAATTAGGAAGAATGAGACAAAAAAACAGGCATAGGTATACAGATACATAGAGAAAGACCTAAATACAGTAAAGGAACAATAAAGAAAAGCTATAGAAAGAGACATCATCAAAAAGGCCTCAAATGAATAATAGGAAAAACAGACTTTGAGCAGATTTGGGTTGAGATGGTAGGAATGCAGTTTTGGGGATTCTCTCTCAGAAGCCACAGGATGGGGCAGAGAGAACTGAGAACTGGATCTACGACCCTCACCTGCTGACCGGAATGTCCAGTTTTCGTCACTGTCAAAATGGACATTGCCAGCTCTGATGGGGTCATCGGGGAAGAAAGCGTGAGCAACCATACCCCCCACCCCATCAAAGGGGTACCCGTCCTGGTGCTCCCTCTGCATGAACTCCACCACGATGTCTGGGTTCCGGGCTCTCACTTCGTGGAAGTTCAAGGGCGTGGTATCACTCCACACCTTCAATGCATAGTACATTAGCACTCGCATGGTCTCCCGGCTCAGGAACGAGTGCCGCGGGTATGACTTCACTCTATATGAGGAGAAAGAAAGAGATAAGGCAAAGAAGATAAACAGAATAAGTCAGAGAGGAAGATAGGAAAGATACAGGAGAGAGAGGTAGGTAGGTAATGAAAGTCTTGGCATTGGCGTAGCTATGGGTGGGTACAGCCCACCCATTCTTGGCTCAGGCTTACCCATGACCAGTGGCGGACCTAGGGTATGTGACACCCGGGGCTGATAATTTTTAAACCCCCCCCCCCACCATATAAAAAAATATTTTTAGTAATTTTGCTTATTTCTTTATATATCCCTTCCTCCCCAGAGAGCTCAGAACGGGTTACAGTTTAACATTCCACAGGGTTACAACCTCTCCAACTCCATGCCCACCCTGTGGTGTAAACAAAAACAAAACAAAAAGACTTCCTCTCTCTTTTAGGTCCTAGCTCATGCTTGCTGTCTAACAGCTCTAGCAGGATACACATTTCAAATCTGACATATTGCAATCACAAAACACAAAAGAAACTGTGGAACTGATGATCCTGATGAAATCTTTATTTGAAAAAGGTACAGATAAATAAAAAAATAAAACACAATATGAAAATATAAAACATGGTATAAAGTATGTGGTATAGACCCGACACGGGCCGTGTTTCGGTCGTAAAAGACCTTCTTCTGGGGGATGCTACTTCTATAAACCACAAATTAAGATTGCAACAACGAGCAAACCAAGATACTGTGTACAGTAATGTGTTGATTGGCTGGCATTGAATTAAAGAGAACAACATTAATGTTAATAATAATAACAACAGTTTATATTCCGCAGGACCTTGAAGTTCTATGCGGTTTACAATGATTAAAAGATGGTATAGAATGAGTGAACTTAACAGAGTTAAGCTAGTGAATAACAGCTCTAGGGATCAGTTATTGTGGAGAAAGAGTTGTGCAGGTCAGCTGCCTAGATACTTCAGGAACAGATATATTTGTAGGCGTTTCCTAAATTCCCCTTAAGTAGTAGGCGTAAGCAATTGATCTAGATCTTTACCCCATAGTGCTGCCTGATGTGAGAAAAGGTGTCGATGATGTCTTTTGAGTTTACATCTTCTAACTGGAGGGGAAACAAAGTTCAAGTGTGAGCTTTTCTTAAGTCTGTTGGCCGAGAAAGAGAAAAGGTCAGTTATATATTTAGGAGCTAGACTGAATAGTATCTTAAAGCAAAAACAACCAAACTTAAACTTCACATGTGCCTCCATCGGCAGCCAATGCAGCTGTCGGTAGTAAGGTGTCACATGATCGAATATTGTGAGGTAAGAAAAGCATTAACAATATAAACTGTGTCATATGCTTTTTAAATAAAAAAGGCCAGGAGAATGTCGGCAGTTCGTTGTGAAGGCAAAGCATAGAATATATAAATAATGTTGAATGCTTTTTAAACAAATGAAGTTAATAATCAGCTGTTAGGGCAAAGTTTTTTTATTGAGTTTGTAAAATATTATACTAAAGACGAAATGTTTAGTGAATGGTGAGAGAAGCACTTTTTAACGGGGTGTAAAATTAATTAAAAATTACAAATCAGGAAACAATAAAGGGAAAATCATTTTATTTAAGTGTCACATTTGAATTGTTCAGGCTTTAAAAAACATTTTGTTTGATATCTTGCTGTTAGGCAGGCGTTAGAAATGCTGAATCCGGACTGCAAAAGTTTGTGAAGCCCTGAGGAAGCCGTTGGGATGATATTCATACCCCATAAGGCCTCTGGGTGTTTGAAATTCACAGGTTCCTGTTTTAAGCAATATCAGTATATCTGGTTTGGTACACTTGTTTCGGTATGCATACATCCCTGCTATAAAACCCAGAGACTGTTCTCCTCCTACAAAGCAGCGTAAGCTATCCCTTTTCATAAGAAATTTTTCTTTCTCCGAGGAATCTGAATTCTCTGAACCTCAGCAATCTGAGCCACTCAGCTACTGCTTCCAAGTCCAATAGAGATCTTGTCTTTGCTTAAACAATTTGTACTGAGTCAACACTGTTCAGACACATATGCCTTCTCTTTAGCTTCAGGTATTTCTTCAGGTTCAGCTGTCATGCCTCTCCTCCTCTGTTGCGACAGAGATCATGCTCTGTCTCCACCACATCTTCTATGGAGGCTGCAGCCAGAGCTTCTCTTCAATCTACACCGCAAGTTTCTAGAGCGCCTTCATCTCTAGGAAAGGACTCACCTAGGCTTTCATCTGACCCGTCTCCTCCAGAACTCACCAGATCTTCACAACCAGATGTCTCTTATTCCCATTTTCTCCCGAAGATGGCTTTAGTACTCCAATTGGCGACTTCAACCAAACCAGATCCTAGAGCTACCAATTTAAAGGTCTTAAAATACCTCAATGTACCAAAAGAAATAATTTTACTACCGGTGCATGACGTTCTTATTGAAAATAAAAAAGCTGTCTGGTCAACACCATATTCTTCTAGATCAGCAAAGAAAAGTCTGGATACCAAATATCGGGTTGAAGATACATGGGGCCACAGTAAAGCACAGTTGTCTCCCCAATCTATATCAGTTCACTCTGCTATGAGAAAAGCTAAATCCTCAAAGGACTATCAGAATTCTATGCTTGGAAGTAGAATAGCAATTTGTCAATTTCGTTCCACGCAATACCCATACACGATAATGGATTCTCTTCACATTCAAGTGGATGCTCTTCCTTCGGAATCGAGGTCACCGTTTGACATCATCTTAGCAGATCTTGAATGTTCTATGAATATGGTTAAGACTTCTCATGACGCTTATGATACAGCCATATGAGGGGCAGCGGTAGCCATTTCCACCAGGCGTTTGGCATGGCTTAAAACATCAGCTTTGAGTCAGGATATCCACTTGAAAGTTGCTGATGCACCTTGTTTGGGTGATACTTTATTTGGTGACAAGATCAAGGAGATAATTGATTCCTTGAAGAAGAACTGCCCTACACTGGATACCATTGAGGATGATATGGCAGATCAGTCTTGCCAATCTACAAAAAGTTAACTTACTATTCTCACAGAAAGTCCTATCCTTCTAAACATCTTTACACCCACAACCAATCCAAGCAATACTCTTCAAATAAATAGTACAGACCTGGTAAAACACAGAATGCTTACAAGGAATCTAGAGATGAAGAGGCAGAAATCAACTCCAGATACATCACAGAAACCTTCTCAGCAGTTTTGACCAGTCCCCACAATCACATTGGGTTTCCAGCTTCTCTTCCATTGGATAGGTCGATTCTCTCCTGTTTTATTGGTAAACTGTCCATTTTGGAAGTCTTTTTGCCATATATCCACGGCAGATGAGAGAAATAGAAGCAAGAGCAAAGAGACAGAGAAGAAGAGACAGACAAAGGGAGAGAGAGGCGGTGAGATGTACGGTAGAGGCTCAGTCTTACTCACTTCCAGGAGATGTTCTTCTTGCCCCAGGAAGACCCCGCACTGCGCGGCATTCTTTTTTTACTTCTCCGTTTCCTTTTTCTCTTCTCTAGAATGACGGGACTGATGTCAGGCAAAGAGCAACGTGGTGTACGGATAAGTGCCAGTGTGACATCATCTATGGCAAAAATTAAGCAAAATGAGGTGGGAGAGAGATTCAGTTTTGGTGCATTTCAGAGTACAGGTGTCTAATTCTGGTATTGAGCTTAAAGAATACAGAATTCCCTGCATAGGATGAAATCTTTTACTGGAGCAACAGAAGAATCATCTAGAGAAAAATAGATTTTGTTATCTCAAACTTATGTGCAACCACATTTTTGAGTTCTTCTTACACGGAGGTCCACCCATTCTATTTACGGTTTTATTTATAGAATCTGTGATCCTTCAGATTAAGGTAGTGTTAATAAAAGAGAAATTTCACAAGCATTCATTGAACCATATAAAAGGATCAGAAAGAATGGGAGGTATAATAACGGGAGGATGGAGCTGAGATTTTAGAACCTTTTCGAGTTAACCTAAGTTTGCCATCCATACGAAGAATTTGAAAACAAGGAGTAGTAGATGGATTGGGTTAAACACTGGTATGCTCTGAGTTCTAAGTCAGACACAAGTTCCTCAAGTGGTACTGATATAGAGAACACTTCCCTGGCGCTGGAAATAAATGAAAGTCCTACTGAAGCATCCTATATGGAGACTGATTTAAAAGTGGAGGTCCACAAAAAAGGAGAACACAAGAATAGCAGAAGAGAATCCCAGAAGAAAGGAAATCACCATCTGGTGGGAGTTTTGATCATGAAAGGATTATATTTTGTGATAGAATGGGAGATACATAAAAAGGCCAACTGGGGCAGACCAATCAGTCTTTATCTGCCAGCATCTGTTATGTTATTATGAAAATGTCTTCTGGGATCCCACTTGGCTAGTTACGATACAAAACAGGAAGGTGAGAGCTGCAATGCCCACTCCCTGACACATAAGAACATAAGAAGTTGCCTCCACTGGGTCAGACCAGAGGTCCATCCCGCACAGCGGTCCGCTCCTGCTGCCATCCCCCCTTGCCAACCTCCTGCACTTTAAATTGAAGGATGGCAGGAGGGTTGCCCAGTCCCTCCTGCCACCAGGGGCCCCTGCCTCCAAACAAACCCCTGCACTGTAATCTGAAGGAAGGCAAGAGGGTTGCACACGCCATCCTGCTGTTGGGGTCCTCCACCCCAACAGTCACCTGACACTCCCCTGCACTTTAAACCGAGGGACGGCAGGAGAGATGCCCATTCTATTCTACCGCCAGGGGTTCCCTGCCTCCCAACAACCCCCGCACTATAAGCTAAAGGATAGCAGGAGGGATGCCCACTCCCTCTGTTGGGGTCCCCACCCCCCAATAACCACCCATCATCCCCCTGCACTTTAAACTGAAGGACAGCAGGAGGGATGCCCACTCCCTCCGGCCATCGAGGTCCCCCTCCGCCCTCGATGACCCCCCTTTATCTTGATGATGAAGTCTGGCAGGAGGGATGCCTATTCCCATCGGCCACCATGCCCATCTTTTCAAAGTGTCATGCCTTCCTCTTCCCAGGGAGGGGCCTAAGATTCTGATTTGCCCAGGCACCTACAGCCTCTCTCATAGAAGGGGCCCTAGGCACCTGGGCCATTCAGACCCTTAGGGGTTGTCGGGGGACCCTGACAGCAGGAGGGAGTGGGCAACCCTCCCATCCTATTTAAAGTGTGGGGGGTGTTGGTGGGATTGGGGGTCTTTTTTTTAATTTGCCAGGGAGGGGAGGGGGGTTCTGAGCTGTCAAGCCTTACTTTCCTGTCAATGCCTGAGCCAATCAGCCTTCACATTTTCTGTAAAAAAATACTTGCATTTCATTAGATTACTCCTGTCTACTCCAAGTTTATTACGACTTTCTATCCCACCCATTATGGTAAAACCATCTCAGCAGCTTACAATGCTAAATAAAATTTAAGGGATGTGTCATTTAAGAAGACTAGACAGTGAGGATAAATAATAGAAATACTGTATATTAATTTAAGAGAAAGAAAGAGATAAAACATAAGGTTGTGTGCTTGTCTTTTCTTTTTCAACAATTCATTGCAAATCTACATCAAAATTAATTATAAAAGAGATCCAACAATCACACTCCAGTCACCCCCCCCAGCCCAGCCTAGCCCACCCTACCCAGACAGTGCCCGAAAGATTCTAAGAGAGAGACAGAGAGGAGCCCCACCATCCCTGGCTCCACCCAGAAGATAAACATTGTTGCCACAGCCACAGATAGCGTTGTCTGAGCCATGCGGTCTACTTGCGTTTCATCACTTGGTCTTGTATCTTGTACTCGCACTTGTTCTGTTGATATGGACTGCTGTTTCTGTGATGGCATGTTTTTTGCTGTGTTATGGTTGTACTGTTTGCAAAAAAAGTTTTTAATTCTAATTTTTAAAATCCCAAATTATTTTGTAGCCTTATGTTTTTTGGTAAAGAATTCCAAAGAGTAGGGCCATGAACTAAAAAAAGAAGAATTCTGTATAAGTTTATGAACTACTTCTCTATTCCTCCCTTTTACAAAACCGTAGTGCAGTTTTTAGTGCCGGCCACTGCAGTAACAGCTCCGATACTCATAGAATTCCAATGAGCATCGGAACTGTTACCACCGCGGCTAGCGCTAAAAACAGTGCTATGATTTAAAAGGGGGAGGCATATATGAGGGAATAACCGACTCCATTTTGTCGTATTCCTCTGCTTAGGAAATACTTTAAGCAGCATATAAAAAACACCGCTCTGCCTCATATGGCCTTGTGCCAGCCACATGAGTTCTTCTGTGAACACCAAACCAGACATTTTTATTCACCACTTCTACTTTTTCCTCCTCACATCGATCCTCTGCATCTTTCAATCTTACAGCTCCACATCTGGCCTTCCACCTCCTTCTAACACCTGAAAAAAAGTCTTTCGAGAGGAGGTGACATCAGCTTCGGTGTTGATTGCAAGGGAATGATGCTCTGATCGGGCTCACCTTAATGGTATCTTTTCTTTCCTCACATCTCTTGTTTTGATCCAATCTTCGTGTGGAAGCAGCTGAAGGCAGGATGGCTAGGAAAGATGTCTGAACCATCGCAATCTGCTTCCTCACAGTGTGACAAACTGGAGAATAAAATTAGAACCCAGGACAGAAATGCTACCAAAATGGCACTGTCAGAATTTGAGGACACTAGAGAGAAGCCCTAGAGATCTCTACGACGAAAGCAGCAAAGCAAACACAGGACTTGAGGGAGAGATTGACCCACACTGTCAAGAGTCTGAACCAAAAGAGGGAGATGACTCTGAGTGTGGGAGTGGAGCTCTTAGTAACTGCGATATGCAGCATTGGATGGCTGAAATTAAATTGGAACTCCAGCTGGTACGACAGGATTTTAAATATTTCATAGAAGAGCTAAAGAAAGATGACCAGGCATGGATGCTAATCAGGAAGAGATGGAGGGCAGAACTGTGGCCTATGAGGTCTCTGTAGAAACAATGCAGTCTGGGTATGAAACCCAAAAGCATCGATCTGAAAATATTATGGGATCATGTTGAAGATTTGGAGAACCAATCCTGAAGGCACAATATCAGGATTAGGGGCGTCCCAGAAGAACAGTCACCTCAAGACTGTATTGCGTTGGTTCAAGAGCTCGCTGCCTACTTGTTTTCTGCAGAGGAAAAGACTGATCTGATGGAGAATCCGATTAAGGCGGACAGAACACACAGAGCGGGAGGAGTGTGTGGCGCAGTGGTTGAAGCTACAGCCTCAGCACCCTGGGGTTGTGGGTTCAAATCCAGCGCTGCTCCTTGTGATCCTGGGAAAGTCACTTAGTCCTCCATAGCCCCAGGTACGTTAGATAGATTGTGAGCCCACCGGGACAGATAGGGAAAATGCTTGAGTACCTGATTGTTAAACCGCTTAGATAACCTTGATAGGCGGTATATAAAAACCTAATAAACTTGAAACTTGAAACTAGCATTAGGGACAAAGAGGCAGAATCAGACTCAAGACATCTTTAGCCTGTATCCATGACTTCACTATCAAAGAATCATGGTGGCCGCAAGGAAGCTGGAGAAATTCCAATGGAAATCACTACAATTGGAAATTTATCAGGACCTCTCCTTAATCACACTTCAAAGGAGAAGAGAATTTGGTGGTATAGTGGCCTTCTTAAGATCAGTGGGCATTAAATATAAGTAGGGATTTCCCTTTTGTTTGACTTTCACTTTTAATGGTACAACAAAAAGGGTCTCCTCTCTAGCAGCAGCATGGTCTATTTTATACCAACTGCGAATGGATAATCTATTGGAGGAGATAATGGTTGAACTGAAGAAGAACAAATCAATTTCACATTCAGTGGGGTGGCAATGTATGGTGAAAGATAACGCCATAAGAGAGGCCCAGTCAAAATTGTAGATGGTGCTTCAGAGACAGCATCTCCAGAACCATCTGTTTTACTACTTGGGATCTAGCTAGGTACTGGGGACCTGGATTGGCCACTGTTGGAAACAGGATACTGGGCTTGATGGACCTTCAGTCTGTCCCAGTATGTCAACTCTTATGTTCTTATGTGAGCCAAGTATAGGAAATTGAGGCATTGTGACATCACTGTTGAGGTTGGCTCTTAGGCATTGATGGAATGTTGCTACTCTTTGGGTTTCTGCCAGGTACTTGGGACCTGGGTTGGCCACTGTTGAAAACAGGATACTGGGCTTGATAGACCTTCAGTCTGTCCCAGTATGGCAATTCATATGTTCTTATATTCTATGTGAGCCAAGTAAAGGACAGACAAGCCATTGTGACATCACTAATGAGGTTGGCACTTAGGCATTGATGAAATGAGGCATTATGACCTCACAGTCTCAACCCTGGAATGTTGCTACTATCAGGGTTTCTGCCATGTATTTGGGACCTGGGTTTTCCACTGTTGGAAACAGGATACTGAGCCTTCAGTCTGTCCCAGTACCGCAATTCTTATGTTCTTACCATTGTGACTATTATTCTGGGTCATTTTTGCCTTGCCTTTCAGAAGGAACCAACCTGTGCATTTGTCTTAACCTGTTCAAAATTGATACAGCTCTAGTTGACCTAGGTGAGCCCAATTTGGGAACCCTATTTGCACTGTTTATTTTTCTTATCACACAGATCTTGTTTGTCAATAGTTTAAGAGTAACAAAGTGTTAACTAGGATCTGGAACGCTATGATGGTGTGACGGGAACCATGTTTTATAAGAAAGGAGGGGATAGAAGCAATATATGATGATATGGTTCTGATTATACAACCTCTTTATTTTGTCTGTCAGCTGCCCAGATAACTTGACTAGAACTCTGTATCTGAATTCAAGAAAGCTTGGGAGAAGAAAAATAGTAGATGGGATGGATGGGCAGACTGAATAAGCCATATGATCTGTCTCTGTTTTAATTTTTCTGTTTCTAAATTAAGAAAAGCTCTATCCTGTAATTCTACTGTAGAAGGCAAATTATGCATGGATTACTATGACTCTAGACTCACAGAAAACTGGCGTTTGTGCAAGTAACAACTGAATTGACTTTGATAAAAGCTTAAATATGGACCGAAGATTTGATGGCTTCCCTCTGCCCCCTTCCTCTGCTCTAAGTGTCATACCTGGAATTCCTGTCTCTGCGATGCCTGCAAAGCGCTGCATGCTCTGTATTGCACTGGTCACTGCTTCCCAGGTCTGCAGCTTGCCTGAGACGGGATCAGGCAGAGGGAGGTAACCATAGCGTGTCAACCAGTCCTAAAGAGGAGGAATACAATAAGGAATTTAGAAATCACATGACCTGGGTTCCGGTAGTGAGGCCTTCGTTCTGTATGAAACCCTTTTTGTTCCTGATATATGCTATATGGTAGGAGCTGAAAGGAAACCAGAAAAATGGGAGGAAGAATATTGCAGGGAGCGGTGATATAGCAATGGAAAAGGGTGAGAGGAAACCAGAGAAAGAAGGGAAAACTTTGCAGAGAAGAAGCTAAAAGGATCAGCTGCAAAGGTTAGGACTTTACATCAGGCATAGACATTGTTGAGTACCTATATGTAAATGTAATGTAATGTAATTTATTTCTTATATACCGCTACATCCGTTAGGTTCTAAGCGGTTTGAAGAAAGTATACATTAAGATTATAAATGAGAAGTAAGAAGGTACTTAAAAAATTCCCTTACTGTCCCGAAGGCTCACAATCTAACTAAAGTACCTGGAAATTAATAAAGAAGAGAAAATAAAGATGGTTGAAAAAAGAAAAATTCTATGTGAACTTATAGGATGGAAATTAAACTGACAGTGAAGAACTGTACAAAAAATACATATGGAATGCAGTTAGAGAGGGTAGGTTACAATCTATTTATGGTATTTGTTTAATTGGAAGGTGTTAAGGTGGGTAAACCGCTTTGAATGTGGTTGTGTAACTACATAAAGGCGGCATACAAGTCCCTATCCCCTCCCCTTTTAAAATACCATTGTGGAAGCCCAGACCAGATATATTCCATGTATTAACAAAGGTGAACAAAAAGCAAACAGCCAGCAAGGTTAAAAAGCGAAGTACAAGAGGCTATTAGAGCCAAAATAACATTCTTCAAAGAATGGGAAAAGGATCCAAACAAATAAAATAAGAAGTGGTGGAGATAGAGACTGTGTCTGAATTCAAGAAGGTGTGAGATAGGCACGTGGGGTCTCTCAGAGAGAGAGAAAGAGATAATGGTTACTGCAGATGGGCAGACGATATGGGCCATTTGGCCTTTGTCTGCCATCATGTTTCTATATAACATAAGCACTGGCAAGTTAGATGCAAAGCATTGATAAAGAAGGCTTTAAGGGACTATGAAGAGAAACATGCCGCAGAGGCAAAACTCACAGTAATAACTTTTCAGGTACATCATAAGCAGAAAATGTGTGAAGGAATCTGTGGGACCACTGGATCATCAAGGAACAAAATGAGTACTCATGGAGGATAAGGCTATAGCGGAGAGTGTGACTGAGGCTTTTCAAAGGGGATCTCAGACGTTAAAACATTGAACTTGTAACCTATAATATTACCAGGCTGGACTCTGATTTCTTAAGCAAGTTTCTTTAATACAAACTTAAACAAAGACATGAATACACTCACAGTTCAGCAGTTCTTAAGACAGTTCTCTCACAGAATCCACACTTCAACCAGCACCTCCTGAGATCAGGTTCAAGCTGGTAGTGTTTTAGCACAGCAATGCCGTATTTCTCTCAGAAGCTGCATTTTGGCCAGCAAAATTCAAAGGTATGAACCTGATGGGACAACAATGCTTTCTAAGCCATGTACTAACTAACAAAATGGAGTTTGCTTTTCTCCACAAACCAGAAGAAGGGAAGGCTGCTTCAGCCCACTGCAGCAATGCCCACTGGTAGCAGGAGGGCATACTGAGCCCACAGGCTGCAACAATGCATACTGGAAGTTTGAGTCAAATAACACACTGTTCACATATCATAATCAATTTGCTTTTTGTTTCAGTCTGTACAGAAGACTTATACTCCTGATCCTATTTTATTTTAGAAATCTACCTGTGCCAGAAATGATTTTCAAGGGTAACGACAAAGAGGACCTGAAAGAAATCTTGGTGAACCTGTAAGATGTACTGAGCCAAATCGACAAGTTAAAGAGTGATAAATCACCATAACTGGATGGTATACACTGCAGGGTACCAAAAGAACTCAACCATGATCTGGTATTAGTGATCTGAAACCTGTCGCTAAAATTGTCCATAATACCTGAAGATTGGAGGGTGGTGAATGTAGCACTGATTTTTTATTTTTTTTTAAAGGTTCCAGGTGTGATCCGTGAAATTACAGACTGGTAAGCCTGATTTCAGTATGAGCCAAATAGTGGAAATTATTATAAAGAATAAAATTACGGAACACAAACAAACATGGTTTAATGGGGTTTAGCCAGGGAAATCTTGCCTCACTAATTTGCTTCATTTCTTTGAAAGTGTGAATAAACATGTGGATAAAGGTGATGTAGTATATCTAGATTTTCAGAAAGGTTTTGATAGAGTTCCTCATGAAAGACTCCTGAGAAAATTAAAGAGTCATGGGATAATAGGAGGCAATGTTCTGTTGTGGATTTGGAATTGGTTATTGGACAGAAAGTAGAGGGTAGGGCTATATGGCTTTTTCTCAGTAGAGGAGGGTTTTGTTCCAAGGCTGGTACAATTTAACATTTATAAATGACCTAGAAATTGGGAATGACAAGTGAGGTAATTAAATTTGCAAATAGCATTTCTCATAAGAGGAAAGGCTGAAGAGGTTAGGGCTCTTCAAATTAGAAAAGACAGCTCAGGGGGGATATGATTGAAGTTTACAAAATTCTGAGTAGTGTAGAACGGGTAAAAGTAAATCAATTTTTCACCCTTTCAAACAGTACAAAGGCCAGGAATAAAATTACCTGGAAATACTTTTAAAACAAATAGGAGGAAATATTTTTTCACTCATAAGAACATAAGAAATGCCTCCGCTGGGTCAGACCTAAGGTCCATCGCGCCCAGCAGTCCGCTCACGCGGCGGCCCATCAGGTCCAGGACCTGTGCAGTAATCTTTTATCTATACCCCTCTATCCCCTTTTCCAGCAGGAAATTGTCCAATCCTTTCTTAAACCCCAGTACCGTTCGCTGCCCTATAACGTCCTCTGGAAGCACATTCCAGGTGTCCACCACACGTTGGGTAAAGAAGAACTTCCTAGCATTTGTTTTGAATCTGTCCCCTTTCAACTTTTCCGAATGCCCTCTTGTTTTTTTATGTTCTGAAAGTCTGAAGAATCTGTCCCTCTCTACACTCTCTATGCCCTTCATGATCTTGTAAGTCTCTATCATATCCCCTCTAAGTCTTCTCTTCTCCAGGGAAAAGAGACCCAGTTTCTCCAATCTCTCAGCGTATGAAAGGTTTTCCATCCCCTTAATCAGTCTTGTCGCTCTCCTCTGAACTCTCTCGAGTAACACCATATCCTTCTTAAGGTATGGTGACCAATACTGGACGCAGTACTCAAGATGCGGACGCACCATTGCCCGGTACAGCGGCAGGAAAACTTCTTTTGTTCTTGTTGTAATACCCTTCTTGATTATCCCCAGCATTTTATTCGCTCTCTTGGCGGCCGCTGCGCACTGTGCTGTCGGCTTCATTGTCATGTCCACCATTACCCCCAAGTCCCTTTCTTGGGTACTCTCATTCAATAACATCCCTCCCATCGTATAGCTGTGCCTCGGGTTTCTGATTCCCACATGCAATACTTTACATTTCTCAACATTGAACTTCATCTGCCATCTCTCTGCCCATTCTCCCAATTTGTCCAAGTCCCTTTGCAATTTTTCACAGTCTTCCTTTGTCCGAGCTCCACTAAATAGTTTGGTGTCGTCCGCAAATTTTATTATCTCACTCTTTGTTCCTGTTTCTAGATCATTTATGAATATATTAAATAGCAGTGGCCCGAGCACTGAGCCCTGCGGGACACCACTCGTGACTTTCCTCCAGTCTGAGTAGTGTCCCTTCACCCCTACCCTCTGTTTCCTACCCGCTAACCAGTTTCTGATCCATCTATGCACGGCTCCGTCCACCCCATGGTTCTTCAGTTTCCGGAGTAGACGTTCATGAGGCACCTTGTCAAAGGCTTTCTGGAAATCTAGGTATATGATGTCTATGGGGTCTCCTTTGTCCATCTGTTTGTTAATTCCCTCGAAGAAGTGCAATAAGTTGGTCAGACACGATCTCCCCCTGCAGAAACCATGTTGGCTGGTTATCAGAAGTTCGTGTTTTTCAAAATGTTCATCAATTTTTTCTTTTATTAATGCTTCCGCCATTTTCCCCGGAACAGAGGTCAGACTCACCGGTCTGTAGTTTCCCGGGTCTCCTCTTGATCCCTTTTTAAAGATGGGCGTAACGTTGGCTATCTTCCAATCCTCCGGAATCACACCTGTTTTCAGAGACAGGTTGCAAATTTGCTGTAGTAGTTCCGCTATTTCCTCTTTTAGTTCCTTCAGCACCCTTGGATGGATTCCATCCGGACCCGGGGATTTGTCAGTTTTTAGTTTTTCTATCTGTCTGCGCACATCATCAAGGCTCACTTCTATGGAAGTTAACTTTTGTGCTTGATTTCCATTGAAGAATTTCTCAGGTTCCGGTATGTTGGTTGTGTCTTCGTTTGTGAATACAGATGAAAAGAACATGTTAAGTCTTTCTGCGACCTCTTTCTCTTCCTTCACCGCTCCCTTCCTGTCTCCGTCATCCAGTGGTCCCACCTCCTCCCTAGCCGGCTGTTTCCCTTTAACATATCTAAAGAAAGGTTTGAAATTTCGTGCTTCCCTGGCTAGTCTCTCTTCATACTCTCTTTTGGCTTTTCGTACCACACGGTGACATTCTTTTTGATACTTCCTGTGCTCTCTCCAGTTTACCTCAGTTTTGTCCCTTTTCCATTTTCTGAATGAATTTTTCTTATTGCTTATCACTTCCTTCACTATTTTAGTTATCCACGCCGGGTCTTTTATTCGACTCTTGTTGCACCCTTTTCTGAATTTGGGGATATATAGATTTTGCGCCTCGCTCACCGTGTCCTTGAAAAAGGACCAGGCATGTTCTACCGTCTGCCATTTTTGGGAAGTGTTCCTAAGTTTCTTCTTTACCATTCCCCTCATTGCTTCGTAGTTACCCTTCCTGAAGTTAAAAGTTGTCGCTATGGTTCTCTTTCCTTTCAGTATTCCTACTTCCATCTTGAACTTGATCATATTATGATCGCTGTTTCCCAACGGTCCCACTACGTCCACTTCCTTTGCAGGTCCCCTTAGCCCATTTAGGATTAGATCCAGAGTGGCATTTTCTCTTGTCGGTTCTCTAACAAGCTGTTCCATGAAGCAATCTTGTACAGCCTTCAGAAATTCTGTCTCCCTAGCGCATCTTGAGCTTCCGAGACTCCAGTCTATCCCAGGGTAGTTGAAGTCTCCCATAATAACCGTGTTACCGCCTTTGCATTCTCGCTTCATCTCGGCTTCCATTTCTTCATCGATGTCTCCGGTTTGTCCGGGTGGACGATAGTATAGGCCTATCTTTATTTCAGGCCCTTTCCTTCCTGGTATTTTAACCCATAGTGATTCTAGCTTGTTGGTCGTCTCCGCTGTGTCCATTCTTGTTGATTGTATGCTTTCTTTTATGTATAGTGCTATTCCACCTCCTTTCTGTCCTGACCTATCCTGGCGATAGAGCTTGTACCCCGGCAGTGCTGTATCCCATTTGCTTTCCTCATTCCACCATGTTTCAGAGATTCCAATGATGTCTATGTCTTCTGCAATGATCATGGCTTCTAATTCCCCCATTTTGTTTCTTAGGCTCCTTGCATTAGTATATATGCAATTTAGCTCCTGGAATTTTGCTGCCTTTAATTCCTTTCCCTGCGCTTCGGTCTTTAGATACTTCTCTTGGGCTACAATCTTTCTAACCTTCTCTTCTTGGTTAGTAGACTCCTGTAATTTGTCCATTGTTTCTTCCCAGCCTTTTTTCCCCTCAGTATCTTCACGGGATACCTTTTTCCGAAACATCGACGCTTGGTCGACTGTCGGCTTTCCCCTTCTTCTTAGTTTAAAGCCTGTTCTATTCCTCTCTTGACATTGTTTGCTAGAAGTCTAGTTCCCGCTGTGCTCAGGTGCAATCCATCTCTCCTGTAGAGCTTGCTCTTGCCCCAGAACGTCGTCCAGTTCCTCACGAAGTGGAATCCTTCTTCCTCACACCATCTCCTCATCCACGCATTTATTGATTGTAGTTCATCCTGCCTTTTCACATCTGCCCTCGGTACCGGTAGGATCTCTGAGAATGCTATCTTCTGGGTCCTCATCTTCAGCTTCCTTCCCAGAATCTTGAACTGTTCTATCAGCGAACTTCTTTTGTAGTCTCTCCTGCTGACATCATTCGTCCCAATGTGGATCATTACTGCGGTCTCTTCCGTCTCCGCACTCAAAGAATAGTTGAGCTCTGGAACAGCAGTAAGCATAGCTGGGTTTAAAAATGCCTTGGACAAGTTCCTGGAGGAAAGGTCCATAGTCTACTATTGAGACAGACAAGGGGGGAAGCTTCTGCTTGCCCTGGGATTGGTAGCATGGAGTGTTGCTACTATTAGAGTTTTTGCCAGGTACTTGTGACCTAGATTGGTCACTTTTGAAAACAGCATACTGGATGAAACAGACTATTGGTCTAACCCAGTATGGCTATTCTTATGTTCTTTGATGAAAAATCAGAGATGGGGAAAGATGTTACAGGCAGGGGGTTGGAGACAAATTAATGATTGGGAGATGTTACATGGATAGGGTGAGGGGAATTTTGGGAAAGGAGAAGAATTGCAGGGCAGAGAAATGGGGGGGGGGGGGGGAAATGTTGTTATATAGAGGAAGTGGAGGAAAAACCAGAAAGGGAGAGATGTTTCAGGACAGAAGATGGGGGAGAAGTTTTGAGCTTGGGAGAAGGGGGAGAGTGCCATTGGGAAGTTAAAGTCAAACTCTGCCTGTGGGAGAGGGGAGATTGCTGAGAGGTCTTAGAAGAGTGCATGCAGATGGGAAAGAAAATAAAGACATCTCTATTTGTTAAAAGCATAGAAGGGAGGCTGGATAGCTGGGAAAGTGACTGTAGCTAAGCAGTAGCAAAGATGAGACAAGAGAGATAGATAGCGCATGAGAAGAAGATGCTAAATCAGATGAACAACATGTCTGAATACAAACAAAATATGAAGTAAGAGGAAGTGGAAGCTTTTTCTGCAAGTTCCTATGCAAATTTCAGATACTCATCTTCAAGTTACCACAACAGCCCAGAAACTTACAACCTTATATCTCCTGTTATAGTGGATGAAAAGTATATATTACAGACTGTATTCCATGTGAGATATCCACTTGAAGGCATACATGAGGGGAATAAAAGATCTTTCAGTGGTCCAATAGACTTACCACAATCTCACCACTTTCATCAACCGGTGTGGGATTGGGCGTGGCCATGGTGGGCATGGATGATGCCAGCCAGTGGAGAAGAAGTGGCAGTACGGTCTTTATCCTGGTCCAACTTCTTGCCATTTTCTAAGCTAGACGGGGGTCCATGGAGTGAGAAGGTGCACTTCAGATGAGTTAATAGCCCCTGGCTAACTTCTGCTCTGTATTATATTAACCACCCAGAGGCATGGCCTGAAATCAAATACATCAAATTGAATCAAAATGAAAATTTCAGAACCGATTCTCAAATCCATAGATTCATAAGAACATAAGAATTGCCGCTGTTGGGTCAGACCAGTGGTACATCGTGCCCAGCAGTCCGCTCACATGACAGCCCTCTGGTCAAAGACCAGCGCTCTAACTGAGACTTGCCCTACCTGCGTACGTTCTGGTTCTAGCCCTACCTGCGTAACTTTGTCTTGAATCCCTGGAGGGTGTTTTCCCCTATGACAGACTCCGGAAGAGCGTTCAGTTTCTACCACTCTCTGGGTGAAGAAGAGCTTCCTTATGTTCATACAGAAGTTATCCCCTTTCAACTTTAGAGAATACCCTCTCGTTCTCCCTACCTTGGAGAGTGTGAACAACCTGTCCTTATCTACTAAGTTTATTCCCTTCAGTACCTTGAATGTTTCGATCATGTCCCCTCTCAAATCTCCTCTGTTCGAGGGAGAAAAGGTCCAGTTTCTCTAATCTTTCGCTGTAAGGTAGCTCCTCCAGCCCCTTAACCATCTTAGTCGCTCTTCTCTGTACCCTTTCGAGTAGTACCGTGTCCTTCTTCATGTATGGTGACCAGTGCTGGACGCAGTACTCCAGGTGAGGGCGCACCATGGCCCGGTACAATGGCATGATAACACCTTCTCTTACTCCTATTGCTATTGGGGAGGAGGGGGTGTAAGGATTTCTTTTTCTCTATATTCTTTAGTTTCAATCTCCCAGATATTCAGCCTGCAGCGGTAAACATTGTCTGAAACACTCACAGCCATGGGCTGTGACTTGGAATATGAAGCCCTTGCATGGCCAGAAGAGTCCTATCTGCCAGGTCTTCCTGCCTCACACTCTTTGAGAGCTGTTTTAAGCTGTTAAAGCTACTCCCTAGCTTATGTGGCTGGGGCACAGGTTTGTACGCTCTCTGGCTCCCTCTCAGCTCACTGGGTGTAAAGCAGTTTGGGAACTGACTCAACTTTCTCCTGACAGGTTCTGGCTCATGGATGGGTTCTGGGTCAGTCAAGCTCATTTCCTTCAGGATAGGCAGCCCTGGCTTCTACAGCCTCTGAGGCTCTACATTCAACTAGTTTCCTGCCTCTGGGGATTGGTTTAGCTCGGAATTTAACCATGATTGGTTCATCCCTAGGGATGGAAATGTCACAATACGTGTAGTAGTGCTATAGAAATAAGTAGTAGTAGTAGTAGTTAAACCTCACAGCCAGAGTAGAGGTCTGCACGGGAGCGAGGATTGCGGGAATCCCGTGGGTCCCATGGGACTCCCACAAGGATCCCCCCCCCCCCCGGTCTATGGGACTCCCATGAGGACCCTCCTCAGGCTCACGGGACTCTCGCAGGGATGGAACCGGGATTCCCGAGGCCTGGAAAGAGAATTAGTAGAAGACAGACAAAAGCAAAAACTGGGACCAAGATGATGAAAAAACAAAATGTCCCACCAGCTACAGCAAGGGAGATGTTCATTTTGAGGGGGGCTAAGCTCAAAATGGGAGACCCAGCCCCCTCTTATGGTTATGCCACCAATTGTGTTTAGTACAAAATGATATACTTGCTGAGTTTGTTTTGGGGTTTCAGTTCAATTTTGGCACATTTTCTTATGCAACCATTGTCCTGAAAAGTGCCTCTCTCAGTTCTGCTTTAAATGATTTTGATGCTGCATTGTTTGATTCTTTACTCATTGCTACATTAAAAATCATTTGTGGATCTTGGAAGGACCTCTCACAAGTTACCTATATGCCAGATGGCAGAACCAGATTTGTTTGCTCTACAGATATGAGCTTTATATTGACAAAAAAATCCAACTCTTATTTCTTAACAAGAAATGGTCTAATTCTTTCCAGTGATGCATGCATCTCTTATTGCTGTTCACCGTTATTTGTTTATATTGTATTTTATTGTTGGTTTAAATAAACTAAGACTTAAAAAAAAAGCCAAACAAACCTGTCAGAAGTAATTGCTGCTTTTAATGGGGACAGGTAACATTTATGGGGGACGGGCGGGGACAGAGAGAATTCGGGCAGGGACGGACAGGATTCTGCCAGGGAAAGGTGGGGACGAGAGGGATTTCTGTCCCCGCCCAACTCTCTAAGCCCAAGCAGAGTCTAAACACTGACCTGTTCAGAAGAAGAGGGGTGAGGAAAAAAAAAAATAAGAATCTATGAGTGTGAGTGACAGAGTTGGGGGAGGGTCTCAAACTCACAGCCCGCCAGGTACTATTTTGAGGCCCTCAGTATGTTTATCATAATCACAAAAGTAAAATAAAACAGTTTCTTGATCATATGTCTCTTTAGCTATAAATTACAATATTATTATTAAGACTTAGCCAAAAACATGCAAAATTATCATTTCTTTAATATGACATTAACTATTTTTTTTCTGAGGCCCTCACCCCCCTCCACCCTTACAACAAAACAGACAAACTCTACCTACCCCTGAACTGTGAAAACTCTCCCACACACTCCGTTTCCTGCCTTTCTCTTTCCACCTGGCTCCAGCTCTCAGTCTCAGTTTTCCTGCTCCAGTTCTCCCTCTGCCTCCCATGCAAACACGTTCTCTCTCCCTATTTCTTTTAAATTTTCAAATAAGCCACACTGATACACAAAGTGATAAAGAGAAAGACAGTTCCCAGGTTCTAGTAATCCTCTTCCTCTTTATGACAAATTTCAATTTGTCTCTGGCAGAATCATATTCAAGAAACTTTACTGGCATGTCAACTCATACGTATACTGCCAAAGTATTCAATAAAAGATATGATAAAATAGGCATATACTGTAATAGTGATAAGAACAGGACGTTAAAACTGCCTCCCTCTCTCTCACCTGGATTTTCTTTGCTCCTTCTTGGGATTATCAGTCCAGGGTGGACTATCTCAGGTCCTTCACTCTATTCCAGCATCTCTGCCCGGCCACAAACAAGAGACCCCACGCTCTGCATCCACTCACTCGGTCCCCTCCTTCCCCTTTCTCTCTCTAGCATTGTCAGTCCTCCACTCTGCTCCTCCTCTCATGATCTTTTCCTATGGAAACTTTTCTCTCCATGAATACTTTTTCTTTCAGTCTTTCATAGTCTTCTCGGTACTCTTCTTTTTTTTTGCTTGAAAAGTGGGCAGTGTCTAAATGAGTCATACACTCCTCAGACTGCTGTCATGGTAAACTAAACTAAAACATAAGCTTTTATACCGCATCTTCTCTATAAAGACAGAGCTCAGAACAGTTTACAAAACATTTAAAGGAAAACATAATAAGAATTAGTGATTATATAAGAGAAGCAAAATTTACATTTTTGAAAATAGCCAAGTTTTCAGATGTTTTCAAAATTATTGGAAAGAGCCCAAATTATGCAGCTGGACAGGAAAATTATTCCAAAGCTCAGTAATTTTACAGAGACTTCCCTAAATTTCCCAATATAGATAATGCCTTTTAACGAGGGAAAGATAATTTAAGCCTTTGGATAGATCTGGTAATATCAGGTCTGGCAGAATTCCAAGATAGAGAAATTAAAGGAGGAAGAGTGTCATGTAAGATCTTAAATATTAGGCAGGCACATTGTAATGAATTCCATTGTTAATCTTTTAAATCGAGTGTTATTCTCTTTCACAGGTCTTTCTGCTCCTCTTTCAGACTCAGGACTCTTTCCAGGGCCAACGGTTTGTAGGTGAATTGCCAAAGTCAAGGGAAGGAAAATATCCCAAAGTACAGAATCAGTGAAGACCTTCTCACAGATTGTTGAGCATTTTTAGCAGGATACTTTCTTTTGCCGTTAGCTGCTGCTTCTCCTGTATAAAATGTTCTTGGTTTGTCTCTTCCCTTTTCCTCCTCTTTTAATCTCTCTAAGTGTTTGCAGCCCTGGATTTTAATCAATGAGCACACAAATCAAACGCTGCCATTGGTCTCCACTTTCCAGAGCTCTTAAATGCCCTGAGCAAGCATTTTTTAACTATTCCGGTTTTGTGCAATAGCCTGTCAGTTTCAGTGCGTCAATTGGCCATGCTTTGTCAATGTAGAAAAGAAGTAAAAACAGTGTCCTTTGAAAGCGCTTTTGGTACCAGCTGTGGATGTGTAGGAGATTCTGCTTTATTAGCACCAAATTATCTTTTTGAAGATATATTTTGGGATTGTGCAATGATGTTTTTGTGATATTTTTGATGTGTTGTGTCTTTGTTTTTTTGTTGTTTGTCAATTGCTGATTTTTATGTTTGTAATGTTCCTCGCCTAGATTTCTGGATAGGTGGGTTACAAATAATTTTAAATAAATAAACAAACAAATTTCCCTTTCCCCCATCACTTTTCTATCAAGTGGAGTAGCCTAGTGGTTAGTGCAATGGCCTGAGAACCAGGGTGCACCCCTGCCTGCTCCTTGTAACTCTGAGTAAATCACCTAACCCTCCGTTGTCCCAGCTACAAAATAAGTCCCTGAATTCAATATGTAAACCACTTTGATTGTATTTGTAACCACAGCAAGGCAGCATATCAAATCCCATCGTTTTTCTAATTCCATAATGGCCTTGTTAGCTTCACTCTTCTCTTCCCCCAGGTGATCTTTACCAGTGCTGCCCGATTCAAGGAAAAGTTACAAATTCAACTCAATTTGGTCTATTGAATCCATTTTTTAATTTGATTCACTTTCCCTAGTGGGTTTATTTTGTAGCTTTTCTACCCATCCCATCCCCCTTTGCTCTCTCCAACCCCACTCCAGTGCTGTGATGTAAACAAAATAACCAAAAAAGGCTTTTCTCTCTTTGTTAGGTCCTAGCTCATGCTCACTGTCTAACACCAGCTCTGGCAGGATACATATTTCAAATCTGATATATCGTTATCACAAATTAGAAAATAAAATTACTTTTCTACCTTCCACTGTCATATCCAATATTTGTTTCTTTCCCACTGTTTACCATCTCTTTCTCTCCCTGCCTTGTGCCCTGGGTCAAACCTCTTCATTCCCCTCCATGCAACATCTTTCCATTCCTCCCCTCCATTATCATGTGTTACATTTCTTTCTCTCTTCCCATGCACCATTTCTCCTTGTCCTCCACCCTATGTCCAGCATTTATTCCTCTCCTCCACCCTCTTACCCCTTTCTACCTGTTTCATCTCTCCTTTCCTCTCTTCCACCCCAACAATTCTTCCTCTTTCACCTCTCCCCCATGTGCAGCATCCTTCCTCCTCTCCCAACCCCCTGAGCAGCAGCTTTCCATCCCTCCCTCCCACTCTCTTGTGCAGTACTTTTTCAACCTTCTCTCTCATCCCCTAGAGCAGCAGCACCCCACTGAACTTCTCACTATAAGACCTAACATACCTCTGGATCTCCCAAAGCAGCAGCATGGTGGTGGCCAGCCTTGAAGAGGCAGCGCTGTGAACAGGCTGATTGTGTCCTGCCCCACCAGGCCTTCCTTCTGCTGCATCAGTGATTCAAATGAATATATCACAAAAGAAGTCTTCATAAGTTTAACAACTTTAGACTTCTTAGGCTAACAGACCTCAGCAGTACCACCTGTATGCCACTAAACTTTTAGATCATACAGACTATCGGCACCCATAGTCGTCATAGGCCTCAGTGATTCGGCAGAGGGAAGGCCCTGAGTAGCCCATTCAAAGTGCTGCCTCTGCTGACCGGCCACCGCTGCCACTGCTTTAGGAGGCCTGGAGATATGTCAGGGAAGGGTGGAGAGGTGTTGGTCACTGAATCGGTGAGTACGATTTTTTCAGACAATGAATCGATTCACTGAAGTGAATCGGTGAATTGATTTGAATCAGGCATCTCTAGTCTCTACTGACACTTTCATGGAAAGATTCAATAATCGGCACCCACAGTTAGGATGATCCATGCTAAACATCCTTTTCAGATTATTACCTTAGCGCACATTTTGCACCTGACTTTGGACACAGGCATTTACACCCACCAATGGCTAGGTGCACCCAACTAATAGTGAAAAGCAGAGGGGGAGACAAAGCAGAAGCCACATGAAGATCAAAACAAAAGCACAAAGGGCCTTCAAATTCCCAGCACTTCAGCAAACTGTCAGTATCTGTTCGCCCCCAATGGTTCGCTGAAGCACCTGACTTTCCCTTTGAGGCAGAATTTTGTTTAAATTTACAACATCAGCAGGACTCCATGTTGGATGGTTGTATTCGTTTACTTTTCTATGGACCGAACCCTGATGCAGGCAGTACTTGAAGGTCCTCTGTGCTTTTGTTTTGCTCTGCATCCAACTAATGGCAGTTAGGCATGGAAATACAGATAATTTCCTAACATCATGTATAATTTTCTGGGAATGACCCTGACCCACCCGTGCCCCTCTCATGGCCATAGAGCAGGGGCTTGGCAATGCTAATTAACAAGGGGAAACATAATTTCCTTTCCTCAGCATGCCCTAACAGCTCATTCCCTTCTTTACTTTACTTAACTCAAAACCTGTTATAAGCAAATGACCTTCATCAACCTTAAGACAATAGCGTGGAAGTAAAAATAGGCCAGAATTTTATTGTCAGAGAGCTAAAAATAAAAACAATGGATTACAAATATTGCATTTCAACACCAAATAAGAACATAAGAATAGCCATACCGAGTCAAACTGATGATCCATCTAGCCCAGTATCCTGTTTCCAACAGTGGCCAATCCAGCAGTGGCTTCCTCCATGACTCGATCGCTCCATGCTGCAAACTCACCTGGAATATTGTGTTCAGTTCTGGTCGCTCTATGTCAAAAAATGATATCTCAAAATTAGAAATGGTTCAAAGGGACAAGGGGGATTTGCACCGGGCGCAGCCCCTTACTCTAGTCACCACACTCCTCCCACAGCTTGTAGCATTGGGCTCTTAAATGATCCAGGTGGCGCTGCTGCTCATTGTTAAAGTTAGGGCTGGGGAGAGAGCCCTTGCCCTAAAAACATATGCTATTATGTTTCTGTACAGTATAGGATGCAGATAAAGGCTTACTTAGTTCATCTAGTCTGTCCAATAAGGCAGGCAGAGCCTGACCCGTCTCTCTGTATTGGTTACACACTTAACGATCAAATGCTGACACCACAAATAGGGTAGAGTGGTTTTATCATTTTGGAAAGTCACAATAATTGTCATTATTGATTAAACCAGCAATGTTGCAAACCAACAACAATATACTCAATATCAACCTTATCGAGTTTCCCCTCCATCTTTTGACATACAGTCAACTCCACCTAAATGCACATCAGTTAAACACACGCTTCGGTTATCAGCACCTGACCACTACGGTTCTGATTTTTTTACATTAAAGTCAATGGACGTAAACTCCAGATATTTACAATTCTGATAAGCACACAATCCGCTTATGCGCACTGTCATAGGTTCCACCTCTATTCTTTCACGTTACGTTCACTCCGGTTAAATGCAATCATGTTCTGACGTGGATGAGCCACGTGTTTCGGAACTGCATCCTAGGCCTGGCCAGGTGTTCAAACTTTCAGAACTGCATCATGGCGTCGCATGGACAAAAATCATTGCCTTTGGCTGAATGTGTCAATGTCAAAGAGACTTGACCAAACGGAGAGTCAGGTCTCTATTGCAAAACATTACAGCATTCATCCTAGAGAGATTTCTCGGATTTACAAAAAAAAAAAAAAAAAAGCAAGCAATATTGAAAGACTGGCAAAACAACAGCAATCCTACCAGGAAACAGAAAAGAATTGGGAAGGCTGGAGACATTGAACAGGCATTGCTGCGAAGGTTTGCGGAAGCTAGAAGAAGTTGACAACTGCCAATCAGTGAACCTCTGCTGATGGAGAAAGCAGCACAGCTATCCGAAGAACTGGGCAAAGAAGATTTCAAAGCAACAAATGAATGACTGGAGAGGTGAAAAGTTCATAATGGCATAAAATTTAAGAAGCATGGCGAAAAACAAGACGTAGATGAGTTTGGTGCAGAAAGATGGGTCAAGGAAGTGTTGCCATGAGTCATTGGTGGATATGAACCATATGACGTTTTTAGCGCTGATGAGACGGGCCTGTACTGGTGTGCCATCCCTGACAGAGCATTGGCTTTCAAACGCAGCAAAGCTGTTGGCTTCAAAGTGCCAAAAGGAACGATCAACATTGCTGCTCAGTTGCAATGTGGATGGTAGTGAAAAGCTCCAGCTACTGGTGATTGGGAACAATTAAAATCCTCAGTGCTTCAAAAACATTAAATGCAGAGCCTGTTAAATATGAAAGCAACAAAAACCCATGGACGACAGCAACATTGTGGATTGAATGGTTACAGAAGCTTGACAATCTGATGAGAAGGCGAAGGAGGCACATTGTAATGCTGTGTGATAACTGCGCAGTACACAGCAATGACGTATGACTAACCAATATTAAACTCATGTTTCTGCCGCCAAACAAGACCTCTGAGCCAGCCAATGGACCAAGGGATAATTGCAAACTTCAAACATCATTACAGGTCACTCATCTTACGATATGTAATGGCAGTGATTGATACAAACACAGAATCCAGCTGCTGAGCTGGCTCAACTCTTTTCATATGGTACGGGAGGCATGGAGTTGAGTCTCATCATCAATGATTTCAAATTGTTATCGACAGGCAAGCTTCGTTCACGCATCTGATGAGACAACTGAAGCAAAAACTTTGTCCATTGAACTCCCAGTTGGACTCTCGTCACAAGAGTTTGAGCTGTATGTCGCCGTTGACAACGATCTGCCCACATCATCTGACAGCACTAATTCCAATATCTGTACAGTCATAAAGAACACTGCAGACAACCAAGAGTCTGATGAGGACTGAGTTACTGCTGCTGTCATCACGACTAATGAACCACCTGCAGAGATTGTTTCCTTCTCGGATGCGCTGAAGTCCCTCCACACGCTGCGTTGTTAACTGGAGATAAATGGCTGTCACGATTATGGAGTTTTCTGAACTTTTGACATTTGTTCTCAATGTCCAGCATTCATCTTCTCTGTGTGTCCCTTTCTTTCCTCCCCAGTGTTTGCCCTCTATGTCCCTGTCCCTATTCACCTCCCATGTTCAGCATCAATCCTCTGTGTCCTTTTCCATCTGTTTATTTCCAGTTTTGCTTCTCAGTATCCCTGTTCCCTCTATGGACTCCATCTCTTCTGTGTCCAGTCCCTGCCCATGTCCAACTTTTCTCTTCCCTTCCTCCTGCCTCCGCCCCTCCCTCCTTCTGCTGGCCCTTCATCTGTCCCCTTCTTTCCCATGTCCAGTCTTTCTCTTGTCTCTGCTGCCTTCCCCTAATCCAGCATCTACCCTCTCTTTACCCTCTGCTCCCCTCAAGTCTAGCACTTCTCTATCCCCCCTGCACCCAGGTCCACCATCCCACTTCCCTGCCTGCTGGGCCTGCACACGTTACAGTGGAGATCACAGCAGAAATATCCTGAAAGCTGCCACACTGGCTGACGGGACCTTTACTCTGTCATACTCTGCCCACAGGAAGTTGCATCAGAGGGATGTAGGACACGGCAGAAGGAAGGCAGTTTGTAGGCTGTCTCTGTTGCAATCACCACTGCAGTGTGTGAAGGCCATGTTGGGAGGAGGGGGGGCTAGAGTACTTTAGATCTGGGCGAACAGGGGGAAGGGATCAAGTGCATGCATCTTCAGTTGGCCCCTACCATTGGGTAGCCCTGGGCATGTTTTGGGCTCGCTGAATGGTATCTAAGCCCCTGAACCGAGGCTATACTTGTCAACCCTCTCCAATTCCTACAGCCCAGGACCCTTGATCCTCCTTTTCTCATTTAGATGAAAGGTGTTTAAAACTTGAAGTTCTTATTGTATTCATCACACTAGACTCAGCAGCTGCATCAACCCGTCTGCCCTTTTCTGTAACTGTCTTGAAGTTGCTACAATGCCCTCTAACTTTTCCAGAAAGAAAAAGTTCTTTGTGTGTAAGAGGCTTGGGAAGAAAGACTTGTGAAGCAGCCACTGTTCTACACCAGGCCCCAGCATTGGCTTAAGTTCCCAAATCCTCATCTGCCTTTTGCCATCGGCTTCTCTCAGTTCCATAATTACATTTGACATAGGATGCACCATTGGAATAAACTGAGAGCACTGCAGTCAGATCTTCCTTCCAGCCTGTGAAAGTCTAATAGTTCATACTGCGGTCCTAGCACAAGCTTCTTCACCCAGTGCCGAAGGGGTTAACTGTATGGAGATGCTTTCTCCTCTGGTCCTCTGTGATTTATCGCAGCAATCCAGAACCACTTTCACTAATTGAAAGCTGAGTCTCATGGGAAGTATTACAAGACATGCAGGAGACCCTTTCCCATCTGCTCAACTCTAGTCTCCTTCTTCTTTCTATCCCCCCTTTCCCTTTCATCACCTCCGTCTCTCTGTGTCACTTTCTCTTGCCATGCCTTTTATTGCTTATTTCTTTTTTCTTAGCCTCTTTATAATGTTCACTCGCTCTATTGCCTTTATAAACCCACCTTTTCTTCATCCTGTCCTAGCTCTTACTTCACTCCAGCTAATCCTTCACCTGTTTGCCCCAGTCAAATCCAGAGGGAAGGAGTGGCCTCTGCACCCAGAGCTTGTGGGATCAAATCCCAGCTCCTTGTGACTCTGGGTAAGTCACTTAACCCTCCATTGCCCCAGGTATAAAATAAGTCCCTTTATATAAATAAACTGCCTTGAATGTGTAACCACAAAAAAGCAGTATACAAGTCCCATTCCTTTTGTCTTTAGTGTAGTGGTTCTCAACCCAGCTGGTGGGGAACCCCACCAGTTAAGGTATTTAAGTTTTGTTTTGGGGAGAGGGATTGGGGGGGAGTGAAGAAGTGGAGGGGGAAGCAGAGTCAAAGGGGTGGGGGGTAGGGAACAAGGGGCGAGAGGCAGAGCATTTGGAAAGGAAATCTGTATTCACACACCCATCCTACCTATTGTCCCACCTAAACACCGTCATCTGTTACATCGGATTTCTAGACCACATAACCATTAGTTCGATGCGGTTTACAAAAGATTACAATATAAGACAGTATGACTAGAACTAATTTGACAAAAATTTTGAAAAAAGGAAAGTTTTCAACAATTTTCTGAAATGTCCTTAAGAGTAGGATGTAAGTAGCAAAAAAATCAAAAATCTTTATCATGAAGAGATGCTTGATATGACAGAGTATACGCAAAGTATTTCTTACTTTTATATCCCTCGACTGACGGAAAAGTAAAAAGAGCATGTTTTTCTACTATTCTTATGTAACAACATAAGCTAAACCAAACGCAACTTTATAACATAAGCAATTCAGCTTGAAAATTACCCAAGCCTCAACGGGAAGCCAATGTAATTCATGGTAGTAAGGCTACACGTGATCATATTTCTTCAGACTGTAAATCAGCCTCACCACTGTGTTTTGAATCAATCTCAGTCTGGCAATATTTTTCTTAGTACAGTAAAACCTTGGATTGCAAGTAACTTGGTTTGCAAGTGTTTTGCAAGAAAAGCAAAACATTTTATTAAATTTTAACTTGATATACAATCAATGCCTTGCAATACAAGTACATACAGTATACACATATCACAACTGAAGCAGAACGAGACTTAGGGGTGATCGTCAGTGAGAACATGAAGACTGCCAATCAAGTGGAGCAAGCTTCATCCAAGGCAAGGCAAATCATAGGTTGCATACGCAGGAGTTTCATCAGCAGTAAGCCTGAAGTCATTATGCCATTGTATAGATCCATGGTGAGGCCCCACCTGGAATACTGTGTGCAATTCTGGAGGCCGCATTACCGTAAGGATGTGCTGAGACTGGAGTCGGTCTAGAGAATGGCCACCCGGATGGTCTCGGGACTCAAGGATCTCCCGTATGAGGAATGGCTGGATAAGTTGAAGCTGTACTCACTCGAGGAACGCAGAGAGAGGGGTGACATGATCGAGACATTCAAGTATCTCATGGGCCGCATCGAGGTGGAAGAAGATATCTTCTTTTTCAAGGGTCCCGCGGCAACAAGGGGGCATCCGTGGAAAATCAGGAGTGGGAAACTGCACGGGGACACCAGGAAATTCTTTTTCACTGAAAGGGTGGTTGATCGCTGGAATAGTCTTCCACTTCAGGTTATTGAGGCCAGCAGCGTGCCTGATTTTAAGGCCAAATGGGATAGACACAGGGGATCTATTCACAGAGAAAGGTAGGGGAGGGTCATTGGGGTTGGCAGACTAGATGGGCCGTGGCCCTTATCTGCCGTCTATTTCTATGTTTCTAACTGAGCCGATGGTTCTTCTCTCTCTGACATTGCAAGAGTGTAGTGGCTGTTCTAAACGAGCAAGGTCTTGCAATACGAGTACATACAGTATACACGCGTCACATCATCACAACTGAGCCGATGGTTCTGCAGGAGTGTAGTGACTGTTCTAAACGAGTGAGGTCTTGCAATAAGAGTACGTATAGTATTTTGTATTAAAGTTTTGGGGTTGTGGAATGAATTGTCTAAGTTTCCATTATTTCCTATGGGGAAATTTGCTTTGATATGCAAGTGCTTTGGATTACAAGCATGCTTCTGGAACGAATTATGCTCTCAAACTAAGGTTTTACTGTACTCGTCAAGTAAATAATGTTACAATAGTCCAGAAGACTCAACAGCAATGACTGGACTAGAATTTTGAAAGCTGCAGCTTCAAAATAGGATTTAGCTATCCCACTGCTCCGGAGGCCTGGGATGAGGACTCCTGCTGTACTGTGATATTGTATTCTCCTCTCACACACAAAAGTTAGGGTTAGGGTCTGGTTTGGTTTTTCTGTCATGCTCTGAAAGCTATAGGAACAATTTTCTAAGCCATTTCCATGCATAAAATAGGGATTTAAAGGGGCTTTTGACAATTGACCAACATCTATATGAACATTATTTCTGAAACACACCTACTGGAGAAAAGTGGCATTTACACATGTATCATACGAATGTAAACAGTGAACTTAGAAAGCTGCTCTTTACAGGTAGGGATCCATATCTCAGAGAGATTTTAGGGGCTACTCAATGACACTTCTATGTTTTAAAGAGGTGCTTGTTTTGGTCAAGGCTTACATGAAGGAGAAAGGGAGTCATTATCCTTAATCACATGCAGTGTATTTTTGCCCTGCTAAAACTGGGGCCTCATTGGCTGCACTTCCATGTGTAAATTCGTAAAACAGGGCAGCTAGACATGAAGTAGTGTCACTTGCCCTTCGAAATTATGAAATTGCCACTTCTACATATAAATGCCAACACCTCCATTTGGAAGTTGCTGGGTCTGTGCCACTCATTTTTTCCAGCATGTATATTTGGGAAATTCCCACTCTGTGTGCCAATGGATCATTTTCTAGAACGCCACTACAATTGAGCATATCCCAAGCTGGAATTCTCAATTCCAATCCCTACCTTACTAGTACTACAACTATTTAACATTTCTACAGCGATGAAAGGCACTGTACATTTGACACGTAACAGACAGTCCCTACTCTAAAGAGCTTACAAACAACAAGTTTGGACAGACAGACAGGACATTTAGGGGTAGGGGAGTTTCTTGCAGAAAGAATGATAGGAAGGACAAAGGTAATTTTATGGTGATCGACTCGCGTTGCCTTTGCGATCAACCTTTTGGGCACCCCTGCAGTAGACATTCCTGATGGTGTGAATAGCATGAGGAAGGAGCTAGTAAAGCTTGAAGAATGGTCTGAAATTTGGCAACTAAGATTTAATGCTAAGAAATTTAAGGTACAATTTAGGGGGTGAAGAAAGAGGAGCGGGACTTGGGAGTAATAGTATATGATGATCTAAAGGTAGCCAAACAGGTCAAAAGGGAAAAGGGAATGGGGAACATATTTTTGTGGCTTTGGCATTTCAAAGCCAACATTCAATGCAGTGGGCACTGGTGGATTAAGTGATTTGCCCAGGGTTACAGGGAGCAGCACTGGGATTTGATCTCACACAATCTCTGGGTGCAGAGGCAACATGCTCTAGCAGTGAACCACATCTTCCAAAAGGTGATGGCGAAAGCTAGAAGGATGCTAGGTTGCAAAGGGAGAGGTATGGCTAGTAGGAAAAAGGAGGTATTGATGCCTCTGTATAAGACTTTGGTGAGACCTCATTTAGAATATTGTGTACAATTCTGGAGACCACACCTTCAAAAAGATATAAAAAGGATGGAGTCGGTCCAGAGGAAGGCTACTAAAATGGTATATGGTCATCATTAGGTGTATGGAGACAGACTTAAAGATTTCAATCTGTATACTTTGGAGGAGGAGTGTGTGGCGCAGTGGTTGGATCTACAGCCTCAGCACCCTGGGGTTGTGGGTTCAAACCCCGTGCTGCTCCTTGTGACCCTGGGCAAGTCACTTAATCCTCCATAGCCCCAGGTACGTTAGATAGATTGTGAGCCCACCGGGACAGAGAGGGAAAAATGCTTGAGTACCTGATTGTAAAAACCGCTTAGATAACCTTGATAGGCGGTATATAAAATCCTAATAATCTTGAGGAAAGACGGAAGAGGGGAGATATGACAGAGATGTTTAAATACCTACGTAATGTAAATGCGAATGAGTCGAGTCTCATTCATTTGAAAGGAAACTCTGCAATGAGAGGGCATAGGATGAAGTTAAGAGGTGATAGGCTTAAGAGTAATCTAAGAAAATAACTTTTTTAAAGAAAGGGTGGTACTTACAAGATCATGAAGGGCATGGAGAAAGTGGAGAGGGACAGATTCTTCAAACATTCGAAAACTACAAGAACGAGAGGGCATTCGGAAAAATTAAGAGAAGACAGATTCAGAACCAATGCTAGAAGTTCTTCTTCACCCAAAGGGTGGTGGATACCTGGAATGCGCTTCCAGAGGATGTGATAGGACAGAGTACGGTTTTGGGGTTCAAGAAGGGATTAGATAATTTCCTGAAGGAAAAGGGGATAGAAGGGTATAGATAGAGGATTACTATACAGGTCTTGGACCTGATGGGCCGCCACTTGAGCGGACTGCTGGGCATGATGGACCTCTGGTCTGACCCAGCAGAGGCACTGCTTATGTTCCTATGTACTCCTATTTGTATCAGGTCCTAACTGACGAGGGTACTCTACCAACATTTTCCCTGTTACACACAACTTATTGTGGAGTCTCCCTTCCTCCACATGTCACTGAGATCACACACTGCAATAGCCTCACTGATCACTGATGGAGTCTTATTCATTCCTTCCAGAACCAACCTTGCACACAGCAGCTGTGTTTACCATTTCACCATTCTGTGTTGTCCTTACTTGATATCAGGATTACTTCATAATCATGTTATATTTGGGTCTGAAAACTTCAGACCTCAGCCATAATGAATGATTCAGCGGGTTTTGTGATGCATAGTATTTCTGAATGCATTGTGCCTTTATGACAAGATTGCTATAGAGATTAACAGTGTCTCAAAAGCTGGTGACAACAAAATAGAACTTCTGGCCCCTTCTATTTTTGGATATGTTAATGTAATGTTCCTATAGATCCGTCAGTCACCACAATGAACAATAAGGCTATTAAACTTATGTGTGTGGCTTTTTCTCCAAGGTTTGGCCTAAGGCCATCTCTGTAGCAACTATGGACTAACACATTTTTCCTCTTAGGGTTGTTTTGGGTTGTTTTTTTTTACATCAAATTGGAATAGGAAGTTATGAAGAGAACAATATAAAGCAAGATGCAGAGAACATTTCAACGATGTTGTGCTCTTTTACTGTGGAAATACTGAGTGAACCCATTAGCATCTGAGGAAGAGGGCTGAAGGGAGACCTTGCAGGTCAACATTGGGTGAATCAATGGGAGAAGCAAGCTGTTTGGTGCTACAGACAAGACTGAGGCAGAAATGCAGGCTAGAAGTCATATGACAGGGTGAGCTTCAAGACTGACATTCCTATCTCCTAGAAAGAAGATTAAGAAGGTAGGTATAGTACATAATCTTCTCTTCTAGTTCAATAGGAACATCAGTCTTGAACCAGTGGGACATATCATAGCAGTCCCTGGAATCTAGGGTGGGACAGATGAGCCTGCTGACAGCAATGAAGCTCTGAAAGCAGTATCCAATTTTGCCACTACATTCACCCTGTAAAATTTTGTAAATGTGTGGACAGAGTACTACATGGCTGCTCTATAAATCTCTTCCATGGACACTGTCTTGGACTCCTCCCAGGAAGAAGCCACAATCCTAGTGGAGTGGGCCTTCAGGGAAGCTAGGTATCTTACCGCTCCCAATATAAGCAGACAAAATAGCCTTTTGAATTCCTCTGGATATGGTCACCTTTGAAGCCGGCTGTTCATGGCAGTTAGTACCCGCTAACACAAAAAGATGATCTGACAGCCAAAACTCATTAGTCACTTCTAGGTAATGTAGCAATACTCGGCACACATCTAGCAGTTTCATGATCTTGGCCTTCTTGGATTCCAAAAGTGCACATGTAGGCAACCGGACCTCCTGGACGACATGAAAACTGGATACTACCTTCAGCAAGAAGGACAGGACTGTATGGAATACTATTCCCATCTCTGATAGTCTGAGAAAAGGTTCACTGCAGGATAGAGCCTGCAGCTCCTATACTCATTGTGCAGATGTGATAGCCATCAAAAATGCTTCTTTCACATTGACATCCATTATTGATGCCTTCTCCAAAAAGCTCATATGGAGCTCTGGCTAGACCTCACAGGACAAGATTCAGATTCCATTCTAGAAAAGGGTGCTGTATTGGCGGATACAGATGCAATGCTCCCTTAAAAAATCTGGATACATCTGGTCGAAAGTCTAAAGCACAAGAGACCTGAGATTTGTACTTTGAGGGAGCCCACTGCTAGACCTTGTTCAAGTTCTTCTTGAAGAAATGCTAGCACCACTGCAATTGTGTCTGTAGGTGGGTAATCGATCATGTGCACACACCAGCTCTGGAAGCCTGCTAGTACTACTACATACTATCTGTTATTTCTATAGTGCTACCAGATGCCCGCAGCACTGTACATAAAATACGTAAGAGACAGTCCCTGCTCGAAAGAGCTTACAATCTAATTATGACAGACACACAGGGCAGAGAGTGAGTCAATATATGCTGCTGATGAAGGGAAATATAAAGGGATGGAGAGGTAGAGAGGGTAGGGGCTGCAGAGGGAATGAGAAACAGATATAGTGTATTGCAAGTTGGAAGGGTTAGGACTTAATGCAGCTTTGAGCCTGGATTTGAATACTGCCAGAGATGGAACCTGGCGTATTCATTCAGGCAGGTTGTTCCAGCATACGGTACAGCAAGGCAGAAGGGGCGGATTCAGGAGTTGTCAGTAGAGGAGATGAGTACAGATAATAGAAATTTACCTGAAGAACAGACTCCCGGGGTGGATTGTAGGGAGAGATAAGAGAGGGGAGAGATTGAGGAGCTGCAGAGTGAGCGCACGTGTGGGTCAGTAAGAGGAGTTTGAACTATATGCAGACGAGGACAGGGAGCCAATGAAGCAACTTGCTGCCATAGACAGTTGGGGGGGGGGGGGGTTATGGCAGGAGAGAGTGGGCATCCTTCCTGCTGGCTGACTTCACGGGGAAGTGGGGGGAGAGGGTAAGATGGGGAAGGCAGAAAAGAGGGAATGAGAAATTTCACTCAAGCGAAGGGGAAGGCAGAGTGTGAAAAGTTAGACTCATAGAGGGAGAGATGTTGGATCAGAGAGGAAGGAGAAGAGAGAGGGAGAGATGCCAGACTGTGGGAAGGAGAGGAGAAAGAGAGATGCCAGACCATGGAAAGGGGGGGGGGAAGGGAATGAGAAAAATGTTGGACCACAGGAAGGGGGAGGGAAGGAGAGATGCCAGACCATGGGAGAGGAGTGAGATGCCAGACCATACGAGAGAAAGATAGTAGAAGATGGTGCATAGGGATGGAGGGAAAGGGGAGAGAGGGAGGTGTAGCAGGGAAGAGAGATAGAAGATATGCTGCTTATGGATAAATGGGAATAGGTGAGAAGAAAGAGAGGAGATGGTATACATGGATAGAAAGGAAGAAAGCAGAAAAATGGAAGAAAGTTGAATGAGAAAGTTAATGCCAAAGATGGATGCCTGCGGCCTGTTTCCTTCACAACAAGTTTCTTTCCATGCTCCTGAAAAAGGGTTTTTCTTGAAACTGGACCAGTTGAGCTACACTTGGCTACTTTAAGCCTCTTTGGAATATTGAGAAGGACATTTGAAAGTTCGTGGATGGTGGACTTGAACTTTTTGGCAATTACCGCAGATAAGTTTTACTTTTTTCACTGGTTTAGAGCATTACTCGAGAGGGTTCAGGGGAAAGCGACATATCTAATAAATGGGATGGAAAACCTTTCATACGCTGAGAGATTGGAGAAACTGGGTCTCTTTTCCCTGGAGAAGAGGAGACTTAAAGGGGATATGATAGAGACTTACAAGATCATGAAGGACATAGAGAGAGTAGAGAGGGACAGATTCTTCAAACTTTCAAAAAAATATAAGAACAAGAGGGCATTCAGAAAAACTGAAAGGGGACAGATTCAAAACAAATGCTAGGAAGTTCTTCTTTACCCAGCGTGTGGTGGACACCTGGTATGCGCTTCCAGAGGACGTAATAGGGCAGAGTACGGTATTGGGGTTTAAGAAAGGATTGGACAATTTCCTGCTGGAAAGGGGGATAGAAGGGTATAAATAAAGGATCACTGCACAGGTCCTGGACCTGTTGGGCCGCCACGTGAGCAGGCTGCTGGGCACGATGGACCTCAGGTCTGACCCAGCAGAGGTATTGCTTATGTTCTTTTTAAATTAAATTTATTTATTGCACTCAAACTTTATAATTCATTATTAATTTGCATTGTGGGGCCCATGATGGTGCACAACGAAGCTTGAATGTTGGCTTGTTTCAAAGATGGTAAGCTAGGAGCACTAGTAACAGTTCACCATAGCTTTTACTACAGAACTGGTTTTTGGTTTTTGGAAAGTGGTACATTTGTTTGCAGTGCTGTCCATACTTCTGGGTTTTTATTTGAGGATTTTTTGTACTTTGAAAGATGGATGTAGGGCAGAAAGTGAAGGAGAGAAAAACAATAAATGGATAAGAAGGCCCTGGAAACACAGTTAAGAACACAGACAGAAGGAAGTGCAGCTAGAGACTTGTAAAAAGATGGTTAGAAAAATAAAATCACCAAACAAAAAAAGGTAGGCAAAATGATTTTATTTTCAATATAGTGATCGAAATATGTCTGTTTTGAGAATTTTTATCTAAGAACATAAGAATTGCAGCTGCTGGGTCAGACCAGTGGTCCATCATGCCCAGCAGTCCGCTCACGCGGCAGCCCTTAGGTCAAAGACCAGTGCCGTAACTGAGACTAGCCTTACCTGTGTATGTTCCAGTTCAGCAGAAACTTGTCTAACTTTGTCTTGAATCCCTGGAGGCCGTTTTCCCCTATAACAGCCTCTGGAAGAGAGTTACAGTTTTCTACCACTCTCTGGGTGAAGAAGAACTTCCTTATGTTTGTACGGAATCTATCCCCTTTTAACTTTAGAGAGTGTCCTCTCATTCTCGGAGAGGGTGAACAACCTGTCTATCTACTAAGTCTATTCCCTTCATTATCTAGAACTTTTTGATCATGTCCCCTCTCAGTCTCCTCTTTTCAAGGGAGAAGAGGCCCAGTTTCTCTAACCTCTAACTGTACAGCAACTCCTCCAGCCCCTTAACCATTTTGGTCACTCTTCTCTGGACCCTTTCGAGTAGCACTGTGTGCTTCTTCATGTACAGCGACCAGTCCTGGACGCAGTACTCCAGGTGAGGGCATACCACGGCCTGATACAGCAGCACGATAACCCTCTTCAATCTGTTCAAGATACCCTTCTTAATCATTCCCAGCATTCTGTTAGTCCTTTTCGCCGCCGCAGATTGGTGGACGGCTTCATCAACTTGTCAACCAGTACTCCTAGGTCTCTTTCCTGGGGGGTCTCTCCAAGTACCATACCGGTCATCCTGTATTCGTGTATAAAATTTTTGTTACCGACATGCATCACCTTACACTTATCCATGTTAAACCTCATTTGCCATGTCGCAGCCTATTTCTCGAGAGTGTTTGTGTCACGTTGCAGGTCTTCACTCCTGCATCTTCACTACTCTGAATAACTTTGTATCATCTGCAAATTTAATCACCTTATTCATCGTACCAATTTCCAGGTTGTTTATAAATAAGTTGAAAGCACAGGTCCAAGCACCAAACCCCGCCATACTCCACTAGTGACGCTTTTCCAGTCCAAGTATTGTCCATTTACCTCCACTCTCTATTTCCTATCCGCCAGCCAGTTTTTAATCCACGTGAGTATTTCACCCTCAATTCCATGGCTGGCAATTTTTTGAAGTGGTCGTTCATGCGGAACCTTGTCGAATGCCTTCTGTTTATATTTTGCACTGTTCAGGAAGAAATTACAATTTCTTTCTACTTCTCTGGTGTAATGCAAGTAGAGTCTAGCATCTTAGTACTTTTAGGCCCCCTTTTATGAAGCCACATTAGGCTTTTTAGTTACCAGCCATGGTGGTATTAGTTCCGATGCTCATAGGAAGTCTATGAGCATTGGAGCTTTTACCATCACAGTTGATGACAAAAAAGCTTAACGCCGTTTTATAAAAGAGAGGGGGGGGGGGGATTTGTGGCTCTGTATTTCCATAGGGGTTATCTGTGTTCTGCATGTGTACCCGGTTAAATAGCACTGCATAATCGGGCAGAATGTTACGAAATGTTTAATGAGAACAGTGGTTTCAATCACTCTCCTATCCCAGCTTTTATTTGATATTGCATTTATTGGGATGTATTAACTGCCTTTATGAAAACATTTTATGAAATGGTGTGCCTTGTAATTTGGTTTCTAAGAATGGCTAGCCTAAGCCTGATTGACACTAATAATGCAGAGTAAACCTACTGGCATAATTTAACTTCAAGTGAATAGAAGGGTAAAAGGAGATTTTGGTTTTCAGAATGATCAACTGAGCAGCGTTGCACACCAGGATAGAATTGAAATTGATTATATATCAAAAGCTTTGAACACATCTCAGAAGATGGATTGAGTTTTACATCCATTAGTAATATTGCCTACAAATGGACCAAGGCCATGGACAATGTCACACTTTCAGTTGCTTATTGGTTTGGGGCTTTTCTACTGTATTTTGGCCTGAGATTTCCTTGCCCCCCTCCCCCTTTGTAAGTTTCAGGCAGAGTCCAGTTTTTGGAAGCCAAAAGCTGCAGCTGTTTGAGGGGAGGACGCTACGATACTGATTTTCCTGCTCAAGTCTATCCACTTCCCTCCCCCCCCTCCCATTTGCATCAGTTTATATATTTAAGGAATACTCTTGTTTTCCTCTGTAATGACTGTTTCTTTAAGGCTGGGCCCAAAGCAGGACTAGGAGAGATGCTGCACGTGAATGGGTCAGCAGCTTCTTAATCACAGTAAAGAGTCTGGGAGAATGGCTGGAGAATGAAATCAACCACCAGCCAAGAAGCACCAAACAGTATATACACTCAGTCAGAGCTTCTGCTGGATTTCGAGAAGGAGGACATCAGGCATCCCCTCCCTCCCCCGAGAGCAGGTTCCAAACCAAGAACAAATGTAAAGCAAGGGGAGGAAGATTATGGCAAGGTAGGAAGCAACAGAAAAAAAGGAAAAAAAAAAAAAAAAGAGGAAACACAAAATCTGCTTAAAGCTGACTGTGTAATTCATTTCCAGATTTTCCCCACAAGCTTGGCCAGATGGGTGCCTGTGTGTTCCTATATCTAACTGCGTGTTTATACATGTGGATCTGGAGCAGTGAATGGGTCCATGGTTGTGCAGAAATGAAGCTGGTTCACAACAGACATTGCTGCCCGTGATCCTGTAAGGAGGATTAGCTGTGCATGTAAGTTAACGTACAAACTCCTATAGGACTCAGATTCCTCTGCTGTAGGCTCAGGAATTTCTAATTTTGCAGCTGTTCGTTCCCAATGGTCTCAAATGTACACTCCTGGACTCTTTCTGCAGCAGAAAGAGACAGACAGAACTACTTCTGCTCCTACTATCAGAGACTAAGAAGAAAATAATGCCAAACCCACTATACATGCATAATTGCTACAGAATTATGTCATATCATCAGGGAGGGCCCTGGTTCACATCATCCTCTACAACTCATTCACTAGCATACTGCGCCCCCTGGGATGTGCATTCTATAACTAGGGGTCCTATACCCTCAGCTATTAAATTTTCCTTTGAAGGAATCCTTTTGAATCCCTGGTCTTCCACGTGGCCAACTAGTGTAACTGATGTCCAGTTCTGCAAAATACATTTCCTCGACACTAGCTACATTTTGTAACAATCCTCTTTGGAACTACACCCAATCCCCATCATATTCCTGAATTTGTCAACCCAGTGCCCAAAATATGGATCATATAAATCACTATTCTAAACTAGTACCTTTGGACAGACCAAAGCAGGTTTTGATCCAGCTTGCATTTAAGACAAAGGGAAGTCTGGATGCTGCCTGCAATAGCCAGTTGGTTTAGAAAATCATAGACCCTAAGCAAAATCCTATTTATTTTTATTTAATTCATTCAATTTTCTATACCGTTCTCCCAGGGGAGCTCAGAATGGTTTACATGAACTTATTCAGGTACTCAAGCATTTTTCCCTTTCTGGCCTGGTGGGCTCACAATCTATCTAATGTACCTATACTAGCACTACATGTCACTGGATATATATACCTTTAATTTTGGTAAACTTTTCCCAGATCCCCAAACCAATTTGTAGTTCCTCTTCGCATTCTTGTAGGGTTACTATATGGCTCCAGAAAAAATGATGATGGATTGAGACATCCAGATTTTACATCCAGTGTTTTCAAAGGAAGTAAAACCTGGATGTCTAATCTGTCCTCCTTTTTCTAGAACCATATGCTAACTCTACATTTTTGATACCTGGTCAAGTGAGGCACAGGCTCAAATCTGTACAAAGCTTTGTACAGAACAGCCACAGGATTCAATGCACTAACAGTTGCTAAGACCATGCAAGTTGCTATTGGCTGATTTTTTTGACTAACTGTGGAATAGTGATCGATGTTCCAACAAGTTTCCATGCAAATCATTTGCATGGAGGTTCACCCTAATCCCTTCCAACCAGTTGCTCCAAGAGTGACTTCCACCCATGTGCAGAGCCCGTTTAGGGAAGCCTGACCAGCAGAAGAAGTTCCCAAGCAGCCTCCTGCCAGGCAGCTCTTGGGGCTTTTCTTTATATATAAATGGCATGGAGGTTGTATATAGGTTACACATGAACAATATCTGCCCCATTAAACAAAAGAAAAAAGCCCTACCCCCACCTGACCCTGATAACAAGTTTTATTTAAAGTTACAGGTCAATAAGTCCAACTTCTGTGTTAAGCAAACACTTTTGAAACAGAATAGGACCAGAGGCAACATGTATTCACCAGAACTAGGTCTTTGTCAGACCAATCTAATCAATTTTTTTGACTGGGTGACTACAGAATTGGACAGAGGGAGTACACTAGATATGGTGTATTTAGATTTTAACAAAGCCTCTCACTGTGTTCCACACAAACTGAGTGCCCTTGGGTTAGGCTCAAAGTGATGGGCTGAATCAGGAACTGGTTGAAGATAAGATGATAGTGGTCAATGGCAATAGTTCAGAGGAAAGGGATGTTACTGGGGGTGAGCCTCAAGGTTCTGTTTTTTAAACATTTTTATAAGCAATATTGCAGGCTCAGGTAAGATGTGCCTCTGTAGATGATACCAAAATCTGTAATAGAGTAGACACCACAGATGGTATGAACAACATGAAGACCTAGTGAAATTTGGCAGGTCATGCATTTAGGGGGGGGTGAAAACCTTATGTGCATGACAGAAGAGTGGGACTTTGGCCACCTTAAGATCACCACAAGTAACAGGTTGAAAAGGTGACTGTGAAAGCTAGAAGAATGCTAGGGGTACAGGAAGAGGTATGGCCAGTAGGAAAAAGGCGATTTTGATGCTCCTGTATATAAGACACTGATGAGACCTCATTTAGAATATTGTGGAGATCGCACCTTCAAAAAGATTTAAAAAAAAAGGATGGAGTGTCCAGAGGAAGGCTGCTAAAATATTATAACAGTTTATATACCACAGGACCGTGAAGTTCTCTGCAGTTTACAATAATTAGAAGATGTTACAGATTGAATGGATTTAACAATGTTCTGCTGGTTAACATTGATTGAAAGATGCTACAAGTTGAGTGGATTTAACAAAGTTAGAAACTAGTGATTAACAGCTCTAGGGATCAGTTATTGTAGGATGAGGTTAGTTGCCCAAGTACTTTAGGTCATCATAAAAGGTGTATAAGGACAGACTTTAAACATCTCAATCTATATATTTTGGAGGACAGGTGGAAGAGGGGAGATATGATTAAGATGTTTAAATACACAACATAAATGTGCACCAGTCAAGTCCCTCATTTGAAAGGAAGCTCTAGAATGAGAGGGCATAGGATGAAGCCAAGAGGTGAAAGGCTCAGGCATAATCTAAGAAAATACTTTACAGAAAGGGTGGTAGATGCGTGGAACAGTGTCCTGGAAGAGGTGGAGACAGACTGTCTGAATTTAAAAAAAAAAAAGACAACCAAAAACCATGAGATAGGCACATGGGATCTCAGAGAGGATGGTAATGGTTACTGCAGATACAGACTGGCTGGACCATTTGGCTTTTATCTGCCATCATGTTTCTGGGAGAAGATAATCACTGCCTCAAACAGACCGCTCTGCCACCACTGAATCTTCTGGTAGTCAGACCAGTGTCTGACAGCCAAGAACCCCCACAGGCATGAAAGGGGAGAAGTGAAATGCAGCCAGTGCCCTGCCGAGCCCTACCAATCCCACTACAGATGTCTGATAGCCTGTAATCAGGCTCCTGCTGTGCAGTAGGTGAGCAATGCTACAAGGGGAATGGACACTGAGCTCCAGAAAATTTGCTGCAGGTACCCCAGAGAGATTATCTATCAGCTGCAGTCCTCAGTCTACTTCTCCTTCATCCAGGCAGAGCTGAACCCTTGATGAGGGGAGCTCTGAAAGCCTTAACATAAAAAAACAAACAAACAAAAAAAAAAAGATGCAAAGCATATCAAAGATGCCTTCTATTGACAAGCAGAAGGAAAAACTAAAGGGGCAGCAGATCCCTCTAGTGCAGGAGGAGATTCAATGCCAGGGTGAATACTTCTGCATGATCATGGGGATATTACCCATCTATCCAGAATGACACCTATTGCATCTTAATTCTGCTCTTCCTCTAAAGAAGGAGAAATAGGTCATTAAACAAAACAGGATATTTGAGAAATATAAAGGACATCAGATGTTTAGAGTCCTGTATGGTTTGATCACTCCTAGTGCAGCAAGGTGAGAAGGTGCAACTACTTTAACTTGTAATTTATATTCTGCATATTCTATGCAGATTACAAATTATTCAGACACTCAAGCATTTTCCCTAAACTGCCCCAGTGGGCTCCCACTCTATCTAATGTACCTGGGGCACTGGAAGTAAAATGACATGCCCAGGGTCACAAGGGGCAGTGCAGGATTCACTCCCACAGCCCCAATAGAAAAAGAACACACTTCATGGGATAAGACACTTTTATTCATAAGCTAGTTACAAAGGTCTGCAATGAGAGCGCCTGTATGTGTACCACAGTGCTGCCACAGCCAGGATTGCCACAGCCATGAAAAATGTTACAAGAGTCCAGAGGAGAATCCAGCTTGTGGGGGAAGTATTGAGAGGTTCTGCATGAAAAGAAAAATGTGAAGAGCTACTTGAACCAGGCACAACTTATGCTGAGCTAACACAATGAAGATGCCAACAGTGCATAGAACATTACCATGTGACTAAAAGCACACTTATTGCCCCATTCTTCAGATTTACTGCCTTAGTATGAGCCAGATTACTGTCATTCATAAAACCTTTCAGAAAAAGTTTCCATGGCTTCCCCTTCACATGTAAGCCCCAGCAAGAACCTCACCATGTTGGTCTTGTGTTTTGTCAGGGAGAGACTCTGACTCCAAGAAGGACACAGGTCCATAGGAGCTCACCAGATCCAGAGAGTCATTCAAAGCCTGGTGCTGTAGGTACAGGAACCTCCGCCGCCCTGGAAGAAAGGGGGAGGGGGTAACTACAGATCAAGCCTCTTGGATGTCTGAGCTAGACATCAATTACTCATACTTCATTCTTTTACTGGCTGGAAGATACTAACATTCTGTGCTTCTAGGTAACGGTACTGAATGTTCCAAGCTATTCCTCTCACTGATCATTGCTGCAGCCTCTCACCCATCCCCTGCACTCTATCCTTCCCTATATTCCTCCATTATGCTTCATTCCCTTTGAGCTCAGTTTGTTTCATCAGTATAGCAAAGCACTACAGTACATGCTCATATGACTTACTATATTATTTTCTAGCAGCCTTTAATCTTAAACAGAGAAAGGGAGGACACTAGCACTCACTTGTTTGACATCTTGGCACACAAGAGTCCACTCTGGTAGGATGGCAGGCAGAGGCACTGCAGAAAAAATAAACCTAGAAGAGAAGCACACCAATCAAGATGCTACCGCCCTATTTCCACCTTACCTCCTGGAGACCAGGAGATTAATGAACAATTTCAAGAAAGTGAATTTGGTTGAGGGGCACAACTGTGAGACAAGGGCTAATATGCGCTAACCCCCTCTTTATCATCTATAGGATTCTGAGGTTCTAGGTCTTACTGTATGCTGCCATTGATTTATACCAGAGTGATGTGCAGATTAGCTACAAGGGTCCTATTCATCTTCATTTTAGCTTGCACTTCATGAGGCAGGGCTGGGCTGTACTCACCACCATTGGTTCTTCCAGTATTTGACCCTTTATATAGCTTGTTAGGGATGGTACCAATCCCCTGCATGGTGCCCTCAATCTCATCATGCAGGCAATAGCACTGCCATCCCCTGTTGATTTAAGAGAAGCAATTATGACAGCATGAGTAACCCCTTCAGATCAACTTGAGTTTGAACCCGATAAGAGAAACCAGGAAATAAAGGAGGAATCCTTTCTTCCTAGGTGCATAGTATTAACCAATACCTATGGCCAAGGAGGAACCCAACTCCATACCCTCCAAAAAGGTGTTATTGAAAGGGGATTGCTCCATGATCAGATGGGGAAAGAAGGCAAGATGATGTTTTCAATTGCTGTGCTTTCATTTGTTTAGCATTAACAAATTAATATTTTGTGTCCCTGATTTTTAACATGTGAAGACTAATACCAGTTCCATAGACAGAAGCCAATAAGCTTAGACAGCAATCAATGGAGCCCTGAGACAACAGAAGCTATTTCGCAGAACTTAATCACAAAATGTCTGCTCCATCACTCCCAAACAAAATTGTGACCCAATATTTTACTACCTGCACCCTACTGAAAACCCAAGGAGTCCAGTTTTTTTAACTGGACAAGATTTCATCTTTGATACAAAAGGGTCATTCTGGATTCTTTTATGTTGAAGATCTAGACCAGTAGTCTCAAACTCACAGCCCAGGGCCACATGCGGCCCACCAGGAATTATTTGGAGGCCCTCAGTATGTTTCTCATAAACACAAAAGTAAAACAGTATCTTAATTATATTAAAATTTATAGCTAAAGAGACATATGATAAAGACTTAGCCAAAAGGAAAGATTTATAAACGAAAGAGTTTTACCTCATGCAAAATTGGCATTTCTTTAACAAGACATTAACTATTTTTTCTGAGGCCCTCCCAAGTACCTACAAATCCAAAATGTGGCCCTGCAAAGGGTTTGAGTTGGAGACTACTGATCTAGACCAAGAGTGTTCAATTGGGAACTTGTCAGAAGCAATCAACATAATTCTAAATTTAATAGATGCTGGCACTGTCATTAATATAGGGACTCTGGATCATCTGTTAGATTTTTGTCCATCGAGACTTAGTTTCTGGAAGTCAATATGGGGACAAATTAATCTTATTCTTGAAGCTTCTATTCCTTTATCATATGAAGCTATAATTTGTGGTATGTTACTACATTTTAAGCCTACTTTAGATAAGTACAGAAGTCGCCTTTTCCCCGATATTGAAGGGAATAGCTGTTCAATTAATCACACATAATTGGAAAAACCATGACAGGATTAATTACACTTTCTGGTGGGTAAATGTGTACCACATAAATATGAAAGAATGATGGCTGAATGTTTGGGGATTAGTAAGCTCTTTAATGATATATGGAGCCCATTGGCTAGTTTTGTTACATTGTAGTAAGGGACACGTTTCTTTTTTTCATTGATTTCCTTATACATCCAGGGAGGGTGGGTGGGTTTGAGGAAGGAAATGTATTTTTAAAAAGTTAAATTTAATTATAATATTGTATTCACATCAAATGTATTATTTTAGAATGAAGATGAGGATGGGAGAAAATAATTGTTTTAATGTATAATGTTAAGTGTGTGTTCTACAGTATTTCTGATTTACCATTTGTATTACACTATCAAAGTTTGAAAATCAATTAATATTTATGAAAAAAAAATGCAAACATCAGGTTTTCCAGAGGTCTCAACAGCTACCCCTTTTTGATTCAAGGCACCCTTAGTAATTTCACAGCATCTCCAAGTTAATACCATTTAAGTGGGGGGTGGGGAGGGGATGGTTAGATATCTACAGCTTAACACACTGTGGTCAGCGGTCCCAGCATATTTCTCCTCTTTAACTTCATCCCTGCAGAGGCAAGATGCTACAACAGAAGGAAAGTTTCCGGGTTGAAGGAACAGCATTTAAACTGTTGTATGGGGAAGGGAGGTAGGGTGCTGAACTGGCAGCAAGTTTGTGCCTTCCTCTGTGGAACAGTTTGGGAAACACCGTCTTAAGACTACTTCAAGGGGCTCAAGGCAAGGTAGTCCCTACATGCATTTGTTTAGGGGAACTATCCAGCAGAAAAGTTAACTACTATGCAACAAAAAAATGCCAGGTGTGGCTTTGTCATTGAGCAAAGTTTCTCCCTGTGACGAAAGTTCCAGGAAGGTCTTACTGCAGCCCACATATGTAGAGGAAATAGTCAATTTAATCCATCTGGAAAATTGAGGCTTTAGACGCAGACCTCCCTTTCTTGGCAAGACTGGTCAGAACAAAAAGGTGGTCCAATACGTGAAATTTATTGGTAAACTTCAAGGTACTAGAGAAATACTCGCTTGACATCCAACAAACGCCCCAACACCTTATCCTTTTTCTCAGGCCCTGTAGGGTGAAAAGTGGGCAAACACTTCCCAATTGATGTGAAAGGCAGAGACTTTCAGTAAGAAGGATGGAACTGTGCGCCAAAGAGACTTCTGAAACTTAAGGAATGGTTCCTTAGACAGAGCTTGTAACAAACTTGTCTCACCGACATAAATCACCACCAGAAACACCATCTTGACTAAGATGCAGACAGGAAGCCTCATGTAGGGGCTCATATGAAGCTCCGAGCCTTTAATACAGTGTTAAGATCCCAGGAGGGGAAAGGAGACACTGGAGGGTGCAACTGAAGGGCCCCTTTAAATGAACCAAGTGATGACATTCAGGTGAGAGACCAGAGAGCCTCTTTCTACCCTCCCACCTGGGGGGGTGGGGGGAACCAGAGACCATTCCCCTGAGAAAGTCAGCCTGCACATTCATGCCTGCAAGGGACTGCAAATGAGCTTCTATCTACCAAAAGAGAAGTGGAGCTTCTAGGTGTTAATAGTGCACTTCTGGTGCCTCCTTGCCTGTTTATATAGGCCACTGCTGTCGCATTGTCTGAGAAGATTGGCTGCCTGTGGTGAAGTGGTTTGAACTACAGCCTCAGCACCCAGAAGGTGTGGGTTCATACCCCACACTGCTCCTTCTGACCCTGGGCAAGTCACTTAATTCTCCACTGCCCCAGGTACATTAGATAGCTTGCGAGCCCAAATAGGGAAAATGCTTGAAATATCTGTATGGAAACAGATTTGAGTTACAAAGATACACAAGTCCCAACTCCTAAAGCACTAGTCAAATGGCTTAGAGTTCTTGTTGATTTATGAACCATTTTTGCTAAGCCAGTATCCAATGTTCCTGAACTGGGTGTCTGTTGCAATAACACCCCCCTCTCCCCCAACCGTAAAGGCTGGCAGTCGTTAGAAGCTCCCAGGAGTAAATTTGGAGATGCAAGCCCCTTTAGAGGGCAGCCAGCTGCAGCCACCAATGCAGACTGTTCTTTTTCAGACTTGCTTCAGCAACTGCTTCCCTGGATACCAGAGGTGAAGGAGACCATTGAGAGAGAAGAGGGTTTTGAGGCCTCATGTGTGCTCTTGCCCAAGGGACCACCCTCTGACTGACTCCCATAGCATGGCATTATTGTCAAGTTCTAAGGATGATGGCAGCAGATTTGTAGCAGGTCTAAAATTTTCTTCTGGAAGACAGACCTGGCCCAAGGTCATGCCGAACAAAATTCCCAGGTACTCCAGTCACTGGAGTCTTCTCCAGCAGATTCTTCCTGAAGCTGACAATCTATTCCAAGTCCTGAAGGAGTTGAACCACTCAAAACTGCCAGTTCATTCTTCCTTGGACAGGGCTCTGAATAGCTAATTGTTCAAATACGGGGGCACAAGGATCCCTGCCTTGTGGAGGTGTGCTGCCGTGACCACCATCACCTTGTAAAAAGTGTGATGTGCAGTTGAGGCTGAAGGGTAGCGCCGAGAACGGGAAATGCTCCTCCAGCACATGAAACAACAAGTACCTCCTGTGGGCCAGAAAAATGGGAACGTGGAGATAGGCTTCTGTTAAATTGAGGGAAGCAAGAAACTGTCAGCACCACTGCCGCTATGACTGACTGAATGGTTTCCATGTGGCATTTTCAGTGCAGCCTTGACTGATTTGAGGTCCAGAATTGGTCTCCAGTCTGAGCCTCTCTTTGGTACAATGAGGTTTATGGAGTATCTACCCAAGCCTGATTGTTTGTCCAGTACTGGCTCTATGGCACAAAGGATCCAGTAGCCTTTGTACTGTTGACCAGATTGAATGCTTTCCTGGCTGGCGAATCTATAAAGATCTGGAAGAGGGGCACAAAACTTGCAAACTTGAATGGTCTGCACCTATCTGAGCCCAGACTGACCAAAGGGCCGACAACCTGCCCCCTATCTGGGGGGTGGCTTGGCCCCTGTCATGGTATCATTGTGCTTTCTTGGAGGATGGGGAGAGACAAAAGCCAGAGGCTTGCTGTCTCCTATCCCTGCTGAACCTCTGAAAAGACATTTGCATTGCTTGGCCTCCTGCAAAAGATGGAATCTTCAAGTCGTTCAGGGTGACTGTCCAAAACGCTGGCCATCAGGTCACCCAGACCTTGCCAAATAGCATCTGCCCTTGAAGGGGAAACCTGCTGATAGTGGGTTTAGAGACTTATCTCCTGCCCTCTGGTCCAGGGCCACTGCTGTTTCTGGACCGCTGCTCTCATGCGGAAAACCAGACTCAAGCCACAGAAACTGCATCCTGGGACTATAGTGGCATGGAATTGAACTTTATCTATCTCCTCCCAATCTATGTCAGACAGAACTTTAGTCCAATTCTGTGTCCTCATCTGGTCAGGGAACATGCCAAGGGAGATTCTGTGCCATCGCTTCAGTCATACTGAATGCAGATGCTGAGGACCCTCAGAAATTCAAATAGGTATGCCACATAAGGGCTCACAAAATCTGGGGTGAAGCCTTGTATTGGGGGGAGGGGGGGGTCAAGGACCCAGCCACCGCACATCTGTGCTTGGACAATGCACTTTCAGTGGGCTCTAGAAAGGGGCTCTTCTCTTGGAAACACCTCTTGTGGATCCCCAGCTCTGGTGGATTCTAAGGAGGCTGAGCCCAATGCTCCCACCTGTTCTCTGTATGCTCCGCCATACCCAGGCCATGGATGATCCTCAGTGTCCTGGCATGATTTAGAGTAGAAGACCTGAAAGGGGGGGGGGTGTCTATCCCATTGATTTTAAGTATAATCAAGGGGTTTTGAGGTTGATGGAAGCTTTAGAAAAAAGCATCATTTAAAATTCAGGATGGAAGCCATCAATAAAATTGCGCTAAACACACATGGGGACTTCCCTGAAGTACATAAAATATGATCAGGCTGGGCTACAATTCTGAGGTAATGTAATAGCACATAAGATCCAAGCTATGGCAGCTTCAGTTTAATTCTTATGTTCCATTCCCATAGGTGAAATCTGCAACACAACCACTTGGTTCTCAGTTCACACATTCACGTCTTGCTACTGTCTGAAATCTTTTTCCAGATGGGATGGTCACTTTGGCCAAGCAGTATTACAAAATTTATTCTCTTAATGGCCAACTCTCCCTCCATCCCATTGTAATAAACTAGGGAGACCCACATGTGAATATGCTGCCTCCTTGTTCTAGGATAAAGAAGTTACTTATTGTAATAGGTGTTATGAGGATAGCAAGCAGATTATTCTCACATCCCACCCTCCTCCCCTGGCTTCTTAGTTTACTTACAGAACTTTGAAGCATGAGATTGACGCAATCAATGCCTTGGCATTGAATGACATGTTAAAGAGTGTCGATGCCTTGATGAAGATTGTTGATGAGATAAGCCAGAACATCGAAGTGAAGAACGATGTCTTGAGGTAGAACATCAGAGATGGGGAATGACGATGCCTCACAAAAGATCCTTGAGAAGTAGCTCAATGCTCTGATGGATAACTGACATCAGTACCTTGAAGCCTCGTAGTGCTATGCTTAGGCTAGGCTGGTACCTAAGAAGTCTGTTAGCACTGGCATGCAGTGCAATTTTGACATATTACTGAGCTCATCAAGTTACTCCCAGAAAGTATGCACCACTACCGATGGTTCATCAACCAGTACCATCTGTGCAGCAGGTTGCCTTGGAGTGGATGACCTCGATGAGGAAGCACACCACAAAGCAGAGACAACCTGCAAAGCTGGAGAATGATGGCATCATGGGACTCAATGCTGTTGAGTCCTGTGACGCTTGCTGGGAAGTGGATGACTTCTTAGCTGGCTTCCCTGATGCTGTACGATTGTCCAATGTCAATGCAGGAGTTTGATGTCAACAGCACCAAATACTTGCTGGTGTCTATGGCTGAGCCGAACAGCTTTTCCTGTTCAGTTTGACAAGCCTTGATAGAGCACTGAATCAACTCTGTGTTCAGGGCCTAAACACTATAGACACCAACTATGAGGGTCGGTGATGGAAATAAGCAGCCGAAACCCTACAGCACTTCTTAAACCCATCAAAAAAGTTTTGACATGGATCGAAACACACTTTTCGGCAAGATTTAAACTCAGTTTTGAAAATGAAGGAGACCCACTATGGAAAAACCCAAAGGCTGAAGCCTGAGATTGAAAAGGAAAATTTTATTTTATTTTTTTTAAACAAAAAGGTATTAAATGAAAAAAATTAGAAACTAAGAAAAAGAACTGAGATATTGTGAGCAGACGTCTGGCAGGAAGGCACTCGCACATGTACAGTGCGGGCAAGTCAAAAAGTTTCTCAAAATTTAAAGTTGACAGTACACTTTTAAACTGTCTGTACCAGGCTCTGTGGATGACGTCACCCAAATGTGAGAATATGCTGCCTGCTTGTCCTAGGATAAGCAGCTTATACATACATGTAAGCCCCCCCCCACTAACTGGGAAGGGGCAACACAAAAGTATATCTGCTTTTAGTAGATCATAAGCTGGGACCAGCGTTAAGCTGGTAGGCCCTCACAAGCACTCTACACAGTCTTCCTTACTTTGAAATGAAGCAGACCACTCCAGTAGTTAAAAGCCAACCTTACTTCTTCCAGTGGAAGAAGAGGCACATTTGAATTCAGTTCCAACAAAACAGGCATTGTGTACATTCGGCTCTTCCCATCTCCCACTTTCCCTTTTTATTCCAGTAAGTCTATTTATCCCCACACTTCTTAAAAAATTTTATTTTAATACTCTGATAATTGTAAACCATTTAGGTATGTTTTTGATAAATGGTATATCAAAGATTAAATAAAACTTGAAACTTTCTTTATCCCAACTCATTTTAAAAGGAAAAATCTCCCAACAAAATAATCCTCTGTTTTGGCTGGATTGTGATCTGTTGGGGAGAGATATGACCAAAGACAATTCTCTAGCCCAAAGCATGAGCTGAAAGAGTCCCTCTGATGAGATCACTTATTTGTTTCTAATCTAACCTATGGTTTATATACCGGGTCATCTCCTAGTGGAGCTTGACTGTTCACATATAATTAAGACTAGAGCATATAGCAGACAACATAGGAGAAAGAACTATTTAAAAACTAAGTACATAAGAAAAATAACTATAATCATCAGTTTGTTGAGGCTGTAGCTAAACCATTTAAAAATTAACAAAATTTTCAGGAATTTACAAAATAATTGCAGCTGGCCTAAAAGCTTAATGAAGTCAGGAAGTTCATTCCAAATCTCTACAAACTTGAAAACAAAAGATCGACTGACCTTCCCAGTACTGGGCACCGTACTTAAGGATATGGCGTTACTCGAGAGGGTTCAGTAAAGAGCGACGTGATTGATAAAAGGTATGGAAAACCTTTCATATGCTGAAAGATTGGAGAAACTGGGTCTCTTTTCCCTGGAAAAGCGGAGGCTTAGAGGGGACATGATAGAGACTTACAAGATCATGAAGGGCATAGAGAAAGTGCAGAGGGACAGATTTTTAAAACTTTTGAAAACTACAAGAACGAGAGTGCATTTGGAAAAATTAAGAGGGGACAGATTCAGAACCAATGCTAGGAAATTCTTCTTTACCCAGAGGGTGGTGGACACCTTCCAGAGGGTGTGATAGGACAGAGCACAATATTGGGGTTCAAGAAAGGATTAGACAATTTCCTGAAGGAAAAGGAGATAGAAGGGTATAGATAGAGGAATACTACACAGGTCCTGGACTGCGTGAGAAGACTGCTGGGCATGATGGACTTCTGGTCTGACCCAGAGGCAATGCTTATGTTTCTTAAAGGAAGGGAAGGCTAACTTATCTTTGTGTGTTTCTCAAATGGCAAAGGATCAAAATATTCCATTGAGAAGATTTGAAGATTATGCATGCGCATTTGAACTAGATCCTAAAGCTAACTGGGAGCCAGTGAAGCTTTATCAACAAAGGGGAAACATGATATTTTTCCCAAAAATGAGCTGAGCTGCAGTATTCTGTATTAACTGAAATCGTTTTAGACTGCTCTGCTTAATGCCCAAATTTGTTTCTTTGAATCCGTCATTCAGAGGTCCGAGTACTACCTGAGTCTCATTCACTGCATGTTTTCCAGAAGTTGCTAGAACCCAAAAGGCTGGGTCTCCAACTGCATTAACATGCAAATCGGATTTCACATAGCAGCCACCTTTGGCAGTCCTAAGCCTAGGGACCGCTATCAACCATTATAACTCCAGAAATTGTGGTCAGGGGAAATTAATGAAGCATGTCGTCTACCCCTGGCTACATATAAGTGAAATGGAGAATACTCCTGTTGTGAAGCAACTGTTTGAAAGAGAAATAAGAGCAAGGCATAATACAACATTTAGCATCCTAATGGAGAAGTGGCAGTTCCAGATAAGTAGCCTATTAGGAAGTCAGGATTATAAAAATATCTTTAGCATTGAATCTCATTACTACTGTAGACTGATCAAATACTAACAGTGGTTTTGTTTTTGACAGAATCAGATATGTTCACAGTAGTTTTTTTGAAAAGTTTAAGCATCTGTGGTATTTTGATGTGGAGGTTTTTTTATGACCAGTGATTAAAAGCTTGCCTATGAGCATTTTGTATTGGATGTCTTTTACCACTTATACAGTATAATTCTTACATAAAGTGCTTCCACTGCTAGTCAGATGTTGGACTTGAACCTGAATCTGCTCATCTTTCATAGTTTGATTTATTGGTGTTACTTCAATCCCATCCCATCCCATGAGTTTTTCCTAAGGTTATCTTAGGATTTTGTTAGTCTGCCTTTGGAGTAGTCATTTAAGAAGCAAAGGCTTTCAATAAGTTGGAAAACTGTTCTTACCTGTCCTGCTAAGGCTTTCTGTGGACTGGAATCCAGGAAGGCAAAAGTTGCAACAGAGAAGCGCTGATAGTGTGAATGGAGAGGCAGTGCAGATCCCACAAGCACTGGTAGAGTTCGATAATTGTCTCCAGAAAAAGGACACCTTTAGGAAAGGGGATGGGGGAGAGAATAAACTTGATAGTATATTACTAATACCAGCCAACAAAGGCCAGGCCCGGTCATGGTGTCAAGTACTTTCTTTAAGAGAAGGTCAAAGCTGCAACAGGGAAAGACTGGACCATGAGAATATTCTAGCCCCTACTAAATCCATCCCTGGCTCAAGTTTTGCACTAAGCTTTAGTCTTAAAGATCTTCACCTAAGATCTAATTTGAAGACTTGAAGCTCAGATGAAAACAGAGTTCCTGAGCCAAGCTAAAGGTTTGTGACCCTATTTTCAGGAAGCTTTACTGACATAAAAGGTATGCGATTTGTTTGTGTGTAATTGTATTTTATGACTATTTTGTAAGCTGCCTAGGATTAGGCAGGTAAGAAAATTTTAAATAATGCTCCTAATTTAGGCCTGCCATTTGTTTGTATGGCTTTATAAACCAACCTCACTGCTAAGCTCCTTGCCTTAAAACCATTCTTACCAACCACTTAATTCTTCTAAAAGAATAGCAAAACCAAATAACCTTACTAAGTACATATGTTTGTCAATTTATGACTACAACTCAAAAGGATTTCAGCTCCTAACTCCTTCAGCGCTGCAAGACACACACACGCTCTGTTACTGTACATTAACCATGTAAGAGACAATCCCTCTCAAAGCAGCTTACAGTTTAGTCAGAGACCTGGAGTGGGGAATTACAAAATAGACATTAGTACTTCACAGGTCGGTCGAAGTTAGGCTGGAGCTTGATGCACAGAGAGCAAAAGGACAGAAGGGATGGAGTCTGAAGTTGACAGAGAAGGGTACAGTCGAGACTTACCTGAATGGCACTACCACTACCTTCCTGAACAATTGCCTTATCCGGAACAACTCAACCAGGTCAAGGAGAACTTGGACTCCATTCACACACCTCCCAATCAAAAAGATGTACGATGGACTACTAGCAATTCAGGCAGCGAAACTAGACCATCTCGCCCACATACTGTTAATAACGTCCAATTACAAATCCTTCCGAAGAGAAATAAGACCCTGCTATTCAGAAACTTTTGTCAAGACTAGCTAATGCCGTGCTTAAGAATCCCTGATTTCAGTCTTGAGACTCTGCCTTGAGATTAGCACCTGATCTTGTAATTCTCCTGGAAATATCTAGCTTACCTCTTTTGTAATCTACCTAGAACTGTGAGGTTAAGGTAGAATAAAAGTCACTAATATAATGCAATAAGAGGAGAGATACTGATAAGCTGCAGAGTGAACGCACTTTTAGGTCATTGAGGAATGAACTGTATGCGGAAGCAGATAGGGAGCCAATGGAGTGACTTGAGGAGACGGGTAACATGAGCATAGTGAAAGCAGAGAAATATAAAGGCATGCAGCAGAATTTTGAACAGATTGACGGGGAGAGAGACAGTTTAGTGGAAGAACTGTGAGAAGCCGATTGCAGTAATCCAGGCAAAAAGAAATGGGAGTGTGGATAAGGATTTTGACAGTGTGATCAGACAGGAAAGGTCAGATTTTGGTGATATTATATAGAAAAAAAAATAAAATAGTAATGACAGGCTTTAGCGGTCTGTTGGATTTGTACATAGGAGAGAGAGAGAGACAATGAGTCAAAGATAGGACGGGGTGAGGGGGGGGGGAGAGAAATCCCAGAACAGAACCCAAACAAGGCAGAGAAAACCAGAAGTCACAGCAGATTAGCCAGGTAGGAAATGAGAATGAAATGAAATAAATTTTGCTGATCATAAGATATCAGAGATGGGGGTCCATCCACAATTTTCCAGAAGAAACTAACATGCCCATCTCTTTAGGTTAGTGGGACAAGACAATTTCAATTTCTCTGCTATAGTGCGTTAAGGATTCACTTTTGTATTATACAAAGAACCAAAGCTAGATCTAGAAGCATTTTCTACTTCAAGAGACCATCAGCTCAGTTGTCATGCAGAGATCAGGTTTCCAGTCGGACCTCAGTTAGGCTGAATCTCCCCCCCCCTCCCCAACTATAACAACTGCTGAAAGAGAATTGGGGGGGGGGGGAACTGCAGCTAGCACCTTGCGTGCTCCTGAAGGATGCTACTGATGCTCAACAGCCCAGGCTGAAGCTTCTGTCAGTCAAGGAACTAAGCAAATGCCGGGGGCCTAGAACTTGGAGCTCCATAAACATTCAGCAGGCTGGCTGAACAGGTCCCTGAAGGATGCACCTGCCAGCTGCAGGTACTGGTCCTGGAGCCACAAAAAAACATGCACTGAAAGACTACAAAAACACTGTAAAGAAATAAAGGGAGTAGATCAGAATGACACCTTCATGCTCGTCTGCAGAAGGAAGAACTGAAGGGGGCAGCAGAGATCAGGGAGAAAGAAGAGCTGTAAAGCTGCGATTGAAATCTTCTGCAAAGTGCTCACGACTAAATGAAGATAACCCTACTGTTCAGCATACCATTCTTAATGCACTGTTAGATTGTAAGCTCTGAGCAGGATTGTCTCTTAAATGTGTTGATGTACAGCACTGTGTATGTCTATTGGCGATACAGAAATGTTAAGAGTAGTAGCAGCAGCAGCAGCATCCCCACAAGGAAAGGCTTCAAGTCTGATTGCCTGCTGCTCAGGAGTGGGGGGGGGGGGAAGGGGGAATGGCTTCTGCCCCATGTTAAGGGAAAGGGATTGGGACTTGCATATTGCCTTTTTGTAGTTTTACAAGTACACTCAAGAGTAATTTACATACAGGTACTTCAGTCTAATGTACCTGGGGCACTGGAGGATTGATTGACTTGCCCAGTGTCACAGGGAGCAGGGCAGGGTTTCTGAGGACGTAGCTTTAACCACTGTGCCACAACTCTCCTACTGGGAAAGGAGTCATCAGGGGAGGTGGGGAGAATTTGCCTTCACCTGATGCTCACCTTCCCAGACTAAAAAAGCCATTTCTAATACAGATTAGAACAGACCAACTTCATGCCCCAAAGAGCTTCAGCTAAAGTCTACACATTAACAAACGATGAATTCCAAAGTCTGTGGAAGGTCCAATAATTCCATGTGATCCCAAGTCTGCTTTGAGAAGCATTTAGCCTTAGTCCCAAGGTAACAGTTACTAGTCCACGTGGTGGTTTGGAACACTTAAGAATCCAGCCTTAACTTGCTATGCGGCCTCAGAGACCAGTGCTCCCACCCCTATGCAGTGGCCAGTGACCTACTAATCTTTCATTAAATAGAGACTATAAGTAGCTTTAGAGCAAACTAATGCAACTTACTTGTCCACCAGGATTGGCCACTGAGACCCCCACATGGGGTTTGAGGTAGGGGCAGCCCAGCACTGATGAAGCACCAACACCAAACGTGGATCTGCCCTGTGCAGGAGTCTAACCTCAATATACACTGGGTCTCTAAGGACCTTGCTTACAGGATATTCAGCCTCTGTGTAATAAGAGCTGTACTGGGCATCTGGAGGGAGGAAGAACAAATACAATAAGGCGGTGACTTCTCCAGGTCAGTCCCCTTCAACAGGAAGCTACAATTACAATGTGCGTGTGACTTACCTCTGGCAATCCTCATCTCCAGGTGCAGCGGTCCAGCCCCAGTGACAGCAGGCAACGGGGGTGGTGTGAAGACCTCTACTTGGAGAGGCAGAAAGTCACGGGCAGAGTAACTACAACGCACAACCAGACTAGAAAGACAACAAAAAGGGGACAGATGCTTTGAGAACAGACTTTCCTAGTATCCGATATGCTTGAACATCTGAGCTCTGTAGAGTCTGTTATAGAACTAGCATAGGGGTGGCCAACCATGGTCTAAGGGCCACAACCTAGCATAGGTTTGGACAGGTTCCTGGAGGAAAAGTCCATAGTCTGTTATTGAGAAAGATATGGGGGAAGCCACTCCTTGCCCTGGATTGGTAGCATGCAATATTGCTACATCTTGGGTTTTGGCCAGGTACTAGTGACCTGGATTGGCCACTGTGAGAACAGGCTACTGGGCTTGAACCATTGGTCTGACCAAGTAAGGCTATTCTTATGTTTATCTGCATATACAGTAAAACCTAGGTTTGCAAGCATAATTCATTCCAAAAACATGCTTGTAATCGGAAACTCATATCAAAGTGAATTTCCCCATAAGAAATAATGGAAACTAAGATTTGTTCCACAACCCAAAAAACTTTAATACAAAATACTGTATGTACTCTTATTGTAAGAGCTTGTTTGTTTATCAAGTTAACATTTAATAAAATGTTTTGCAAAACACTTCCATACCAAGTTACTTGCAATCCAAGGTTTTACTGTACTGTTTTAAGTTGGATCATGCATATTCCTTGTGGAAATCTTTTTTTAAAAAAACAAACAAACAAATAAAACCCAAACAAACTAGGATGTGGCCCTCAAGGACTGTAGTTGGACCAGGGTAGACTAGTGAACAGACCAGAGAATCCCATCCTGCGATTTGTTTTCTTATTTAAAATTACAAGTAGCGAGAGTTGTACAGCTAGCCTATTTTGCTATGAGAAAGTTATCACAGTTGAAAAATGTATTAACAGGTTGGGATCTGAGACAAGTGGTTCAAACAATGCTTGATTATTATAATGGGGTTATCTGGGACTGCCTTTGTCTCACCTATGAAAACTTTAGAGTGTGCAGAACTCAGCAGCTTGGATCTCGATGGGGTCATCCTGTTTTGAAGGCATTTCCTCAATTTTGAGAAACTTCATGGGTTACTATGTCCAATAAGTCTTGAAAATTGTCCAACAAGGTATTCATGGTACCTTACCTGAATATCTGAATAAGTCCAAATAGATCTTTAAGATCAGAAATTTGTATGTTACTGGGACATATGTAAAAGGAAGTAGTGAAAGTCCTGCTTTTTGGTAACAGGCTCATTGTTATGGAATAGAATTTTGGCAGTAACATAATTATGTAAAATGTTCTACATTTTCAGAAACTGCCTGGGATAGGCATGTGGGATCTCTTAGAGAGATAGAGATATGGTTATTGTGGATGGGCCATTTGACCTTTACCTGCCATCATGTTTCTATGCTTCTATGACTTTTCCTCTATGAGGAGAATTCCAGTGAAAACAGCTTAAAAGAGGTGGTAAGAACTTAGGAAAATGAAGCATCCTAACATCTAAGACCTAGAAACCTCCCTATTTAGAACAAAGATAAAGTTTTAGATGGATATATAATTAGTCCAGGTTGAAATCAAATCAAGTTTCCATAATGAACACTAGAAGCTGGAATTAAGACTTAACAGTGGGGTGATTCTATCTGATTGCAGAAGTCTAGCTCTTTTGTTTGCAGTTTAACTAGTTTTAGAACTGCCTGAGTAAAATTGCAGGCAAGTTGGGAAATTTACCCCCCCCCCAAAAAAAAATAAAACAAAACAAAGCCACCCCCCAGACCCCACTTTGTCTGTTCCGGAATTGTTGACTCCTGGCCGTTTGTTTAAACATTAAAAAAAAAAACAAAAAAAACCCAAAACAAACAAACAAAAAAACAACCCTTTTGTATCACTATCTGAAGTTCAAGCATCTAATTCCAAGTACTTTTTCCACAGAGGAAATATTTTAGTTATGTAGGAAATCTCAGGGGGTCAGTCAAATATTCCCAGAATCTTTAGTTGGGATTCATATTTAAAGCTATCTAAATGCAGACTCATTCCAGATATCATTGGATTGACCAATAGAGAATTTTTTTTTTTTTTTTTTAGTGAACAAAACAAACCTATCCATCCTTATTATACTGTATAGTGGTGCCTCACACAACGAACTTAATTGGTTCCAGGAGCAAGTTTGTTATGCGAAAAGCGTTTTCCCATAACAATACATGTTAAAAAAATAATTCGTTCTGTAGCATAAAATATGCTAAGATGACATAAAAAAAGATAAATTTTTTGTTATTATTTTTATTTAGATACATCTAACATAATTGTTTTTTAAAACAACACACATTTTTTAAATTTAAAGACAGACTAAGTAGAGTCTAATTTTACAGTGAGAGAGGGCAGAGTCTCAGCGGCAAAAACTGGGACTTAACTGTTCATTTTTTAAATGCCTGCATGGTTGAAAATGTTGTCCATTTCCTTGGGCAGATCATTCTGTCTATAATACTAGTTTATACTTATTACAAAATGGTCTTAATGGATAAGCTTTTTTTTTCCTGTTTCTTTCAATATGTAAACAGAATGCCAATGGTGAGAGAGAACAAAGCTGTTATTTTTCTAGCATCGGGGAAGCTGCGAGAGTAGCTCCGCCCCCCTCAACACATCAGCAGTAGGCGCCGGGCCCCTGCGAGCCGACGGTCCGCCACTGCACAGGGAGCCAGGCGGAGAGAGGGCAGTTAAGCGCGGTGCCTGCGCGGAAGGATGCAGCTCGGTCGACTTCGTTGTGTGAAACGAAGTTCGTTGTGGGAAGCAAGACATGAAGTTCGTTGTGCGCAGCGTTCGCTGTGCGAGGCACCACTGTATATACAATCTGAAAAGTGATGTATCAACAGGAATTCTGAGTGGATTCAAAACAAAGTTGGACAAGTTCCTGCCAAACCAGAATGTATGCAGGTAAGGCTAGTCTGTTAGGGCCACCGCGATGGACCATTGATCTGACCCAGCAGCGACAATTCTTATGATTTTAATAAAATGGATCTCATCTGCATATTTATAAGCTCTAACCTGCTGCCGTAAGCATTTGGAATATAGTATTTTATTCATTCAATTTTCTATACCGTTCTCCCAGGAGAGCTCAGAACAGTTTATATGCATTTATTCAGGTACTCAAGCATTTTTTCCTCTCTGCCCCGGCGGGCTCACAATCTATTTAATGTACCCGAGGCAATAGGGGGATTAAGTGACTTGCCCAGGGTCACAAGGAGCAGCGTGGGTTTGAACCCACAACCTCAGGCTGCAGCTTTAACCACTAAGCCACACTCTCCCCCGATAGGACTCTGTAATGTGATTTCCCAGGAATAGAATTTTTGAAAACTACTTTGCATGATCTTTAAAGAAAGCCTGTAAACCACATCAAATCATTTCCTTCTCTACCAGGAGAACTCAAACCATGTCAACCAAATCAAACACACAACAGCTCTGTCCTCTACCCAAGAAAGATTGGTATGAACTGTAAAACTGGATCAAGAACCACTGTAAGGCGAGTTCTATCAAATCTCTTCTGAAAGAAGAAATACGCTAATCAGACCCGTCAATGGATCACGGATTGGGGGGGAGGGGGGCTCTGAAAGGTGTAAATCGTACCTCTAGATCTAGACCCAACATCTAAAATTTTTCCCCGATAGGACCGTTTAGAGGTGGGGGAGTTTTGCCTATATAATGCTCCCTATTTCCTACCAGGGAATACAGACTACATATAGGCGAGGTCTGGGTCTTACAGGAAAGCAGTCTGTTAATTATTGGTGTATGCATGTTTTTATCATCCACTTTGGATAAAGACAAGTCTAGAAATAACACAAAAAATTTGCATACCCTGGGGAAAATAAAGTAAGACAAGAATTCGTTTTAGGAATTGTGTGGTGAATATGGGCTAAGATAGATTTCCCTACAGAAAAAGAAACAAAAAAACAAACAATCCTCAGGATTATATCCACCACTGGGCAAAGGGAAAAATTGTGCTTGGAGCAAACTATTTGAGTGAGCAATGCAGGGAGGCCGTGGTAAGAGAATAACTCAGCTATACTCAACACTCCTTATATATTCCTTGATTGGACGTGGCAACTAATTATGAATTGAGCAATGGGAGAAAGATATTTGAACCTATTGTCAAGCAATTTATGGTAATATACACCTTGAGATTAATAAAAATGGTTAAAGCTCATTGGCAAGAGTGAAGGTCAATAAATTTGTGTCATATGGTAGACTTGCCTGAAGATTCAGCCTTATTGGACGTTTGTGTTGACCACTTTAATAAGTAGAGAGGTATCTTATCCTATGAAGGTAGAATATTGTTTGATCATTTCAAGGCACCTGACTCTTTAAAAACCAGAGCTCCACAAGCTTGTGACTTGCCTTTTTTGATAGCAAGTAAGGCAGCCTACCCCTTTCAAGTAAGAGAGAAAAAAGGGACTATCTACCAAGTGACAAAAATTATGGTGGCCATGGATGTTTAGCTCAGGTTTCGTGAAGTTCAGGACATTTATGGAGACTTGGAAAGGCCACAACTGGGAGACCACCTGATAAGGTGGATCAAGTTCCCTTTCTCCAAGTAAACTGACGACTATCAAGACAAAACAGTATTAGCTTGTGGAGAGAAAAATGGTGATGGAATTCAACAAATAGAGGATTTCTAATTAGAGAACGAAGGATGCAAGTTAAGTTAAAGAACTAGGACTGGTACTGGACAGAGTTGCGTGTTGTGTCCCATATGTGGTGATTTTGGATCAGATGGGCTGGGGGAGGGCATCAATGGGAACTCCACCAACTTGGAACATGAGGACGTTACAGGCCAGACTTTGCAGTAGATATCCTGCAAACAATGGGATGGCTGGAGTGAGCTTGGACGGCAACTTCAGCAGTTGGAATTTAGGGCAATACCAGGTGGACTTTAGTCTATGTCCCAGAAATATCTAAGAAGAGACAAGTTAATTTAGTCATGTATTTTTAATGGGAATAACTAATGGGCAGACTGGATGGACCGTTCAGGTCTTTGTTAATTCTAAATCCGATAAATTTGTTGTAATTAACTCTGCCCTCTTCATCTACGAAGTTGGCTAACTTGTTGTAAATTTCCTTTTCATCTGCCAATTTTTGGCTACAGTTGTTGTTAACCCGATAAATTTGTTGTAAATCTACAAGTTCATGTGGATCCTAATCTAATTTAATGTAAACCGCCTAGAACTCGCTGGGTATGGCGGTATATAAGAATAAAATTATTATTATTATTTCTTTTTTAAGTTCAGTTAAGACATACGGAATGGACTTACTGCATCCTTTGGCAAGACGGATAGGAGTGAGGGAGCTCGAGTTTATTTTTTTTGTGCAAGAACAAAGCTAAACATTGAAACACACTAATCAACTGGCTCACTATTACCTACATGCTCATACCTTCAAGAAGTTTTGACTCCAGGGGATGCCAATTGTTAGACTAGCTACCATTTTGCCTGGCTCTCCTAGGAGTCTTCAAAATCTGCTTTACATTATCTAGCCATAGTATGACAACTGATAGTATTTAAGCATTTAAACAATAAAGGCCAACAACCTTATTTCATGTGCAAGTTTCTTTTTTATGATTGACGTTTACAAGATCCGAGTGGTATAGAACAGGTGGTACAAATGAGTTGATTTTTGATCCAGGGGATATGCTAAATTATAGGGAAATACTTTGAAAGCCAATAGGATGACATTTTTTACTCAGAGTAGTTAACATCCTCTGGTAATGCATTCCAGATGGATTTATAAAAGATTTAGACAAGTTCCTGGAGGAAAGTCTATAATTTTTCAGTAAGACATGGGGGAAACCAATGCTTGCTCTGAGATGAGTAGCATGCAATGTTGTTACTATTTGGGTTTCTGCCAACTGTAGAAAGAGCCCTGGTCTGACCTAATATAGCTATTCTTATTTTGTACATTCTGTATTTATAGTATTTAACTTGTGTTTTTATTTATTGGATATTTGTTGTTAGCTTAGATGCTATTTCAGTTGTTTAGATTTTATTTACACACATCCCTGACACAGGCTTTGGCCAAATGTTTGGTCAATAAGTGCTTTGTTCCTTGTCTTGGGGTAATCTGGAATCATTTTCAGTACCAGCTATTGAAGCATTTGCCCATTTTAGGGAACGTCATAAGGACTTACGCAAAAGTGGCATCCCTGGTGATGGAGCCAGCTCGTCCTTTCTGTACATGGATGCTGGAGCTCAGTGTAGTCTCATACATCAGCCTGTCACCCGTAAGCTGCAGGAGAAAAAATGTTTCAAAATTGCCGTACTAGACAGATCATGGCTAATCGGGTCAGAAGGACACTCCTCCCACTTGGCTCCCCAGGACAACAACATTGTCATATCACCAACCTTGAATGTTGTGCCACATTGTCTAAGTGAGAAGCGGAAGAGCAGAAACGTGTCCGTCTTCACCAAGGGATGACATGCTGGGCTGGTATCTGGGAAGTGGACTTTGTCCAGAACTACAGGATTGTCCAACATGTCCCGGGAGATAACCACAATAAAATAACCATCTGAGGTGCACTGAGCTGTGGCTAGAAAAAGCAAAACAAAAAGTAGCAAGACAGATTGAACCGAGGCAATGCAGACACCCAAAAACAGGTATGGTGGAGTAGTGAACAAATGGAGTCAAACAGATCTTAAAGGAAAAAAAAAAAAAAATAGCCCTTATAAACCATATCAAGCCCTGGAGTCACTAGTTCCAGAGGCCAATAGCTTTCAAAAACTATCCAAAAAGCATGAAACTGGGGGAAGCTCAAAATAGGCTATCAGGTCAGGGAGGGCTGAAAAAGGCCTTCCAAGATTACCCAATGCCTTTGTGGAACATGGTGCAACAGTTAGACATCACACCAACCCAGCAGAACTGTATATAGGGAGCAAATTGTTAGACCCCCCCCCCTTCTCTTCATGTTGCGCAATTGCTCTTTAGAAAGAGCATCAAGATGCCTTTCTCCATATTAGTCAGGAAAGTGATCTAAATTCAAATCTCCCTTCCAGTTTAAAACTTTCAAGAGGTGGGGTTACCTACTTCATTCCCCTCCCCCACCCTTTACAAGTCTATCAGAGAACATAAGAGGGTTACGCGAGACTTATCCCAGATAAGGCATGGCAACATGATTTGAACCTGGTTTTCCTGCGTTCCAACCATTAACCTCCCAGACTGCTTATCTAAATTTAAAGATCTTACTAAACTTCTCTTTTCAGTAAAGCCTTTTAACTAGATACCTCTGTTCCTGTCTTCTCCATTTCTTTTCCTAGTCTTATCACTGATGGAGACAAGGATGAACACATGAGTCGTGTTTTTAATCTGTGTGTTAGTATGAATGTGTATTCTGTTCTAAGCTAGTGGTTTGTATACCACATTGATCCATCTGTTGCAAAATAATGGTATATCAAGGACAAATAAAGCCTATTCCTTCCAGCTGCCAGTCTAACCCCTTTTCTTCCTCTGGCATCCTTGCACTGAAGAATTACAACTGAAAGAGTTCCCCTCTTACAGAGGTTTCACTTCTGCTTTCCTGAACTCACTTTTCACTGTCTGCGCCATTTGATATACTAGGTGATTCGCCAGCTTTCTATCCTTTTCTCAGACTTAAGGTCAATCCCTTGAAATTGCTAGAACAGATCCTCCTAGAATGAAAATGTAACTGGACATCATGCTTCTACTGTATACCTAACCAAGTAAATAGGATTTTTAAAGATCTTTGTTGTGGGTTTAAGTATGCACTAGTGATTCAATTTGTGGCTGCCCATGACGTCTTGTACCGACAACTGCTGTTTGCTGCCCCCTCAGGCAATTGCTTGGTCTACTTAAGAGCCCCGAGAACTCCCTTCTTTTGCAATTCAAGGGCAGAAATCGCATGAAACTTCTGAAGTGGTTCCTACCAGGCATTAGATATCCCAGGTGAGCCTTCAGCTTTGCTCCACCTTCCCAAGTCAGCTGTCATGCCCCTAGACCCCCGAAATTCTATTTAACTCTGTTATACCATATAAACGGATCTTATGAAACCAAAGTGATCAGATTTGAATCCATTTACCAGGGAAATGATTAGACCTGGATAGTCCACTGTGCTCATTAGGAGGAGCTTGCAATATGAACTGTATCGAGGCAAAGTTTGTTAGCAAGATGACGTTACTTGCCACAAGGCACAAAATCTCAGCATGCTCTCAGTGGAAATTGGTAGCACAGATTGCACCAATTTCTCCAAAGATGACAGCCCACCTGAGTTGCTGTAATAACAGGGCATGGCAGAGTCTGAGGCGTTATAGCAGCAGCCAGCGTGGAGGCAGGATTCCTTGCTGATACCAGTTTGTCCACAGATGATCTTCCCAGAGCCCACCTGGCAGCGCTTCTCTGGAGAGTAGATACCTGGAATTACTTCAAGTAAAGTACAAAAAATTAAAGAAAAAAAGTTCCCCTCAAAGCCATTTCCAGTTTAAATCAAAAACTTTTCACTCAAGTTTTGACCTCCCTACTCCCTCCACTGCTCCTCCCCCACCCTTACCCATCTCTTTTGGAGGGCCAAAGCAGCCAACAGGCAGGTCCTTTCCCTCAGATCCAGTTCTTATCTGGAGTCATCAGGTAGGTCACTGCTGGAACCTGCTAAAATGTTAGCCACAGAAGCTGATAAGATTGCAAGGGACCAGGACTTCTCAATCCCAGCCCAAGGCCACATTTTCAGGATATCCTGAATTTGCACGAGAGACATTGGCATCCCAAAGAAGCATTCATTGTAGATATCCTGAAAATCTGGCCTACCTGTGGCCCTCGAGGACTGAGTTGAGTAGCCCTGTCGTAGGCCTTCCCATCAACCATACAGCCTCTGCTGAACCAAGTACTATTGGCGCACAGTAAAATTCAAAGTCTTAAGCTTCACAATTCATGTGTAGGGCTGTCGAGATTTAACGGCTGGGCTCAGCGGTCTCAGCCCAATTACTTTCAAGCACAACTGCTTCTGACTCTCACAAATATGGCTCTCGTGAGAGGGAACAGCAGGAGTTTAGGCATTGTCACTCAAGGGGGTATGCAGTGCCGCCAGCACATTGCATTTCAAAAGTCACTATCTTGGCCATATGGGCAGAAGGAAAAGGCAGAGATGAACAGAATAGAAACTAACCTCCAGCCTCTTCCTAAAGCTCTAATGGCGGATGCTGTTTTAGGCAAGATAGTTTTTGACTATGAGTGGGGACATGAGGCAAGTAGAAACTATGCTTGAATAGAGTTAGCAAGGTTATGGGTATGTGGGGGGAAAGGACTAGTAAATTGGGAAAAACCAATTTAGGAATCACAGCAAGGCTTAGGAAGGGGGAGCAATAAAGGGACAAGTAACATAGGCCTGGGGAGACTGATCAACTGGAGAGCAATGGAAGGAGGCAGCAGAGTCGCAGCACAGTTTACAGGCCCTTAAAAACACACAGTACATGTGCACTGCTGGTACTCAGGATCTCTGGGATTGGAGGGGAGGGGAATTTGGATCCATCTTATCCCACTTCTGTTCATCCTACCTCTGAGGAATAAACCCACTACACAGGGTTCTTCCAAAGGAGGATAAACACACTTGTAGACTAAAGCAGAAACTGGGAATCCCTCTTGCCATCGTTTAAGTCCTACAGCTGGTTCTTAGAAAATGACAAGGACAAATTTTCCCCGTCTCATTCCTGCAAGCTCTCATCCTCATCTGCGCATAGGAAAACCCGTACATGTCTTCTTTTTAAAGAGCTGTCTAGGTGCCCGGAGGGATTTCCAAAACCCAGCAGTTTGTCCAGGTTTTAGAAGTCCCCAACCTCTGAGCCACATCTGGAGGGCATCTGCATCAACATCCGCAGACATGAGCTCAGGATGGTTTGTGTAGGGGTGGAATGGGACAGGACCAGGCATCGTTTTTTCTAAAGGAAATCGGGCAACCTTATCTGCACGAACCTTGAACACTTTAAAATCATAAGCATTCGAGGCTTGTGCATTTTAAGGCAGAGCTTACAGGGATATTGAGAGGAAAGAACAGGCAAGCAGCATTGTCCAGAGCCCTCCTGCCAACCAAGTACAATGCACAGGGGTGGCAAGAATACAGATGTGCAGGCAGAGGCTCCTCACCTCATTCTTTCCAGTCACAAGCTAACCAAGGCAAAAAGTCTGCCTCAAGCCACTGAAGTCAGCATAATCGAGGGAGGCTCATGCCAGTACCTAGTTTGTCTAGGTACTAACCCTGCCCCAACTATTCCTGTCTGTTCATTGTTTGGGGAGGGGGAGGGTGGCTCAGTCTGCAAGCTCCAGGGCCCAAGACAGCTTAAGATGACCCTGCATAAAAACTCAAGGCAAGATTTGATGTATACTGCCTTTGTGTGTTAACACATTCAAAGCGGTTTATATAAATATAGATACTTATTTTGTACCTGGGGCAAGGGAGGATTAAGGGACTTGCCCAGGGTCACATGGAGCAATATTGGGATTTGATCCTACAAACGCTGGGTGCAGAGGCAGAAGCTCTACCACTTGGCCAGGTCTCATCTCTCATGCCCCTGCCCTTGTTTTAGAACAACCTTATGCATCTTAACAAATGTACAACCATTTTGAAACACAAGATAAAGCAGAGATACCAATAGCCCCGCTGAGGGCTGTTTTCAGACACCTACATGCTGGTTTGAAAGGCTTCATAGTCTTCTGCAGGATGGTGAAAGGCAATGATGAGGAAAGGTTTGCAGTTTTCAGTGGGACAGTGGAAGATAATGTGGTCATCTGCAGGTTGGTGGAAGATGATAGGACAGGCTTTGTAGACACAAACAGGTCAGTGAAAGACTGCGTAGGCTTCTGCAGCATGGTGGGAGGTGATGTTGCAAACGCTTCAGAGACGGAGTCAGGTTTAGGACACACCATGCTGACTTTCTTAGCGTAAGTCACCTCCTGAGACACGTTTATAAGTTCCACAAGGATGTTCAGATGGAAGGTTTGCCCCTGCATAGAGAGAACTATATAATTCATCCAAGGATACAGAGGCACACAGCCCAGAGGTAGTGCACATACCTACACCAGCAATTCCTCTTACCCTGTTTGTTTGGGGTTTTTTAGGGCAGTGGGGGGAGAAGGAGAACAATATGCTTTTAAGTACTATAGATGCTTTATTCTCTACAAGAATTAACAAATCCTTCTAGTCTAAGCAGCACATATAATGAACATAGGTACAGAATATGTATTAACACAAGCACTAGGCAAGGCGGAGAGAGATGAGAAAGGCTCACACACCTTTTGCAACACATGACATCCATGGTACCCTGCTGAGAATACAAAGGTTGCATTGTCTGGCCAGGATAGGAAGTGGTGACACTCTGAGCAATCTTTGACTTCAAATAGGTTACCAAATTCATCTGGAAGAGAGAAAGGAAGTTTAATAGCAGGGTATCTGGCAGCCCATTTGACAGGGGTCACGCAGTGGCTTACCTAGCTTGGTTGCCACCCAGGGTGGAGTTTCCTCCCTCCTCCAGGCACAACATCCCCAACTCAAGCAGTAAGGGGATTGCAGACCCACAACTCTGCCAGAACCCACCCACTTCATCCTCAACTTCCTTTTCCAGGACAGGGGATTGGCATAGCCAACAGCCATGCACCTATATGTTATGGCTCTGTGACTGCTTAGTGCAACCAGGGAACCAAGAACCTTACCCTTAGTACATCACTGGTAATACAAGATACCCACAGGCTCCCTCTAAGGGCAGAGAAATATGTAGATGTAATCAGGATTGACCATAAGATACTACAGTAAGACTTGGCACAGCTGTCATGAACAGCACCAAAAAAGAAGCCCTCAGACACCCTATGCTAGAGTAGCAAGAGTACTTTCTGTACATCAGGACTGAGGATCCATGTGGATAGAAGGGACATAGGAGCCAGATTTTCAGAGTTATTAGGGGTGCTAAACTCAACACAAGTGAACGCGCCCTAGTCACAGGGAAAGGAGCGCTCAAGCACCCAGAGAATTGGTACCTATGGCAGGACTGAGGGGCACAGTTGTACGTATCTCAATACTAAGTAGCAGGTGTTGCTTAGGAGATTGCTACACAACCAACTCCCAGGGCAGGACAAGAAACATACATTTGTTACTCAAGCCACAACAACATCGAGAAGTGCCTAGTAAATTGTTAGATCTTGAGGAAGTAATTAACCCCCTAAGAGTCAGCTGTCTAACAGTTTGTAATTCACTGCCTTATCCAGCACACAGTACGCATTTATTAAAACACCCCATATATTACACAGAGCAAAAAACCACACAGCTCTCCTCAACCATCAGATAACAAAAGCCTTTCAGAAGCTCTACAAAGGCCACATTAGATGTCTGATCTCTAGGCCTGGTCTTAATCATATCATTTGAAGTATCTTAGGCAAAAATCAACTTTTCAGACTGTTCCCCACTCCCAAAAGCTTATCCATCCACTTTTAACAACCACACAGACAAACCTTACCAAAGGCCTTAAAGAAGACATGTGGCGTCCTCCAGGGTTTCACTACCAGCTGCATGCCATGCTGCCCACAATCATAGCTGATTAATGCATGCAGGGTACCTTTGCTATAAGGGATACCAAACATGAAAAAGCAAAACAGCCAGCCTCCACCGTAGTCCCAGAACCAACCCATAACCCCTAACAGCCACTAAGTAAATGCAGTCAGTAACTGGAAGAACTTTCTATATAGGCAGGAGCTAATAACCTTTATACAGGCACCACCTGTGTGAAACTTCTCTTCTAGGGACCGAGGGAAAATTATAATTAATGTGATTTGGGCTCTCTCATTGTAAACCTTTTCTGTGTATTATGTTTAAGTCCTGAGTGCTGCCCCTCTATTTTTAAGAGAGAGCCTCTGCCATCTCTAACTTTTGTCCCATTGCAAGGTCATTAAATCCACTAGGCAGGTACCAGAATGCAGCAGGACAGACCAGCCTGTAAAATTAAATAAATGCATGCATTCACTGAGAAACACTAATACCTCTAGTTCTGGCAGGCAAGAGTTTATATGACTGAGTGAGATTAACCGGCAGCTCTACCACTACTATTAAATAATTCTGATTTACATTTAGCAATGCTTTAATTCAAACTTCACAGCAAATTTAATATCAAATGGTGACACAGAGCTAAGTGTAGGATCTGAATTGCTAGAACAAGAGGAGGTGTTACAGGGAAGGAATGAGGTGCATTCACAGAACTATGTGTAGGGATTGCATTGCTAGAATAGGAGATGTTGCAGGGCAGGAATGAGGTGCATTCACAGATTTAAGTGCAGGATTTGCACTGCTAGAAGAAGAGGAGGTGTATTCACTGAGCTAAGTATAGGATTGCATTGCTAAAACAGGAAGAGATGTTGAAGGGCAGGACTGAGGTGTATTCATAAAACTGTGTGTAGGGACTGCATTGATAGAACAAGAGGAGGTGTTGCAGAGCAGGAATGAGGTGCATTGGCAGAGCTGTGTGTAAGGATTGCACTTGTTTGATATGATTTGGGCATTTTAATACCCACTTTCATAGCTGTCATTGAGCGAGCCTGGCAAAATGCCCATAGCCGCCCAATGTGTTGAAGCTACACTCTTTCCCTGCAAATCCCTCCCTCTAGCTTCCCTCACATCCCTATGTGACTAGCTATCTCTTTCCCCTGCGGTCCTCAGCAGAGGCAGCAATTGAAAGAAGGTGCCTCTGCCCAGCCCCACTGGGCCTTTCCTGTGCCGCATCTCACCTCTATCGTGTAACTTCTGTAGGCAGTAAGCGGCACAGGAAAGGCCCAGGTGGGGCCAGGCAGAGGCAGCCTGTTTCATTCAGTGCCTCAAGCCAGTGATCTGTGAGCATTTTGAGGACTGTGAAGGGGAGACAAAGAGATGCAGGGCTCATATGGGATGGTGGAGGAGGGTAGAGAGATGCTGGGCCTACCCAGCGGAGAAAGGGAGGGAAAGGGTGTTAAAGAGACGCTTACTGATGGGAAATAAGAGAGAGACCTGAAGCAAAGGGGAGGGAGGAGATGAAGGACCTGTGGTGGAGGGGGGAGAACGAAAGAAAGAGATGTGGGACCTGAGGAGCGGTGAAACATGTTGGACATGATGGGGAAGCAGAGAGCAAAGGGGTGAGAGCGAGAGAGCGAGTTGGAGAGACCTGGAACAAAGTGGAGGAGGAGAAATGGAGAAATGCTGGACTAGAAGGTGGTGGGAAGAGAAAGAGAGAAACTGGATCAATGGAGGGACAAAGAAAACATAGAAACATGATGGCAGATAAAGGCTAATTGGCCCAGCCAGTCCTCCCATCTGCAGCATCCATTATCTCTTCCACTCCCTAAGAGATCTCATGTGCCTGTCCCAGGCTTTCTTGAATTCAGACACAGTCTTGGTCTCCACCATCTCTACCAGAAGACTATTCTACACATCTACCACCCTTTCTGTAAAGAAATATTTCCTCAGATTACTCCTGAGCCTGTCACCTCTTAACTTCATTCTATGCCCTCTCATTGCAAAGTTTCCTTTCAAACGAAAGAGATTCAACTCATGCGCATTTACATTACGTAGGTATTTAAACATCTCTATCATATCTCCCCTCTTCCGCCTTTCCGCCAAAGTATACAGATTGAGATCTTTAAGTCTGCCCCCATAAGCCTTATCACGAAAACCATGTACCGTTTTAGTAGCCTTCCTCTGGACTGACTCCATCCTTTTTATATCTTTTTGAAGGTGCGGCCTCCAGAATTGTACACAATATTCTAAATGAGGTCTCACCAGAGTCTTATACAGAGACATCAATACCTCCTTCTTCCTACTGGCCATACCTCTCCCTATGCACCCTAGCATCTTTCCAGCTTTTGCCATCGGCTTTTTGACCTGTTTGCCCACCTTAATATCATCACATACTATCACACCCAAGTCTCGCTCATTTATGCACAAAAGTTCTTCAGCCCCTAAACTGTATTGTACCCTCAGGTTTTTGCAGCTCAAATACATGACCTTGCATTTTCTAGCATTAAATCTTAGTTGTCAAATTTCAGACCATTCTTCAAGGAGAGTGTATGGTGCAGTGGTCAGAGCTACAGCCTCAGTACCCTGAGGTTGTGGGTTCAAATCCCACCTTGTGACCCTGGTCAAATCACTTAGTTCCTCTTTGCCCCAGGTACATTAGATAGAATGTGAGCCCACCAGAACAGAGAGGGAAAACTGCATGAATACCTGAATGTAAACCACTTAGACTATAAGTGATATATGTTTACATCATTTTTATTGAGCAAGGAAAACCAAGAACAGGCAAGCCACTGATAAATACAAACAAGAGGTAACACAAAATAAAATAAACCAGCAACAATCTGCTCACAAAAATCTTTTTTTGATGTATATAAAATATCCCACCCATGCAACCCCCCATCCCAAAATGAACCCAATCACTCCCAAGAGATGTGTACAGCCAATTATTACTACTATTGCTACTATTAATTATTTCTATAGTGCTACCAGATGCACGCAGTGCTGCACTGAGTCACAAAGAAGAAGAAACAGTCCCTGCTCCAAAGAGCTTACAATCTAAACAGGCGAGACAGACAAACAGGATGTCATGGATACAGTTAAGGGGAACGGTTAATCAGCTGGCTGGGTTGGAGGGCAGAGGAGTAGGGTTAAGGATTGAAGGCTATATCAAAAAGGTGGGTTTTCGGTCTGCTTTTAAACAAGGGAAGGGAAGGGGCTTGACGGACAAACTCGGGTAAATTATTCCAGGCCTAGGGGGCAGCTAGATGAAAGGAATGAAGTCTGCAATTGGCAGTGGAAGAGAAGAGTATCGTTAAGAGTGATGTATATGAGGAATAGAGTTCTCTGGGAGGTGTATAAGGAGAGAGAAGCGAGGAGAGATATTGAGGGGCAGCAGAATGAACCCACTTGTAGGTCAGCAATAAGATCTTGAGCTGTATGCAATAGCAGATAGGGAGCCAGTGAAGTGACTTAAGGAGAGGACCCACCAACACATACACTAAAAGTGTGTTGGGAAAGGTAGGAGGCAAACCAGGAGAGGATTCAAGGAATCCAAAGAGGACAGCGTATCAAGGAGTACTGTGATTAACAGTATCAAAAGCAGCAGACAGCTCAAGAAGGATGAGGCCAGAGTAAAGGCCTTTAGATCTGGCCATGAACAAGTCACTGCAGACCTTAGTGAGAACAGTCTCTTTGGAGTGTTGGGGACGAAAACCAGATTGTAGAGGATCAAGAATCTGTCAAGTTGAAAGGAAGTCCAGGCAGCAATGGAGAATAGAATGTTCGAGTATCTTGGATAAGGGATGAAGGGAGACAGGGCGATAGTTGGACGGGCAGGACGGGTCCAGCGAGGGTTTTTTGAGAAGCGGCTTAACCACCGCATGTTTGAAGGCAGCAGGGACAGTTGCAGTGGAAAGAGACAGATTGAAAATATGACATATGAGAGGAATAACAGTATGTGAGATGGGTGTTGAGTAGAGGGGTGGAAATAGGGTCTGAGGGGCATGTAGTAGGCTTGGCTGAAGACAGAAGTTGTGCAGTTTCTTCCTCTGTGATTTCAAAGAAGGAAGAAATTCAAGATATGACCTCTTTTCCTGGGAGAGAAGAAAGTCCAGAACGTGCTCCAAGTGCGCTGAAAACTTTTCCCAGGAACGGAAGTCAAGTCCTTAATTTGACTTCGTTCCAACTTGAGCAACAAAATCATTTGTAATTTCCACTGCTGCACTGAGGGGTCAATCGCATCCAACCAGCATAACAATATAACTTTTTTTTTCCCATCAAGGTAGCTTGCCTCAGAAAAGAAAGATATCTTTGAGATGTAGGCTTTTGGAATGAAAAAATAAAATAGTTGGATCTACTTTGACACCACACCTCCACATGGAAGAGATTTCAGACAACAAGCTATGCCAAAAATGATGTATGGAGGAGCAAGACCAAAACATGTGTCCCAGGGAAGCAGATACCATAACACAATTGGGACAGCCAATAAGCCCAGCCTTTTTTGGGGAAATATAGAGATGTAAAGCAAACTTATATTGTAATTCCCAACATACAGCAATGTCTGTTGTCTTGCGAATGGCCAAGACAAAAGATTTTTTTTTAATTTTTTTTATTTTTATTCATTATCATTTTATTCACAAGTAGTACAACTTGATAAAGTAATACAGAGTCATAATCCATCATATAAAAAGAAAAAACAAACAAACAAAAAATATTCACATTCCTTTAGGAAACAAGACCAATTCTTGATGGTTATAACTCCTTCATAGACCTCAATTTGAAAGAACGATCCAGTTACAGGAAGATAATCGAAGTAAAGTTGCCAATTATAAAATAAGAAACAGGCTTAATACATCTACCCCAAGATTATTTTTTAGAACTAGATTTTCCACCTCTGATTAACCCCTTAAGGTCCAAAAAGGATCTTAGATGATAAGGTGCATAAAAAACATATTTTAAACCCATATACTTAATTAGACATTTACAAGGGTAAGCTAAAGTAAAAATAGCCCCCAACTTCTTTGTATCTTCTCGCATTGCTAAAAATAGCTTACGCCTTTCTTGTGTTGATTTTGTAACATCATGATGAAGCCATATACGTTGACCACAGAAAGGTGTACCTATTTTTTTAAAGAATAACCTCATGATTGAATTGAGATCTTTGCTCAAATATAAAATTTACAATTAATGTAGCTCTGTCCTTTACATCCGTAAATGAATCTTCCAAGACTGCTGTTACATTTTGTAAATCCATATCTGTTGGTAAATTCCCAGAAGGTAGTAAATTTTCAGAAATAGGTACTTCTTCCAAACCACTATTTCTTTTAAGTGTTGGTAGGAAATAAGCTTTATTTATAGGTGGTAATTGATCTGGTGGAAAAGACAAATTCTCCACCCAAAATTTTTTGAAGATCTCAATCGGTGCCAGTGAAAAATTTTTGGGACAATTCAATACTCTTAAATTTAATCGGCAATTATAATTTTCAATCATTTCTAGCTTGCGTGAAAGAGTGGTCTGGTCTCTGAGGGGGGACAGGTCCAGGACGAATATCAGGAAGTTCTGTTTCACGTAGCGAGTGGTGGACGCCTGGAATGCTCTCCCAGAGGAAGTAATTGCAGAATCCACCGTTCTAGGATTTAAGGGTAAACTAGATGCACATCTCCTTAAGAGTGGCATAGTGTAATACGGGTAAGGGTAAATTAGATGCACATCTCCCTTGAGAAGCATACAGCGATATGGAGACTAAAACTATGCCAGGGTACACTTGGCGGGGCCTCCGTGTGTGCGGATCACTGGACTTGATGGACCTAGGGTCTGATCCGGAGATGGCAATTCTTATGTTCTTATGTTATATGTTCTTGTTTCACCTTTTCAATATTAGAAGTAAAGGAGTCTACTTTAGTTACAAGTACTTGCACGTCTGAAGCAGTCTTCTCCTCCATTCTCCTTATGGCCTCCAAAAGGATATCCAGGGTGTTAGCTGGGGTTCTTCCTGAGGCTTTAGCTACCTCAGAGTTCTTACTCCCCTGTTCTCCAGTCGAGAATGTAGCTCCACCTGCTGTCTGCTCCGGAATAACTCCCTCCTCCCCGCTGGAGAACGAGTCGCTGCTCTGCCCGCCAGCTGGACAGAGCGGTGCAGAGATCGTTGGCAGAGACAAAGATGTCTCAAAATCCAAGTGCTCGAGTGCTCCCTCACTTGAAGCCACCACGGATGTCTACCGCTACTGGGAAGTCCGAGGGTCAGCTGCATCCCGCGGCTTGAAAAAACGCTGGAGTGTTTGCTGCGTTGGTAATGAGGTAAGGGCCGCAGATTGAGATAATCTCACGGCCCCTTTCCTCTTAGTATGGGGCATAGTCAGAAAATAGGAAAAACAGCAGTAAACTTGAAGAAAAGCAAAACAACCGGGACGCCACTGCTACACATCCGCCATCTTGGATCGTTCCTCCCCAAGACAAAAGTTTTAAAGGTCTACTCAGGAAAATCAATGTGCAAATCCGCTTGTCAAGCGCAGGCATAGATGTGATAAGGGAGTGTAGGTGTAGAGTCTTGAAGAGACCTGTGATGATAAAAAAGAGGTACCTTATTCTGAGCCCCCAAAGTGTAAAACAAAGCAAGTTCTTGGACATCTTCAGTCAGATCAGTCCAGCATAGACTGGCAATATAATGCTTCAACTGAAGATAGGGATAAACATTTATGACAGAAAAAGAAAATTCCTTACCAAGCTCATCAAACGATTTCATTTTGCCATCATCAGTGAGGACATGAACCAAATAAAGAATCCCCTTGTGTGGCCAATGGAGGAAGGCTGAAGAAGAGGACCCAGGTGGAAAATGGAGATTGTTCCGAATGGCCAAATATGAGGACACTTTACTGGAAAAATGATGCCACCGAGAAATCCATCTCCAAGTAGCAATCACTGAAGGAAGGATATGAGAGTCACGTAACACCGCAGGCAGAAGAAGACCCAGAGAATGCAAATAACAACTGAAATGAATATTGTCCAAAAGTGCCAGTTCCATAGCAGTCACTGAGAAATCACAGGTAGCATGATGCCAATCACAAGCATGGCGCATACTACTTGCTATAGTAAGATAGCGTATATTCAAAAGACCCAAACCACCATAAACCGTTGGAGTACTGACAACAGATAAAGAGAGCCTAGCCTGCTTTTTCAGCCAGAGATAAGTTTGCAAAATCTTATGCAAACGAAGTTCATCACCATGCTTTAGAAAAAGAGGCAACATTTGAAAGATGTAAAGCCACTTAGGGGCCAAAAGCATATTAAAAAGGTATATGCACCCCAGGAGGGAAAGCAGGTGTGCTCGTCAAAGATTCAGTTTAACATTAGTGTCATGTAACAGAGGATGCACATTGAGTGAAAACCACTGCAATAGCTGAGCCGGAATCTGTACACTCAGATATGTGATGCTAAGATCAACCTACTGCAGCGGAAAAGGCCCAATCTACGTGTTCCTTGTCTCCAGAAGCACAGGCAGTGTCTTAGATTTATGTAAATTCAAAGAAAAACAAGAAAGCTGACCATAAATCCGGATTTGGGACAACACCAAAGACAAGGAATGTTGTGGATCAGTAAGGGTGAATAACAGATCATCTGCATAGGCTAGGAACTTCACAGGTATAGGTTCCAGAGGAACACCCCTAACGAGTTATGAAGGACACACAGCAGGGGCTCCAAAGTTAAAAGAAACAACAAAAGAGAAAGCAGACACCCCTGCCGGGAGCCCCTCCTTAAAGGGAAACCAGAAGATCAAACTCCACAAACAGGCCTCAGGGGAAGCATATAAAGCCCTTATGGTATGAAGAAAAGGACCCTCCAACCCTGCCATGAAATCTTGTTGAAGGCCTTTTCGATGTCCAGGTTGACCACAAGTGAAGATAACCCATTGGCCTGGCAAAACGCCATAGCCATAAGCAATTTATGTACATTAAAAACAGATTGACAACCCCTAACAAATCCCACCTGTTCTTCTCCTATCAGGGTAGGTAGCACTCCAACCAGCCTGGACGCCAACATAGTCGGCAGCAATTTAATAGACATTAATTAGTGAGATGGGCCTATAGGACATGACTAAATCAGGTGATATTGTAGGCTTGGGCAACAAAGTAATGAGAGCAGTATTTTCATGTTGAGGAAAAGAACCCTTCCGGAGCACTGATGCATAGTAATCCAACAATGGTCCCAGTAAGGAGTGAAGGTCCAGCAAACCCTGCCCTGCCTGCCTGTTCCCCTCCCCTTTTCTAGGGACCTCTCCTCCCTCCCCTCTCTGGCAATGGCAGGGCTTCCTCTCCCTCTTCCCTGGGCTCAGAGCAGTGGCATCCAAAGGGAGAGTGTGACAGCGAGTGGGATGCGGGTCTGACTTCGGCTGCCAGAGTTATGGGGAGCTAAAGGGAAAGGCTCTACCGAAGGCTACACCTCCCCACAATCCAGTAAAGTGAGTGAAGGAGATGACCAGATAAAAATATCCAGAGTGAACGAAGGAGACGACCAGTGCGAGCCCGCGGGTTTAAAGCGTGTTCTGTTCCTGCACAAGCGTATTATGTTCTGGCTGCACTGAAATGATTCCTTTCAAATATGTCCACTCGTAGGGCCAGCACCAAGTAGTAAACTGCAGCCACCCCTCCCCCTTTATTTTGACTTCGCTTCTGTGAAGAGCAAGCACATGCGCAAATCTCATCTACAACCAACAAGGGCAATCTGCGCATGCGTCTTGATCGTTCTAATGTCCGATCAGATCATTTGCATGCTGAAGCTGTTGTGAATTGGTTGCTCGGTCAGGCTTGGCCTCGAATCACCCAACAACAGTAAGTTTAGTGAATCTAGGCCTAAGTACATTCTATAAAGTGGTGTGTGCAAATTCTAGTGTGGAAATCTCAAAGGAGCAATTAAATGTCAATCCTACTCAAGACAAACGCCGGTGCCTATGATGAGCCACAATATCAAAATTAAGATTTCAGTTTACCCAGTACTGAAATTTTAATTTTGATATAGTGGCTCATCGTAGGCACCGGTGTTTGTCTTGACATTTAATTGCCAAAGTCTTCTTTTTTTGTATTGTCATAGTGATTTTGGCAAACTTTAGGTTTTTTCTTGGGGTCAATCTCAAAAGGGAACGTGGCCAGGACAGGATACTGGGCGGTTCGTGGGCATCTCTAAAAGTTAGGCGCATTGTTTTAGAATACACCTGATCTACATACAAGTTTGGCGCAGGTGTTTAGGTCTTATTTTCACTGGCCTACATGGGTGCGCCTAAATGTTAGTCACGTGTGTGGGTGCTAAGCATGATTCTATTTTGGAATTGTTTTGAAATTTATATTGTAAACCGCTTGGATCCTCATTGGCTATATACGCGGTATATAAAGTCTTTAATAAACATAAACAAATACCTTTTATAGAATTGAGCTCAGTGTCGTTTTGATCAGTGCCAATGTTTCAGGCGCCATATATAGAATTGGGGGTCTCAACGCGCGGTATGCGTACCCTTAGGTGTATGTGAGCTGCTTGTTGGGGGTACGTGGCACTGCGCGGGTCTCCCGCCCCCCTTCTTCCTTAATGGCCGCCACCGGTGGAGATCCCATGCCCCCCCTCTATCATATCACCCCTGAGCTGTCTGTTCTCCAAACTGAAGAGCCCTAGTCGCTTTAGCCTTTCCCCATAGGGAAGTCATCCCATCCCTTTGATTTTTGTTGCCTTTCTCTGTACCTTTACTTAACATTTCCCTGCACAGAACTCTTTGCAAGTTATGAAACCTCCCAGGCAAGCCCCATAATATGAGCATTTGTATCTTGTGATCATTATAGGAAAATGTTAAAAACATACTTCTTTAAGCAATCTTGGGGGGGGGGGAATAATGTGGATATAATGTATGCTTCCATTGTTATGTTGTAATTTTCTGTGAATGCACAGTTCTCTTTAAATTAACTGCATAGAACTGCAAGGTATTTGCATGGAGTGTCATGTTATGTTTTGTCATACCTGGGCTGGTATCAGAGTTGTGCTTTTTAGCACAATAGGGAAGGTCTGTCACTGATAACTTGCAGGTTGGAGATAGGTTTCCTGCTTCTTTATCACTCATCTGTTTGGTTAGAAAATATTGCTCAGTCTCCTCTTCCTTATACCACTTCCCTGTTCTTCTTGCTGTCCTGCAGAACCTCTGCATGAGAGAAGGAAGGTGGACCAGTTCTGATTTCCAGTGGAAGACTGAAATCCCCACATCTGTCTGTGAAAATAAAACAGCAAGAGGTGAGAGGAAAGGAGAGAGTGCAGGGAGCTCACAGAGCAGTAAGATCTGATGTCTCAGGGAGTTCGGCTCTAGCAGAAGGTTATGGTGCACTGCTCATGGGATTGGTTGCAAAGATGAAACCTGGAGGGGGGGTGTGATTTTATAAAGCAGTTTCCACATGTTATTACAAAATTGCACAGGTGTTTTGGGTAGAGTTAAGAGATACGCATGTACTTGACCAAATTCACACCTATATGCATACCCCTGGATTCTAGATATGGCACTGGCATTCGGCACAGAACTTTGTGAGCAGATCTTTGATCCATGTGTAAATTAATTAGCTTACAAAACAATTGGCATTAATTGAAATTTAGGCGTGTATCTCCCCACACTCTATTCTTTAACCCCCAAATCAAAAGGGGGTATGACTAGGCAAGTGGCAGGGGAATGTCTACAAATTGTGCATGGAGATATAGAAAGCCCAACCAGAGCCCAACCTTTGGTTCAGAAATGGGATCTAATGCCCGGATTCTATAAACGGTGATGATATCGGCAGCCGCCTTAAAAGCGGCCGCTGATCACGTGTGAATCAAGCATCGGCACCATGTCACACCATTACCAAAGAACGCACATTGGCTTCCTATCAACCACAGAATCTATATATATAAAATCGGAGGTATGTGTGTATGTATGTGTGTGTGTATGTGCCGCAATCACGCAAAAACGGCTTGACCGATTTGAACGAAACTTGGTATGCAGATCCCTCACTACCTGGGGTGATATGTTCTGGGGGTCTCTTCACCCAAGAATTTATATGTTCTTGCTCCTGGAGGTGAAACTAAAAATGTTGTTTATAATCAAGTTTTGTGTTAGTTGTATTGTATTCATTTTGTCAAATATTTCACATTATAATTTGAATATATGTGTGTGTGTGTATGTATGTATGTTCCAGCATAACTCTTCAATGCATGGACAGATTTCAACCAAACTTGACATACACATTACTTACTATCTGAGGACAAACACTGTGGGGGTGGGAAGGGGGGGATATGTAAAAATGATTGAAAATGACAGATTTTAGTATCTACCCCATAGTGTTTTCGGGCTCACAGATGAATACTCAGCATAACTCTGAAACGCATGGAGAGATTTCAACCAAACTTGGTACACATATGACTTACTATCTGGGGAAAAATATTGTGCAGGTGGGACGTGGTAAAATACTGTGGGGGTGGGAATGGGGTGATATGTTAAAATTATCAAAATCAACAGATATTAATGTCCTACCCATAGTTTTCGGGCTCATTTAAGTCTAAGTTCAGCCCCATAGAGAGGGACATTCCTTTGGGACATGTGGAGGGTAGGGTGTTGGGACATGGGGGTGGGGCATATGGGACATGTGGGGGGGGGGGGTAACGTCGGGGGTGGGACATGTGGGACATAGGGGGGTGGGACATGTAGGGGGTTGGACATTTTGGTATAAATAAATATCCGGGCAACGCCGGGTAATCAGCTAGTGACTTATAAACAGGTGCTCATCACATTTAAAGTTTTACAATTCTGTATTCTCCTTCCCACTCCTTACAATCTGAGGACAAAAATCTACTTACTACTCCATCCCTACGAATTATAAATACTAGGCGTACCACACTCTTCTCTGTCACTCCTCTCCAAACGTGGAACCTACTACCAACTCAGGTAAGAGAAGAAAAGAACCTCGAAAAATTTAAATCAAAACTAAAAGTTTCTTGTATAGAGACGCCTTTAATTAATTTGCCTTCTTAGCTGAGTTACTATTTCCATTTGAAATAGACAAGTACTGATCTAATATATTATTCCTATTGTTTTATCCTTACTTGTTCTCTTTCCTATATCAAATTGTAGTTCTTCCCCGATTTCCCTATGAAATGCACATCTGTCTATCCCTATAATGTATGTCTCCCTCTTTAAAAAAAAATTATTTTTATTGTTCATCGCTTTGTAATCTTTGAAAAAAGCGATTTTATCAAATACGAAATAAATTTGAAACTTGAATAGTGCCAGCGGGAAAAGATAGGTGCCAGAAATGTAGGCCCAGGTCTTCTGGGCCTACATTTCTAGTGCCTATCTATGCATGAATCACACTTACATAGGTGCTTCAGAATGTCTAATGCACTTCTGGCATTAGTCAGGCCCACAGTGGTGTTCAGCGACGTACAGCGCCTATGTAGGTACAATTCTGATGCTGAATTTATAGGTGCCAATAGGCACCTTATAACTCAGTTAAAAACATAATTTCAATAGTATTTGGCCTACCAGTGAACATAAGAACATAAGCAATACCTCTGCTGGGTCAGACCTAAGGTCCATCGTGCCCAGCAGTCCGCTCACGCGACGGCCCAACAGGTCCAGGACCTGTGCAGTAATCCTCTATCTATACCCCTCTATCCCCTTTTCCAGCAGGAAATTGTCCAATCCTTTCTTGAACCCCAGTACCGTACTCTGCCCTATTACACTCTCTGGAAGCGCATTCCAGGTGTCCACCACTCGTTGGGTAAAGAAGAACTTCCTGGCATTTGTATTGAATCTGTCCCCTTTCAACTTTTCCAAATGGCCTCTTGTTCTTTTATTTTTTGAAAGTTTGAAGAATCTGTCCCTCTCTACTCTTTCTATGCCCTTCATGATCTTGTAAGTCTCTATCATATCCCCTCTAAGTCTCCTCTTCTCCAGGGAAAAGAGACCTAGTTTCTCTCAGCGTATGAAAGGTTTTCCATCCCCTTTATCAGACATGTCGCTCTCCTCTGAACCCTCTTGAGTAACGCCATGTCCTTCTTAAGGTACGGCGACCAATACTGGATGCAGTACTCCAGATGTGGACGCAGCATCGCCCAATACAACGGCAGGATAACTTCTTTCGTTCTGGCTGTAATACCCTTCTTGATTATGCCTAGCATTCTTTTTGCCTTCTTAGCGGCCGCTGCATACTGTGCCGTCGGCTTCATTGTCATGTCCACCATTACCCCCAAGTCCCTTTCTTGGGTACTCTCATTTAATAACATCCCTCTCATCGTATAGTTGTACCTCGGGTTTCTGTTTCCCACATGTAACATTTTACATTTCTCAACGTTGAACTTCATCTGCCATCTCGTCACCCATTCCCCTAGTTTGTTCAAGTCCCTTTGCAATTCTTCGCAGTCCTCTTTAGTCCGAGCTCCACTAAATAGTTTGGTGTCATCCGCAAATTTTATTATCTCATACTTCGTCCCTGTTTCTAGATCATTTATGAATATATTATATAGCAGCGGCCCGAGCACCGAGCCCTGCGGGACCCCACTCGTGACCCTCCTCCAGTCCGAGTAGTGGCCCTTCACTCCTATCCTCTGTTTCCTACCCGCCAACCAGTTTCTGATCCATCTATGTACATCTCCTTCCACCCCATGGTTCTACAGTTTCCGGAGTAGGCATTCATGGGGCACCTTGTCAAAGGCTTTTTGGAAATCTTGATATATGATGTCTATAGGGTCTCCTTTGTCCATCTGTTTATCCTTGCAGAAACCATGTTGGCTGGTTATCAGAAATTCGTTTCTTTTAAAATGTTCATCGATGTTTTCTTTTATCAGTGCTTCCGCCATTTTCCCCGGAACTGAGGTCAGACTCACCGGTCTGTAGTTTCCTGGGTCACCTCTTGATCCCTTTTTAAAGATGGGCGTAACATTGGCTTTCTTCCAGTCCTCCGGGATCATGCCTGTTTTCAGGGATAGATTGCAAATTTGCTGCAGTAGTTCCGCTATCTCCTGCTTTAATTCCTTCAGAACCCTTGGATGGATTCTGGCCTACAAAATTGTCGCTGTTTGTAGAATCCGGGCTTAAGTGTTTTTCTATAAATGGCTCAACCTAGAGCATTGTTTGTAGAGCAGCATTTAGTGCCAGATTTTTCTGGTGTCATAATTTTGGCGCCATTTATAGAAAGCCCTCCATAGAGTACATGCACATAGTTGCACTTGCTCAGAGCATTTGTACACCGTTACAGAGAGTTTGACGTCTGCCTTTGATTTGGTGTTTGTCAATGCGGGGGATTGGGAAGTAGTATTGCAATGGTTTCAGACCTGTACTGCAATTTCAAAAATGTTCTAGGGGGGGAGTCAGTCTTATTTTCTGTTGTATTCAACATCTTTTTGAGTCCCTTAATCTCGCTTATCTGTGACCTTGGTATTAGTGTGCATTGCTATACGTGAAACCTGGAATAGATCTAAATTATTGTTCAAATGAGCTTCTATTAAAACCAAAGAATAAAACCACAGCACTCGGGAAAGTAAAAAAGGGAAAGTAAAATGGACTTAGCAAAAAAGTCTCTGCACTGATGAGATAAACTCGTAAGCAGAATAAATGTGAACATGCGACAGTGGGGCTATGATATTTGATCCGTGGAAAGAGGCGCCAAAAAAGTGTCAGTAGTGGATTGAGGGGAGAGGAGGGGCATCGGGCTGTTAAAAAATGCTGCTTTAATAAATAAATGAAAATACTGGTGAAAAACTGAATAAAAAAACCCAAACCATGATAAAATGCCAAACCTGACTGCAAGTGGTAGTGAAAGTAGCATAAGGCACCCGTAATACTGTTAGTGCCAGAGCTGCTTAGATTAAAGAACCGTGCTGTACATGAGGAGATAAGATGTAAAGTGCTGGCCCCTCACTGCACCACTTGATAAAACTAAGGAGCAAAGTTCTAGAGCAGGGGTGCCCACACTTTTTGGGCTTGCGAGCTACTTTTAAAATGAACAAGTCAAAATGATCTACCAACAATAAAATTTTTAAAAAAACCCACAAACACACTGTACGTAGAGAAAATGTTAATTATCATTCCTATTCTGGGGTTTTTTCAAAGAGGTCAAAGCAGATGACTCTATGCACTGTCACCTCACTAACAACCATACAAAAATAGACAAATACCCACCCCCTCCCTTTTTACTAAACCATGATAGCAGTTTTTAGCGCAGGGAGCTGCGCTGAATGCCCACCACTGCTCTCGACGCTCATAGGCTCCCTGTGCTAAAAAACTCTATTGCGGTTTAGTAAAAGGGGACCATAGTGTAAAATATAGACAGCAGATATAAATTCAGACACATTTTGATCACTAAATTTAAAATAAAATCATTTTTCCTACCTTATCTGGTGATTTCATGAGTCTATGGTTGCACTTTCTTCTTCTGACTGTGCATCCAATCTTTCTTCCCTTCTTTCAGCCTGTATGCTTCCTCTCCTCCAGACCTCATTCCCTCCCACGACTTTTTCTTCCTCTCTCCCTGCCCTTTCTTTCTTTCTCTCTTCATGCCACCTTTCTTTTTTTCTGTTTCTCTTCTTTCCTTCTGTCTCCCTGCCTGCCCTCTTTCTTTCTTTCTCCCTCCCCTCCCCCAAGCCACTGCCACTGCCGCTGCCATCAGATAACAGACCCCAAAGCCACTGTCGCCGCCGCCCCAAGCTCTCCCTGCTTCGGGCTGACCAGCATTCCTCTCCCCGACATCAATTCTGCCGTCGGAGAGGAAGTTCCGCTTGCCAGAACTTCCTTTCCGACAGCAGAATTGACGTTGGGGAGAGGAAAGCTGATCGGCCCAAGATCGACCTATTGGGAGAAAAACTGCCGGGTCCTGCCTTCGCAGAAACAGAAAGTAGGCAGGACCCGGCAGCAAGAAGAGCAAATGGTAAGCTTCACTGACCTGTCTCCCGCCTTAGCCCGCAAACGCATGCTTCAGGGCTCTAACATGTGCGTGCCGAACATAACTTCCGGTTTTGGAGGGAAGAGAAGGGAAACCGGCACGCACACTTTAGAGCCCCGGAGCATAAGTTCTCCAAGCCGTTTTTTTTTAAATGTTGAACAGCTGCGGCAACAGCAGAATTCAGGAGCGTATGATAGCTGGGCGGTCATCTAAATTACCTGCTATAAGGTATAAGGCCCTAGGGAGAACACTGATGTTTATATTGATGTGCTCTATTGATATGGTGGCTTATTAAATCTATTAGGAGGGAAAAAGAAGAAAAAAAAACATATTCAAACTCACTATAGGAAATATCATTGTGAAAGCTGAAAGCACACCTAATCTGTGTCTATAGGAAGTATCCGACTAAGAAAGCTGAAACTCCATTGAAATGAAGCAAAAACTACACTTAGACCAGCTTTTCCTTCGCTTTAAGCAGAGCCCAGTGCCTGATGAGGTGCAGGGGTGGAGCAGCCAGAAAGTTGAAATTTTGAAAGTAAGCCTATCTGAAGCCTAACATGTGCTTATCTTAAGCCTATCTTATGTCTAACTTAAGTCTACCTTATGCCTAACATGTGCCTATCTTAAACTAAACTAAACTAAACCTTAAGTTTATATACCGCATCATCTCCACGGATGTGGAGCTCGGCACGGTTTACAACAACTTAAAATATAGGAAGAGAAGGAAAAAAAAGGTTTACATGAACTTATATATAGAAAAGAAGAGTAAGGGGGGATAGAATTACATTTTAGTGAAAAGCCAGGTTTTCAGTTGCTTGCGGAATAATTGGAGGGAGCCCAGGTTCCACAGCAGGGTAGTAAGGTCGTTCCAAAGACCTGTGATTCTGAAGAGAAGGGATTTTCCCAGTTTGCCTGCATAGTGAATACCTTGTAGAGAGGGTAAGGATAGTTTATATCTTTGGGTGGGACTGATAGAGTCAGGACTCGAGGAGTTATAAGATAGTGGGATTAAGGGAGGAAGGATGCCTTGAATGATCTTAAAAGCCAGGCAAGAGCATTTGAAATGGATTCTGGAAATCATTGGGAGCCAGTGAAGTTTGACTAGGAGTGGGGAGACATGGTCAGACTTGCGTTTTGCAAAGATCAACTTGGCTGCAGTATTCTGGATTAGCTGGAGTCTTTGAAAACTTTTTTTGATAGGCTTAAGTAGATGGCATTGCAGTAGTCTAGTTTGGAGAGGATGATGGATTGGACAAGGACGGCGAAATGTTGTTGGCGAAAATATGCCTAACTTAAGCCTATCTGAAGCCTAACTTAAGCCTACCTTAAGCCTAACATGTGCCTATCTTAAGCCTATCTGAAGCCTAACTTAAGCTTAATTTATGCCTAACTTAAGCCTAACATGTGCCTACCTTATGCCTAACTTAAGCCTACCTTATGCCTAACTTAAGCCTAACATGTGCCTACCTTATGCCTAACTTAAGCCTACCTTATGCCTAACTTAAGCCTAACATGTGCCTAACTTAAGCCTAACTTATGCCTAACTTAAGCCATATGGGAAGGGAAGGAATATATGGGTGGGGTTATACTGCCATCACCCTGGCCAGAATAAGCAAACAGAGAAGATATGTTTTCACAAATGAGGAAAGCTGGCGAATTGGGCAACAGTATAATAATGGCTGATTTCAACTACTATTTGAAAAATTGAGAAGCACATGCTAGACACTTATCTTGGTCTATCTGGTCTATAGGACCAAGAGGCGAAATAAATCCAGACTAGAGCCGTTCTAGAGCAATGTTCGTTCAACAGAGGAACACCATTCAAAAAAAAAGAAAAAAAGACCTCAGTTAAAGGGCTTCATGGTTCTAAAAAAACTCCAAAGTAGGTCACCACATTGTACTTCTGTACTTTAAATTCTTCAATTTGTTACAAATTTTACTCTAAAGGCACAGTCCCAGATCGTACATACTCAAGGTACAATCCCAGATGATCGTTCAGAATCAACATATGTGCTGCTAATCACAACTACACAGCACTGAATACCAAAAAACAGAAAGGGAGACTTAGCTTCTGCAAGGGTCCAGCGGTATTCAGCTTCTCTGCCAGTTCCACTCTGTACACAGGCTATAGACATCCCTTCCTGAAACCCAACAGGGAGTCCCAGTTTCCCTTGTCAAAGCTGCGGCAGGAGTCTTGCCAACAGGACAGCGCTGCTGAGAATTTAATATCACAAAAGTCACATCCCCCCTGGAACCTTTTAAAATTGGCATAACATTGGCCACCCTCCAATCTTCTAGTACCACAGATGATTTTAGCGACAGGTTATAGATCATTAACAGTAGATCACTAATTTCATGTTTGAGTTCTTTCAGTACCCTGGGATGTATACCATCCGATCCAGGTGATTTATCACTCTTTAACTTGCCAATTTGGCTTAGTATGTCTTCAAAGCTCACTGAGATTTCTTTTAATTCCTCCACCTCATCACCCTTGAAAACCATTTCTGGTTCAGGTAGATTTCTTACATCCTCTTCCATAAAGACCAAAGCAAAGAATTCATTTAGTCTCTCCACTATGGCTTTATCCTTCCTGAGTGCGCCTTTTACTCCTTGAATATCCAAAGGTCCAATGGATTCCCTCACAGCTTTTCTGCTTCTGATGTACCTTAAAAAATTGTTACTGTGAGTTTTTGCCTCTTTGGCATGTTTCTCTTCAGATTCTTCTTTATCAATGCTTTGCATCTAACTTGCTAGTGCTTATGTAGACAAACATGATTTAATGAGACAGAGTCAGTATGGGTTCAGCTGAGGGAGATCTTGCCTCAACAATTTGCTTGACTTCTTTGAAGGTGTGAATAAACATGTGGATAAAGGTGAGCCGGTTGATATAGTGTATCTAGATTTCCAGAAGACTTTTGACAAAGTTCCTCATGAGAGGCTCCTGAGAAAATTAAAGAGTCATGGGATAGGAGGCAATGTTCAATTGTGGATTAGGAACTGGTTTGTGGACAGAAAACAGAAGGTAGGGTTGAATGGCCATTTTTCTCAGTGCAGGAGGGTAAATAGAGGTGTACTGCAGGTGCTATTTAATTTATTTTAAATGATCTAGAAATTGGAATGACAAGCGAGGAGGTGATTAAATTTGCAGATAACGCTAAACTGTTCAAAGCTGTTATAATTCAGTGTTCTGCAACCTTTTTCCACCTATGGACCAGCGGAAATAAAAGAATTATTTTGTGGACCGGCACCGGTCCGTGAACCAATAATTGAAGAGTACTGGGCTAAGTCATGGGCCAGACCCCACCCCCATAATAGTACTAATTGTAACACTATTTTTTTCCATTCATTTTTCATATATATACACAATATAATCGTAACAACACATAATGGTTAACCACAAAATTAAACTACACAAAGCACACTGTATGTTTTTCAACATTCATTCCTACCAGAACAGATTACCCCTATGCAAATAAGGGACCACAAACTAAAATTATGAATATATTCAAATGAAACCCTAAGATTCAAGACTCTGCATGCAGTACAACCCCAGAGAAAAAGAAGCAAATACATTTCTTCCTGAACAGTGCAAAATATAGACAGCAGATTAAAATTTTCAAAATTGACACAATTGAAACACTAAATTGAAAATAAAATAATTCCCCCTCCTTTGTTGTCTCCGTCCCTCCATGTGCCATCCCTTCATCACGGCAGTTGGGTGAGGCTGGGTGTCCTGCCCTCTTTTATTTATAAACACCACCTTGAGAAAGCCAGCTGTCTCTCTTGTCTTCCTCCCCTCTGCAAAACATACCAGTGCTCCCACCTGGCCGTTTTATGCTGCCCACGGCTGGCTCCCTCTTCCTTACTTTCCCTCTTCCTCATTGCCGTTCATGGCCGAAACATGCCTCGGGCCTGAGGAGATCAGTGCCAAAGCCACGTGCAGTGGCTCCTTACGCATCCTGCACATCATCCAGAAGCTTTTCCTCTGACGTTGCGATGTCAGAGAGAAGGCTGCCGGTTCAGGTGCAGGACATGCATAGGAGCCGCCACCCGCAGCTTTGTGCACTGATCTCCTCAGGCACGAGGCACGTTCTGGCTGCAGACCTGCAGGAAATTTCTATGGACCAGTGGTTGAAGAACACTGTTATAACTCATGCAGACTATGAAAAACTGCAGGAAGACCTTAGGAAGATTGGGCATCCAAATGGCAGATGAAATTTAATGTGGATAAATGCAAAGTTATGCACATTGGGAAGAATAATCCAAATCATAGTTATTGGATGCAAAAGAGCACCTTGGGGGTCAGCACTCAAGAAAGGATCTGGGTGTCATTGTAGACAATACGCTGAAGCCTTCCAACCAATGTGTGGCAGAAGCCAAGAAGGCAAATAGGATGCTAGGAATTATTAGAAAAGAAATGGTTAACAAGACTAAGAATGTTATAATGCCTCAGTATCGCTCAATGGTGTGACCTCACCTTGAGTATTGCGTTCAATTCTGGTCTCCTTAACTCAAAAAAGATATAGCGGCAATAGAAAAGGTTCAAAGAAGAGTGATGATACCAAGATGATAAAGGGGATGGAGCTCCTCTCATTTGAGGAAAGACTTGGAAAAGAGATGGCTGAGGGGAGATATGATTGAAGTCTACAAAATCCTGAGTGGTGTAGAATGGGTACAAGCCGATCAATTTTTTACTGTATCAAGATTTACAAAGACTAGGGGACATTCGATGAAGTTGCAGAGTAATACTTTTAAAACCAATAGAAAGAAATATTTTTTCACTCAAAGAATCGTTAAGCTCTGGAACGCGTTGCCAGAGAATATGGGAAGAGCAGTTAATGTAGCTGGTTTTACAAAAGATTTGGACAAGTTCCCGGAGGAAAAGTCCATAGTCTATTGTTGAGACTGACATGGGACAGTAGCATGAAATACTGCTGCTATTTGGGTTTTTGCCAGGTACTTGTGACTTGGATTGGCCTCCGCGAAGACAGGATACTGAGCTAGATGGACCATTGGGCTGACCAAGTAAGGCTATTCTTATGTTCTTAAAGATGCATTGAGACAGGAGTTCATGGAGAAGGGCAGTTTCTAGCACAGGAACTATAGCACAGATGTCTATATATCTACACACAGAAATATGCTGCAAACTTAAGATGAATAGAAATGAACAAATTGCTGTATCGTCTAAAGATATTTGGTCCCAATAGACTGTTAGAGACCACAGAAATAGCTTATTAGCATACACTATAGTCCCAATATTGAGACTGCAGGAAGCAGCCTGGTTACCTCTTGCTGTCCGTTGTGATCCCAGATATTTAGTTCCGGGACTATATCCTGCCACCGGCACTGAATATTCAGATCAAGGTTCCCCGACGCAAATTTGGAAAGCCAAGTTAATATACAGTGGCTGGTCAGCTGGTCTAGTGATCAAAGATGGGCTTGCTGTTTAGGTGAGTCTATCTAGCTGCAAACCTTAGCCAACCAACTCCTGAATATTGGCGGTGACAGACTATGTCGCACAATATAGCCAGTCACTGACCAATCCGGGGAACGGGATATTCAGCAGGAGAGAGCCAGCTATTTCCCGCTGAATATCAGTGACTAGTAGGCTTTATGTTATTTGGTCATCCAGGAGCCATTCCTGTCCGGCTAAATAGTGCTGAATATTGGTTGGTATAGGTTCGTGGATATGGGATCAATCCACATAGATTGTTATTGCTTAGCAGCAGAAAGACAGCAAAGGCAAATGTTGCATAATGAAAAATAGCCCATTTGCAAATGTCATTTTGGTTTTCCCGCATCTTATCTGCTTCTCTTTTTTTTACCCCTCTTCCTTCCAGGAAAGATGAATAATGTCACCCACCTGTGCTCCATCATTCAAGACATGGTTCTCATTCCACCCCACCAGCGTAATTCCACTGTCCGCTATATCGATTATGCAAGTGTCACTGTTCATGGATTGGCTTCTCTTTTTGGCATGCTGGAGAATGGGCTCATTATCTTTGTCATTGGCTTTAAGATGAGAAGGACAGTCATAACCACTTGGATCCTAAATCTGGCTTTGTCAGACTTCATGACCACTGCATCCCTCCCCTTTTTTACATACTTTCTAGCCAAGGGACACACTTGGGAGCTGGGGACTTTCTTCTGCCGTGTCCACTCCTCGGTCTTCTTCCTCAACATGTTCATTAGCAGCTTCATCCTGAGTGCCATCAGCCTGGACCGCTGCCTCCTTGTCCTTTATCCAGTGTGGGCCCAAAATCACCGAACAGTCCCTATGGCCATGGCCATTTGTATGATCCTGTGGCTACTGGCAGTCCTCAACACAGTGCCTTACTATCTCTTCCGGGACACAATTCAGCGCCAGGATGGACGTATTATGTGTTACTACAATTTTCTACTGTACAGCAACCCCACAAGCAGCAATGAAGACAACTTTGCACTCTGTAGCCAACGCCAGTATGCAATGGCAGTGAGTAAGTTCCTCATTAGTTTTCTGGTGCCTCTGCTCCTCATTGGATTCTGCTACACTGCAGTAACCTTGAAGATCAGACGTCGGCACCATCGAAACTCTGGACGCTTCTTCAAACTAATGGTGGCCATCATACTGACTTTTGTTCTTTGCTGGTTCCCTTACCACATCTTCAGTCTAATGGAGGCCCAAGCTCATCACCAGAAGGAAATGAGGCCTGTAGTTTGGAAGGCGCTGCCATTTGTCACCAGCCTGGCATTTATTAACAGTATCCTGAACCCTTGCCTTTATGTCTTCACCTGCCCTGATTTCCTCTCCAAGATTCGGCATTCACTGAAGTCAGTGCTAGAAAGCGTCCTGGTGGAGGATGACGATCTCTTTTCCAGAAGAGGCACTCTTCGATCTACTGCCTCCTTCTCCAGCGGCCTTCCTTTCCTCCACAACCGCTGGTTCTCAAAGCGCAACAGGAAGTGCAGTAGAAGATCCATCTCTGATGTGGACATCCAGCTGAACTGAACTATAGAAGGTCTTATTATCTGCCAATTTATCATTCACATGGAAGAATCTCTTTCCAGCTGCATCTCCCATAGTTCTTTCTTCCACCACTGAAATTCAGCTTCCTTCTGTCTTTCTCTTTTCGTTTTGTAAAGACAGAAGCCTCCAAATTTGTACCTCATATTAGTATGCTTCCCTTTCTTTTATTCTCAGAGATTCCTCTATGTTCAGAATATATGCATTGATCTAATTAATTTGGGACTAATCTGTAAAGTTTCAGGGCTCAGACCCCCAATCTGCTACTGATTTCACTGTGTGTTATTATCTCTGCAGAATGTATATCAGCTACCCTATGAAGCTAAAGAAACTTCTCCATTACTCAACAAAATGATTTCCTGGTTTAAAAGAAGCAGACAAACCCTTATAAATACAAGGTCTTTGTAAGGTTCGTCATGCCCCCAGTAATGTGACATTATTTCAATAGTCTGAATGTACTCCTAAATTTTGGTTATATCCCAGGCACTATTTAAAATATTCCTTTCCATCTCTGCTCACTGTTGCCATATTTAGGCCATATCAGGCTGAAGCAAAATGGCTGACACTTCAAGAGGCCTTATGGAACCGTTATCTATTGTTTTAAGTTTCCATTACCATAGGGAAGCAAAGGTTAAAATGGTAATTCTAAAACAGAGTACCCGCGTTTACATGTCCATTCCATGCATTACTTTACTGAATGCTAGTACTTAAGAACATAAGAATTGCCATACTGGACAGACCAAAGGTCAGTCAAGCCCAGTATCCTATTTCTAACATTGGCCAATCCAGGTCCCATATACCTGGCTAGATCCCATGTAGTAAAACAGATTTTATGCTGCTTATCCTAGGAATATGCAGTGGATTTCTCTACGCCATCTCAATAATGATCTATGGCGGGGTGCCCACATTTTTTGGACTTGCGAGCTACTTTTAAAATGACCAAGTCAAAATGATCTACCAACAATAAATTTTTTTAAAATCCCACAAAGCACACTGTACGTAGAGAAAATGTTAATTATCATTTATCTTCCAGGGGTTTTTCAAAGAGGTCAAGGTTGGTGACTCTATGCAATTTCACCTCAGTAACAACCATACAAAAATAAAGAAATATACCTCCCTCCCTTTTTACTAAACCACGATAGCAGTTTTTAGTGCAGGGAGCTGGCTGAATGCCCCATGCTGCTCTCAATGCTCATAGGATTCCTGCGCTAAAAAACGCTTTTGTCCCTGTGTCCACGAGCTTGGTCCCTGTTCCCATGTGCTCAGTCCCCATCCCTGTCCCATCCCATCCCCGCAAACCATCTTATCCCATCCGCACAAGCCTCGAATAATTTTATATTGAACTTATTTTATTAAAGAATGAAATAATATTCTGTACAATTGTCATTTTCTAAATTAAAGTTCTGGCTCTCGAAGTAGAGGAAGAGATCTTCAGCTGACAGGGCTTTGTTTATAAATATTTATTAAACACAACTAATATACTACTTTATCCTAAAGCAAAAAAAAAAAAAAATAATGAAAACAAATAGAAATTTTTTTCTACCTTTGTTGTCTGGTTTCCGCTTTCCTCATCATTCCATTCCATCCATCCACTGTCTTTTCTCTGCCTCTTCTATATGGCATCTGCTCTGTTTGTATGCCTCTACCAGAAACTGTTTGCCTCTCCCTTCCATCTCTCCCTCCACCCCTCCCCCCAATTGGTCTGGCACCCATCTTCTTCCCTCTGTTCTCCCCATAGTCTGACAACTCTGTTTTCTTCCCTTCCCTCCCCTAGATGGTTTTTAGAATATCTCTCCTCTTTTCCTTCCCTCAGATCTGGTATCTATCTCCCCAATACACTTTTTTCTTTATCCCCTCCTTCCATCCAGTATGAGCTTCCCTTTTCTCTTCAGCGTCTGTTCCAACCTCTCCCCTCCCCACTTTCCTTCAGTGTCTTCTCTCCTCTCTCTCCTACACACTAACATACAGCGTCTGTTCCTCTCTCCCCCTCTCTCTCCACTTCCTTCCAGCATGTTCTCCTCTCTCTCTCTCTCTCCTCCCCATTTGCCTTCAGCATCTGTTCCTCTCTCCCTTCCCCCTCTTTCTCCATGTCCCTTCAGTGTCCTTCATGTGGTCCAGCAGCCCCCTCTATCCCGATTGCTGCGGTCCTGACATCTCCCTCTCTCCCTCCATCCCCTCACCTTCGCTGGCGATTTTCATTGTTCTGTCTCTGAGTGGCCCGAGCCTTTTCTCAAGCCGCATGTAGCTGTTCTGAACTTCTCCTCTGATGCAACTCCCTCCCCCGTGACATCTGACATACTTCGGGCCTCCTAAAGCAGCAGCAGCGGCAGTGGCTGGTCGACAGAAGCAGTGTTGTGAACAAGCTGCCTGCAGCCTGCCCAGCTAGGGCTTCCATCTGCTGCATCAACGGTGATGTCATCAAATGCATCAGAGGGAAGGCCCCAACGGGGGGTGGGGGGGGCTCGCCAGCCTGTTCTGAATGCTGCTTTTATCGGCCGGCCAGTGCCACTGCTGCTCCTGTAGGAGGCCCAGAAATATGTCAGGTCTCACGGGGAGTGGGGTGTGTGGAGGGGGTGTTGGTCACTGAATTGGTGAATCTGATTTTTTGGGAGAATGAATCAATTCACCAAAGTCAATTGGTGAATCAATTCAAATCAGCAAATTGGGCAGCACTAGTCCAAGGCAGGCACAGCACCAGCATATATAAGAGTACAGGCTATTGTGGTCTATGGGAGACATCAGAGGAGTCTTCTAATTGCCTTTATGGATGTCTCTGGGACTAGGATTTGGGTCCCCTACCTCCAAAATCCACTTTTATGAATCTTTTATGCTTTTAACTAGCTTTCCTGGGCCATTTTTTGGCACCAAAATGCTGCTGCAGTGGCCATCTTGGATTTTCCAATTTGATTTTGTTTAAAATCAATAGAGATGGCCTCCTCAGGCTGTTTTACCCTCAATTCATGCCAGATTTGTGTTGGATGGCCGGCTGAGGAGCATCTGTGTTCCATGTGCCGCAGGGCAAGTGAGGTGGGATGGAAGCAATGAGCTTAGCTCCTTCTGGTCCCTCTAGGGCAGGGGAATGGCAGGTGGCTCATATGTTCGGTCAAAATCCCTCTCAGAGCCCTTGGATAGTGATGCAGCATGTTTGGCAAAGTGCAATAACGCAAATGCCTCTGTGCCCATGAGGAAGTAAAAGAGTCCCTATAGGTGTCCTCAAGGCAGCCTGTTCAGGGTTTAGACCTGACTTTGTTTGTCTTATGTTTGAAGCTTGTTTGGCTTTTAGTTGTCTATCTGCACCATCGGGGGTCATGACAATTGTTGCATGGAGGGGGGTGGGGAGGAGTGTTTCCTCACACAGCACAGTTCTCCCTCCAAAAGTTTACCTGTCGGAACCGGAGATCCAGTCGGAGAAAGAATGGTATGGCTGGGAAAGAGAATCAATGCCCTTTCTCCCTCAAAATTTTGAGGATTCAGTGTCTCAGCCTAGAGCGAGCAGTCAGGAGTCTGTGGCAGCTCTGGGCTAAGGAGAGGGCCTGATGGTGTGCTATTTGTTTAAGCTGACATCTTGGCTAGAGGGCCTCTTTGAGGGCTTGAACCCCCATAGACCTCTGCAAACCTTCATACCCTGACGTTACAAAGATGCTAATGGAGCATTGGGAGGGGGTCCTTGTGGTATGACAAAGTTGTATCTGCAGGCTCCTGATTTTCAACAGCTTTTTGTCCCACCTAAGGTGGATTTACTGGTAGCTCAATTTACCAAGTGAATTTCTCTGCCTGGTGAAGGTGGCCTTGGGTTTGAAGGTGGTGGCAGTGGTTTCCTTGGTTGAATTCACCTGTCTTACTATTTTGCATCAGGCTCCCTCAGCAGAGTTTCAAGTTTATTAAAATTTTGATTGACAGCAAATCAAAGCTTCTAAACATTTTACAATTTATATTAAAAAGGGGGAGACAAAACAGACAAATACCCACAGAACAATACTTGACCGACATAAAACGATAGGAAAGTTGGGAGAACTACAAATTAAAAGTAAAGAATATATAGAAGGTAAACCACAATAGGGAGGGTAGGGAATCATGATTGTTGAACAACTCTGGCTGTATTCGAGGTCTGTTTAAAAGTCATATGCATCTTGGAAAAGATAAGTCTTTAGATTTACCTTAAATTTGTCTAAATTTTTTTCAGCCCTGATATAAAGAGGTAAGGAATTCCATATCATGGGGGCTGTAATTGCGAATGACGTGGCCCGACATGTGCTAATGATTTTCAAGGATGGTGTATGAAGAAGATACTGAGAGGAGGATCTTAGGACTCATGTAGGTTCATGTGGAATAAGAAGTTTATGGATAAAGGCCGGTTCTTTAGGGGTCCTTTTATCAAGCCGCGCTAGCGGGATTAGTGTGTCAGACTTTTCATCACGCGCTAACCCCCGTGACCGGCTAAAAAACTAATGCCTGCTCAATGCAGGTGCTAGCGGCTAGTGCGGCAGGTGGTTTAATGCCCCTACCGCAGCTTGATATAAGGACCCCTTACTGTTTTGAGATTTGAAAAAGAGGATAGCTATTTTATAAGTGATACGGTGTGGAATTGGTAGCCAATGAACGGATTTTAGCAGGGGAGTGACATGGTCAAATTTTTTCCTGTTTGTGATAATTTTTATCAGAAAATTCATGGAACCCGAAATATGGGAGAGAAAATGAGCAAAGTCTGGAAAAAGATCTCCCTGAACCCCAAGAGTAAAAATAGATGAGGGTGAGAGACAACCCCAACTAGCACCTAATCGCTACCACACAAGAAGTATAATTAATAATTGAGTGATAAAAGGGAGCCCTCAGTCACACAGCCTGCAAAGGGGACGAACCCCAGAAGCTCCGGCTGTCACTGGCTTACACCCAAAAGGGTGTTAACTGTGAAACATCCCCCGGCGCCCTTTGTGTAAATTTTCGTGGTAAACCAATACACAAAAGTGCTAAAGGTGCAAACAATAAACCAAACACACACTCAAAAATATATATAAACATTCAAAAGAGTAATAGCACTGCTCCCAATTTCTCCTCCCAGGAAGAAGGAAGGAAAAGCGAGCATGACATAAAAGAAAGGATGACACCCCCCTAGAAAGAAATAGTGGTACCATCCGAACTCATACCCCATATTTCGGAAATCAGAAAGAGGAATCCCTGTTGCACAAGGCCTGCAACATAGAAAACTGCAGAGCTGAAGCCATGGCCACAAGAAACCCCATGTTCAACGGCACAGCCCTTTAGAGTCCCAAAAGACAAGGATGAAATGAAGCCTTCGGTAAACTGAGAAGTACATGAAGATTGTACTCCAAACTGGGCTTTCTAAGAGGCGCATGAATATACCGCACTCTGTTTAGGAACTGAACTACATGAAGCTGAGAAGTAAGCGAAGAGCAATATACCTAGCCCTTGTAACAAGCCAAGAATGGCACTAGAAGCTGAAGGGAATTGAACGCTAAGCCCTCGGCAATACACTTGTCTCAAAAAGGAACTCTGGAATGGTTCAAACGTTAAGAAGCACCCAAGAAAGGAAAAACCTCCAAAAGGAAGCAGAAGCCACAGGAGAAGACGTCCGTAGCACCTGGATAAGAGAAGAAACAACCTGCTTCGCATAACCCTTACATGTCAGCCAAGATTTTTCAAAAAACTAGGTCGTAATACTAAAGTAGTACAAATATCCATGTTGATTGGACCCTAGGCGAGCAAAGCCGGAGATACCAGGAAACTTCTTAGTCCGGCTGTCGAAAGACTCATCAAATCCGCATAGTAAGGATGGCGCTGCCAATCCAGAGATTCTACAAATACTGTGCCCGGAAAGCGATCTTGAGATGGCAAATCCAAGCCATCATCAGCCAGCGGAAAACACTGAAAAAGAGAAGGCAGAGGGGAGAAAGGAGCCACGCAGCTACCCCCTCTAACTCCCACTCCCTGGGCCCGCCGAAGAAGCTAGGAAGCTTAGAATTGAGAGACGAGGCCATGAGGTCTAGGTCCAGGAGATCTCACGTCCATAAAAAGAGCTAGAACGCCTGAGCCACAAATTTCAATATCCAGGATGCAGAAGATTACACTATTACTAACATGCACACTTTCCAGAGCGTACACAGCACTGTACACTGTAACATACAAGAAATGGGCCATGCTCAGATTCCGCGGAGAGAAAGTCTATCCAAACTCTTATCCTGATCCATAAAAGGATCTGCCAACAGAAGACGAAGATGAGAGTCCACCCATTGAAGCAGAACAACTTCACCTGCCAACTGAGTACAACACCTACTGCCCAAGCTGTAGAGAAATACCCCCATCCTAATACTGACCAAAAGGACCCTCAGCGGCAATCCAGAAGAATGATCTGAAGCTCCAGAAAGGTAGCCTGACCCTGCTCAAGAGTAGAAGAATGAACAAGTACTGAGTCGCCTCTGAAGACCAGACTCCTGGAGCTGAGGATGGAAGCCACCGAACCCCCCAACCCGACAGCCCGGGATGGTCGGTGGTCATGAGCTAGTCCAGCAAAGACCGAGGCATGCCTTGAAAAGAGAAATCGCACTGAGCCACCAAATTATACAGAGCGATGCAGGAGGAGCATACCAAATAATTGGAGCCCTGAGATACCAGGAACCACCGGAACAAAAGCGACTGCTGTAGCGTAAGAAGGGGAAAGCAAGCTGAAGTTCCCAGTGGAGTCAGCAATATGGATCCCAGAAATTGTACAGAATCCCATACTCTTGGTCATGGTAAGTGAAGAAGAATACCAATCTGAGACCGAGACCCCACGCCCAAGTCTCCGGAAAGAAACACATGTCTCTCCTATATGAATAAAAACATCACCCCGATATACCTATAAATAGTACAGGAGAAAAGAGCGCTGTGCAAATTCGAAGATGCACGTATAAAGAACTGAGGAAAAGATACCACCCTTTTCGTGTAAGTCAAATGGCCCGACTGGAAGTCGTCCGAATCAAGCAGGCAGTCAAGAAGAAATTAGATGAATCGCCTGGTAGCGCCAAAACGGTACCACCGCCCACATCACCTAAAACGTTCGTGAAGCCTTGGGTAGGCGAAATGGCATGTGCCAAAACCGAAAGCGCTGCTCCAAGAGAGGGAGGCAAACCAAGTGCCGATTCGGAGTCCATAGAGAAAATGTAAATATACTCCCAGGTTGTCTGCAGAAATGTGTAACCCCGAGAAACTAATTCAGCAGAATGGCATCCAGCCTGCCCATTGCCCCCATCTCGGGCACCATGCAGTAAGTGGAACAACGTCCCTTAGTTTCCAAAGAACTACAAGAACTGTCCTGAGGACCAGTAACACTGAAAAGGGAAACACAAAACATAGAGACTCCAAGAACGAACTGGAAACCTGAGGAGGATGCAAAGATGCAAGCATCCTGAAAAATTTTCACAGCCCCCTGACCTGACATTATAGCATCTTCTCCCTCATGAGAAAGCCTGAAGAGTCATTGGAAGAAGTCAAGATCCCCTCAGAATGAAGTGCAGAAGGTCAGGGAATGGCAGGATGAGACTGTAGGATCTGCAAGAAGATTCTCCTAGGAAAAATCAAGTTTCACAATGTAAAGAGGAATATACTGGAACCATGAAAACAGTACTAACCCCATGCAACATGAGCGAAATATGTATGTCCTTTAAAGTGAATACGTACTAGACTCAATCAAGATGCTGCATCTATCACCCCGTGGAAAGCAACAGCATCCTTACAGGCAAAGCTCACATCGCTAATGAGAGCTTTAGGAATGAGGCTAACAGCCACATAGCGCTTGGTCCTCCGCGGGTTTGATAGAATAGGTAACTGGCTCCTGGTTAAAAGGAGCTGTACAGCTCTTCCTGTCTGGTCGGGGGGCCCGTCTAGCATGTGCCATGAGAAAATGGTGACAGGAGAAACCAGCGTGATAAGCATGGAAATCTGAAGTCCAGGCCCCCTCAGAAATAGAGAAAGAGAGTCCTGGCCGCAGGAAAATGCGCAGTGTCATTATGCCCATAGAGACAGCCCGAACTTGGAAACTGTTTGTACTACCTTTAGGCATATATATCCTGTGCCACTACTAGACACATGCAGCTCAGCACAGAGGCCCAAATAAGGACAGTTACCAACAGACAAAGGCTCAATCTGCAGGGACCTCAAGAGAGACAATGAGATACATAGAAACATAGAAATATAGAAGATGACGGCAGAAAAGGGCTACAGCCCATCAAGTCTGCCCACTCTGCTTACCCACTCCCTGTCTATGCCCTAATGACCCAATTTCCTTATCTTGACCCTCGTAGGGATCCCACATGGGTATCCCATTTATTCTTAAAGTCTGGCACGCTGTCTGCCTCGATCACCTGCACTGGAAGCTTGTTCCAATGATCAACCACTCTCTCTGTGAAGAAATACTTTCTGGTGTCGCCATGAAATTTTCCGCCCCTGAGTTTGAGCGGATGCCCTCTTGTGGCCGAGGGTCCCTTGAGAAAGAAAATATCATCTTCCACTTCGACACGTCCCGTGAGGTACTTAAATGTTTCGATCATGTCTCCCCTCTCCCTACGTTCCTCAAGAGTGTAGAGCTGCAATTTGTTCAGTCTCTCTTCGTACGAGAGACCCTTGAGCCCCGAGATCATCCTGGTGGCCGTCCGTTGAACCGATTCAATTCTGCGCACATCTTTACTGTAATGTGACCTCCAGAATTGCACACAGTACTCCAGATGAGGTCTCACCATGGCCCTGTACAACAGCATTATGACTTCAGGCTTTCGGCTGACGAAACTTCTATTGATACAACCCAATATCTGCCTTGCCTTAGATGAAGCCTTCTCCACTTGATTGGCAGTTTCATGTCTGCACTGATGATTACTCCTAAATCTCGTTCTGCTGAAGTCCTAGTTAAAGTTTCTCCGTTCAAGAAGTACGTCCTGCATGGATTTCCGCTTCCGAGGTGCATGACCTTACATTTCTTAGCATTGAAGCCTAGCTGCCAGGTTGAGGATCAACTTTCCAATGTAAGCAGGTCCTGCGCCATATAATTCTGTAAACTGCATTCACTTACTATATTACATAGTTTGGCGTCATAGGCGAATAGTGTTATTTTACCTTGAAGCCCTTGAGTCAGATCCCCTATGAATATGTTGAAAAGGAGTGGACCCAGGACCGAGCCTTGCCGAGCCGATGTTTTAGAGAGGGTACCATTAACCACCACCCTCTGAAGTCTGCCACTCAGCCAATCATTGACCCATGCAGTTAGTGTCTCTCCTAACCCCATCGATTCCATCTTGCTTAGCAGCCTGCGGTGTGGGACACTGTCAAAAGCTTTCCTGAAGTCCAGGTACACGACGTCCAAAGACTCTCCCAAGTCCAACTTTCTTGTTACCCAGTCAAAGAAGCTGATGAGATTGGATTGGCAGGACCTACCCTTGGTGAATCCATGCTGACTGGGATCCCGAAAATTCCCTTCATTCAAGATCGTGTCCAATTTGCTTTTAATTAGTGTTTCCATGAGTTTGCACACTATTGATGTGAGACTCACCGGTCTATAATTCGCAGCCTCTGCCCTGCAACCCTTTTTATGCAGAGGAACGACATTAGCTAATTTCCAGTCCAGGGGAACTTTCCCCTTACTTAGGGAGAGATTGAATAGCTCAGCCAACGGTTTCGCCAGGACATCGCTCAATTCTCTGAGCACTCTTGGGTGCAAATTGTCTGGTCCCATGGATTTGTTCACCTTGAGTCTTGCCAGTTCACTGTAAACTTCACCTGGTGTGAACTCAAAATTCTGAAACGGGTCTTCTGTGCTTTGTGTTGCCTTCAACTGCGGACCGTGTCCCGGTGCCTCACAGGTGAAGACTGAGCAGAAGTATTCATTCAGTAGTTCGGCTTTATCGGAATCTGCTTCCACGTAACTTCCGTCCGGTCTTCTAAGGCGTACTATCCCGCCTGTGTTCCTTTTTCTGTCACTAATATACCTGAAGAAGGATTTGTCCCCCTTTTTAATGTTTTTTGCCAGAATTTCTTCCACTCAAAGTTTTACCTCCCTAACTGCCATTTTGACCGCTGTAGACCTGGTCCTATATTCTACTTTTGCCTCTCTTTTCTCCGTGCGCTTGTAGGAGAGAAACGCTTTTTTCTTCTCCTTAATGAGGTGCGATATCTCCGCGGTGAACCATTGGGGTTTATTGTTTCTTTGTCGTTTATTTACTGATTTTATGAAGCGGCTAGTTGCTTCATGTATGGTTGATTTCAGTGTTAACCACTTAGCTTCTACATCATCGGTCTCCGCTTGGTCCTGCAGCATGTGAAATACAGGGCACTATCTTACTGCTGATCTCACCGTGCCGTGAGTTGCCGTATGTCGCCCCAGTCCGGAGACAAACTGAGACTGGGTGACCTAGTACAAGTCAGAGTCTCTCAGGTAAACCCCTTGAGTGCTAACCCCAGAGTCCGATTAAACAAGCAGCTTCCTTCAAGGGAGTACAGCAGGAACACAGACATCTTAAATAATAAAATGCTAGCCGCGCATGCGCACTTGCCTCGCGTGTTCCCTGATCCCTTTTCTGTCGGGATGTGGCAAGACAAGTGCGCATCCGCGCCCTTCCCTGCTCTCCACATCACAATACGGCCCTACCGGCCAAAGTTTCTAAAGGCAGTACGGAGCGGCGGTGTCACCATACAACAGGCAGAACATGGTGAAAGAGACAGCCGGGACCGAAGGAGCCAAAGGCAGAAATCTCAGCTTGGGGAGCCGCAGCTCAGCCTCTTCAGACCCCGCCGCTCCTCCTCTTCGGGCAGCAGGCTTCTCTCATGCACCCATCGCCGGCGCTCTGTTGGGAACTGCTGGCGTGAGTGCGCATGCGTAAGTCACCACAGGCGCAGCAAAACTGGAGCAGACTTCCCCCCTTCCCTCGGAGCAGACCACACCACGCCGCCCCTTCACAATGGCTGCCACAAGCATCGCCGCCGAGCGCACCCGAGGGCAGAGGCAGCCCGAGCGCATGGTGGACGGAGCGCGAGAACGGCCGCCCGCCCGCCCGCAAACTGTGAATTCAAGCTCCTGCCGCCGCTCCGCCCCGGTGATCTGTTCAGCTACTCTCTCGAACCCTTCCCGCGGTCCCGACTCCAGCAGCACTGTACACACGCTGCTTCGGGGCCTTCTACTGCCCTGATTTACTCTGGCACAGCAGCAGAGCAAATCAGGGCAGTAGAAGGCCCCGAAGCAGCGTTTGTACAGTGCTGCAGACGCTGCTGGTGTAGCAGGTTTGTCGGAACCGCGGGAAGGGAAGGGGGGGGGCGGAAAGAGACTAAGGGAGCCAACCAGACCAACCAGACCCAACCGCGGGAAGGGAAAGGGGGGGGGGTAAAAAAAAAAGCCCCAGAGATTAAAAAAACAACAACCCAGAGAGAAATTCAAAATCAAGTTATGTTCAGCTGTCCATCAGTAAAGAAAGTGCCGGGTTTTTTGTTTTGTTTTTTTTTAAATTCCTCTTTTGCTCTCTTTCCAGTTTGTTCTCGCACGGTGGAGATCAGCGGGTCCAGCCTTCCCTAATCCTGGCCAGCTCCAGCTGGGATTGTAGAGGGAAGAGAGCGCCCAGGCTGCCACAGGTGCATAGGGGGGGGGAGGAGGAAGCACAGGAGAGCAAAGGGAGCTCATGTGATTTAGTGGAAGCTGCTCCTGAACTGGGGAGGGCGAGGAATAAAAAGGAAGGAAGGCCTACTGCTGCTGGACAGGGGGGAGGTAAAACAAAGGGAGAAGGGCTGCTGCTGGATAAGGGGAGCAGTGAAGGGGTGGTGGTGGACACAGGGGAGGTAAAAGGAAGGGAGAATGAACAGGGAAAGCAGACAAGGGGTGGTGCTGGACAGCCGAGGAAAAATAAAGAAAGAAAGAAAGACAGAAATATAGAAACAGGCTAAGGAGAGAGAGAGAGAAAGAAAGAAAGACAGACACATACATCTTATTCTAGCACCCGTTAATGTAACGGGATGAAAAACTAGTGATCATATAAGTCTCTATCATATCCCCTCTAAGTCCCCTCTTCTCCAGGGAAAAGAGACCCAGTTTCTCCAATCTCTCAGCGTATGAAAGGTTTTCCATCCCTTTTATCAGACGTGTCGCTCTCCTCTGAACCCTATCGAGTAACCCCATGTCCTTCTTAAGGTACGGCGGCCAATATTGGACACAGTAGTCCAGATGCGGATGCACCATCGCCCGATACAATGGCAGGATAACTTCTTTTGTTCTGGTTGTAATACCCTTCTTGATTATGCCTTGTAAGTACGCACTTGTAAGTATGCACTTCTAAGTGCATACTTAGAAGTGCGTACTTCTAAGTATGCACTTCTAAATATAAGTATGCACATCTAAATATAGTACTTACAAGTGCGTACTTACAAGTGCACTTCTAAATACCAGTGCATACTTACAAATGCGTACTTACAAGTACGTACTTAGAAGTATGCACCTACAAGTACGTACTTATACGCACTTAGAAGTATGTACTTAGAAGTGTATACATATAAGTACATACTTACATGTGCATACTTAGAAGTGCATACTTAGAAGTGCGTACGTCTAAATATAAGTACGCACTTCAAATTATAAGTACTCACTTCTAAATATAAGTACTTACAAGTGTGTACTTACAAGTGTATATTTAGAAGTACTTACTTAGAAGTACGTTCTTATAAAAACGCACTTCTAAGTACGCACCTCTAAGTACGCACTTCTAAATATAACTATGCACCTCTAAACATAAGTACTTACAAGTGCGTACTTACAAGTACATACTTAGAAGTATGTACTTAGAAGTACGTTCTTATAAGTACATTCTTATAAGAACGCACTTCTAAGTATGCACCTCTAAGTATGCACCTCTAAATATAAGTACGTGCCTCTAAATATAGCACTTAGAAGTTCGCACATACAAGTATATATATAAAAGTGCGTACTTTGAAGTACGTACTTCAAAGTGCGTACTTAGAAGTATGCCCTTCTAAATAAGTACTTATAAGTGCGTACTTGTAAGTAAGCACTTATAAGTACGTACTTCTAAGTATGCACTTCTAAATATAAGTACGCACCTCTAAAAATAAGTACTTATAAGTGCACACTTACAAGTGCGTACTTACAAGTGCATACTTACAAGTACCCACTTATAAGGACATACTTATAAGTACACACTTCTAAGTACGCACTCGTAAGTACGTACTTATAAGTACACACTTCTAAATAAGTACTTGCAAGTACGCATTTGCAAGTACGCACAGGTAAGTATGCATTTCTAAATATAAGTATGCACATCTAAATATAGTACTTACAAGTGCGTACTTACAAGTGCATTTCTAAGTACAAATGCATACTTACAAATGCGTACTTACAAGTATGTACTTAGAAGTATGCACTTACAAATACGTACTTATACACACTTAGAAGTATGTACTTAGAAGTGCGTACTTAGAAGTACATACTTACAAGTGCATACTTACAAGTACCCACTTGTAAGTACGTACTTATAAGTACACACTTCAAAATACGTACTTGTAAGTACGCACTTGTAAGTATGCACTTCTAAATGCATACTTATAAGTGTGTACTTATAAGTACGTACTTAGAAGTTCCTACTTTTAAGTATGCACTTCTAAATATAAGTATGCACATCTATATATAGTACATACAAGTGCATACTTACAAGTGCACTTCTAAGTACAAGTGCATACTTACAAATGCGTACTTACAAGTACGTACTTAGAAGTATGCACTTTCAAGTACGTACTTATACGCATTTAGAAGTACAGTGGTGCCTCACACAACGAACTTAATTGGTTCCAGGAGCAAGTTTGTTATGTGAAACGTTCGTTATGTGAAACGCGTTTTCCCATAGGAATACATGTAAAAAAAAATAATTCGTTCTGCAGCATAAAATATGCTAAGATGACATAAAAAAAGATAAATTTTTGGTTATTATTTTTTTTTAGATACATCTAAAAACATAATTGTTTTTTAAAACAACACACATTTTTTAAATTTAAAGACAGACTAAGTAGAGTCTAATTTTACAGTGAGAGAGGGCAGAGTCTCAGCGGCAAAAACTGGGACTTAACTGTTCATTTTTTTTTTTTTTCTACCGTGTTTCCCCGATGATAAGGCAGGGCCATCAAATAAGACAGCCCCCCCTTTTTAGAAAAAAATGTAAAATAAGGCACCCCCCCGCAAATAAGCCACCCACCGATACCTGCGCTTACCCGAATCGGGTGGTACGGTGGGTGACTCCGTGTGGTCCTTGGCACCCCCGACACGATCGGGGCAAGAGGGAGCTCAAGCCCTCTTGCCCCCCCGACTCCCCGACACGATCGGGGCAAGGGGGAGCCCAAGCCCTCTTGCCCCCCGACTCCCCGACACGATCGGGGCAAGAGGGAGCCCAAGCCCTCTTGCCCCGCCGATTCCCCAACTCCCCGACAATATCGGGCCAGGAGGGAGCCCAAGTCCTCCTGGCCACGGCGACCCCCTAACCCCACCCTGCACTACATTACGGGCAGGAGGGATCCCAGGCCCTCCTGCCCTCGACGCAAACCCCCCCTCCCCCCAATGACCGCCCCCCCAAGAACCTCCGACCGCCCCCCCAGCCGACCCGCGACCCCCCTGGCCGACCCCCACGACACCCCCAACCCCCTTCCCCGTACCTTTCTGTAGTTGGCCGGACAAACGGGAGCCAAACCCGCCTGTCCGGCAGGCAGCCAACGACGGAATGAGGCCGGATTGGCCCATCCGTCCCAAAGCTCCGCCTACTGGTGGGGCCTAAGGCGCCTGGGCCAATCAGAATAGGCCCGGGAGCCTTAGGTCCCTCCTGGGGGCAGGGCCTGAGGCACATGGTCGGGTTGGGCCCATGTGCCTCAGGCCCCGCCCCCAGGAGGGACCTAAGGCTCCCGGGCCTATTCTGATTGGCCCAGGCGCCTTAGGCCCCACCAGTAGGCGGAGCTTTGGGACGGATGGGCCAATCCGGCCTCATTCCGTCATTGGCTGCCTGCCGGACAGGCGGGTTTGGCTCCCGTCTGTCCGGCCAACTACAGAAAGGTACGGGGAAGGGGGTTGGGGGTGTCGTGGGGGTCGGCCAGGGGGGTCGCGGGTCGGCTGGGGGGCAGTCGGAGGTTCTTGGGGGGGGGCGGTCGTTGGGGGGGGGGGGGGGTTTGCGTCGAGGGCAGGAGGGCCTGGGATCCCTCCTGCCCGTAATGTAGTGCAGGGTGGGGTTAGGGGGTCGCCGTGGCCAGGAGGACTTGGGCTCCCTCCTGGCCCGATCGTGTCGGGGAGTCGGGGGGGCAAGAGGGCTTGGGCTCCCTCTTGCCCCGATCGTGTCGGGGAGTCGGGGGGGCAAGAGGGCTTGAGCTCCCTCTTGCCCCGATCGTGTCGGGGAGTCGGGGGGGCAAGAGGGCTTGGGCTCCCTCTTGCCCCGATCGTGTCGGGGAGTCGGGGGGGCAAGAGGGCTTGAGCTCCCTCTTGCCCCGATCGTGTCGGGGAGTCGGGGGGGCAAGAGGGCTTGGGCTCCCTCTTGCCCCGATCGTGTCGGGGAGTCGGGGGGGCAAGAGGGCTTGGGCTCCCTCTTGCCCCGATCGTGTCGGGGAGTCGGGGGGGGCAAGAGGGAGCCAGGCGGAGAGAGGGCAGTTAAGCGCAGTGCCTGCGCGGAAGGATGCAGCTCGGGCGACTTCGTTGTGTGAAACGAAGTTTGTTGTACGAATCAAGACATAAAGTTCGTTGTGCGCAGCGTTCGCTGTGCGAGGCGTCCGTTATGCGAGGCACCACTGTATGTACTTAGATGTCCGTACTTATAAGTAAATACTTACATGTGCGTACCTAGAAGTGCGTACTTCTAAATAGGCACGTCTAAATATAAGTACGCATTTCAAATAATAAGTACTCACTTCTACGTATAAGTACTTACAAGTGTGTACTTACAAGTGCATACTTAGAAGTGCGTACTTAGAAGTGCGTACTTAGAAGTACGTTCTTATAAGAACGCACTTTTAAGTACGCACCTCTAAGTACGCACTTCTAAATATAACTACGCACCTCTAAACATAAGTACTTACAAGTGCGTACTTACAAGTACATACTTAGAAGTATGTACTTGGAAGTACGTTCTTATAAGTACATTCTTATAAGAACGCACTTCTAAGTACGCACCTCTAAGTATGCACCTCTAAATATAAGTACGTGCCTCTAAATATAGCACTTAGAAGTACGCACTTACAAGTACGTACTTAAAAGTGCATATCTAGAAGTGCGTACTTCTAAGTACACACTTCTAAATAAGTATTTATAAGTGCGTACTTGTAAGTAAGCACTTATTAGTACGTACCTCTAAGTACGCACTTCTAAATATAAGTACGCACCTCTAAAAATAAGTACTTATAAGTGCGTACTTACAAGTGCATACTTACAAGTACCCACTTATAAGGACATACTTATAAGTACACACTTCTAAGTACGTACTTGTAGACATATAAAGCTGCCCAAGCTTGTCCCAAAGCTGGTGAAACACATGCAACTTGTCTGAACCGGAAAGGAGAGAAGCCCCGGCATACCCTGACCAAAGTCAGCTGGAAACAAACTACTGGAACGCTGCAGCTCTCCCGCCATCGCCGGAGACCCAAGCGCATGCCTGGTTCTCACTGACACGTGGCCGCTGCATCAACGCTCCAAGAAACATAGTTAGATTCAAGCCCCGCAAAATTTACCCTGCCGCGTCTAGCATAGAAATAAAATCAGACTCAGGGAATAACCAGAAGAACGGCCCACAGCGCCGGAAAAAACATGTCCCATCTCATGCTGCTATAAACCGGCACCTGCACATGGCCGTGACAAACACCGATGAAAGAGAGCCTCAGAATAAACAGGACTACTATTGCTACACTGAAACCCAACAATGAGAACAAGTGCGAGCATGAAATCACATCGCTACTGCCGCACTGTAACCAACAAGGAACTGTAACCAACAAGGAAACCAAGCGCGTTCATGCAAAGGGCGGGAAGTCCCGGCTCCCTCCACGGATTTCTAGTCATAAAACTTAGCCTCAATAAAATATCCATGCCTTAAACGTACATTGACCAAACCCACATTACTAAGACTCCCAAACATAACCTGAAGTTCAACCGACAGTAAAAAACCAGACATACTCACAAGCTTGTCATTAGGGCCGGTTGAAGCCAGTTAAATCTGGTTGATCAGCAGTAAAAGCAGAATGCAGCAACTGTGGTCTCTCTTTTTTTTTTTTTTTTTAACAGAGAAGGGAAAGAAGAAAAAAATTGAGACCCAGTCAGATCCTCTAGCAATGGAGGGAGGGTGAGGCAGGGACCTGGGGGGGGCCCAGGTGTAACCCCTAAAGCCGGCACCTTGCAGCTGGACACCCCTGTCTCACTGAAGAGAAAATCTCAACAGGAGAAATAGCATTGCCAGCTCACTGAAGAGAAACCTCAACAGGAGAAACAGAATGGCAGTCTCACTGAAGAGAAACTTCAACAGGAGAAAATAAAGTTCCAGTCACAGTCAGAATTCAGGAGCTAGTTGAATAGCGACCTTTTCCTGCTGGGAGATAGAGAATACTGGATAAATAGGAGGAGTGCCAGCCAATAGGACCACCTGTTAATCAGTTTCTCTATCTCCGCCTGCTGGTAGATGTGGGCTATCCCATTGGTCTCTGGATTCATCTGCTGCTGTTGCTAGGGAAATATTTCTTCACCGAGAGAGTGGTTGAACCTTGTAACGAGCTCCCGGTGCAGGTGATCGAGGCAAACAGCATGCAAGAATTTTAGAGCAAATGGGATGCCCATGTGGGATCCCTTAGAGCAGTGGTTTCAAACTCAAACCCTTTGCGGGGCCACATTTTGGATTTGTAGGTACTTGGAGGGCCGCAGAAAAAATAGTTAATGTCTTATTAAAGAAATGACAATTTTGCATGAGGTACAACTCTTTATAGTTTACTAGCTGATCACCCGGCGTTGCCTGGATATAAATTCCCTTCAGGAACATTCACTTGAGGAATAATATCACACAAATTTTCAGTTTCGGCTTCACCACACCACACCACAGCGGCACTTCCTTATATACTGTTGACTGTGACATCATTCTGACTGTGTGACATCATTCCCCAAGCTTCACACCATTGGTCAAAGCAATATCTGTATTTTTCGATGAGTCTTTACATGTCATCCCCTTCCCACCCCCACAGTATTTTTTTCCCAGATAGCAATTGATATGTATACCAAGTTTGGTTGAAATCTGTCCATGCGTTTCGGAGTTATGCTGGAACATACATACATACATCCGATTTTATATATATATATCTGATGCCCCGGCGTTGCACGGGTATTTAATTATAGCAATAACACTGTAAATGGATTCAAATAAAGATACTTTATAGTGGTGAATGAAATTAATTTTTTACAGCTTAATAAAAAGTACAATATTCAAATTATAATGTGAAATATTTGACAAAATGAATACAATACAACTAACGCAAAACGTGATTATAAACAACATTTTTAGTTTCACCTCCAGGAGCAAGAACATATAAATTCTTGGGTAAACCCACCCTTGAGCAAGCAACATAGAGTTGTGGGCCGCGAGACCCCCAGAACATATCACCCCAGGTAGTGAGGGATCTGCATACCAAGTTTCGTTCAAATCGGTCAAGCCGTTTTTGCGTGATCGCGGCACATACACACATACATACACACATACATACCTCCGATTTTATATATATAGATTTCCACATATCACTTGTAATTACAATCAAATATTCTTATATGAAAAATTAAATACCCCCCTTTTTATTATCAATCCTATTTCAAATGATATACATTCCCCAACCCACCCCCACATATATACTACCCATGTATATCGCAGTTTCGTAAAAGAGGGGTAAGTCATCATATATCCAGACAACACAAAGTATGACAAAATATGCAAATAAGTCAAGTGGAGAAAGCATTGATGAACAGAAGGTGAAATGCGATGTGGCTATATAGTGAGTGCAAGTCAATACAGAAAACACCCACAAATACATAGCAAAATAAAATAAAAATCAACCTGTAGATAAATCGTGGGCGAGAAAATAAAAATACAATTTAAATAAGCTGAAAATGATGGGGAAAATATATGTATAACAGTAATGTAGTAATATCGCCATCTCGTGGAGATGGTAAAAAAAGACAAATAACGATGAATGGGCTGCAAAGTAAAAATACTGTATTTCTAATACAATGGCGCCATCTGATAGAAACGGTAAAAAAAGACAGTGAATGTGAATAGGCTACAAAGTAAAAGATACTATATTTCTAGTACAATGGCGCCATCTGGTGGAAACCATCACAAAGGACAATGAATGGACTTCAAGTGAAAAAAACGATGTATTAAATAAATAAATGTTTAAAACAGTTGTAATATGTAATGTTTAAATGTTTAAAAAAGGCAATATAATAAATATCAACATTCAGACCATAATAGTGAAGGGTATTAAGCTGATAACTGAGTCTCTTTTCTTCCCTATATAAAATATTGTTGATGTTGCCTGGTTGCCATTCATGCTTTAAAGGCGAGGCTTACTATTGTCCATACGAGAAACAGGAATCTATGTGAGATCTTGATGCCATCTATTTTACCTGGCTCAGACACTCAGCTACCTGCACACACTGGCCAACGTGTCTGCGGTTGCTGCTCTGTCTGCAAACATGTAGTATGCATTGATTCCTTCACAGATCCACATACTAATAAAGGTTTCAATATACATCATTCATCCAAATGCAATGCCTGTCAAGTTGTTTACATCATAATTTGTCCATGTGATAAACTATTCTATCCAAAGTGCTATCGCAGTTTTTAGTACGGGGAGCCAGTCCATTCATTGGCTTTTTTTGCTGTTTCCACCAGATGGCGCCATTGTATTTGAAATAGTGTATCTTTTACTTTGCAGTCCATTCACATTCATTGTCTTTTTTTACTGTTTCCACTAGATGGCAATTTTACTATTTCCTATCTGTTATATATAACATTTTTTTCCAGCAGTATCAGCTTATTTTCATTTTTTACTTTCTCGCCCACAATTTATCCACAAGTTGAATTTTTTTATTTTGCTATGTATATGTGGGTGTTTACTGTATTGATTTGCACTCACGATATATCCACCATGGCTTTTCTTGCTATTTACACATCACATTTTAGCATCTCCTGTTCATCATATGATTTGTTCTTTTCGGTTTTCGATATTTACTCCTGTTTTGGCATACGTTGTATTTTCTGGACCTTCATTTGTGATAGATGTCAGTTTGGGCACCTTTTATCATGCTGCGTTACAGGTTTTTAGCGCAGACCAGCACAGTAAATGCTCCAGCGCTCATAGAATTCATGTGAGCAGCGGAGCACTTACCTCGCTGGCCCGCATTAAAAACCTCTGCACTGCTTACACATCACCATCGCCTCCTTGGGGATCTTCTCACAGAGCTAGCACTTGATCGTTTTAAAGGTGAGACACTGACTAGGGAGGAAGCGAGTCATTCAAGGAAGACAGCCGGGCGCTCACCTAAATTAGTCGGGTGGAACGCCCGGCTAAAAGATGCTAGGGAGACACTGGGATACTAGCTATAGGCTGATAGTTGGAATTTAGGGCTCCTTTTATGAAGGTACGCTAGCGTTTTTAGCGCATGCACCAGATTAGTGTGCGTTATAGTGCGCACTAGCCAAAAAACTACCGCCTGCTCAAGAGGAGGCGGTAGCGGCTAGCGTGCGTGGCATTTTAGCACGCGCTATTGCGTACGTAAAGGCCCTAGTGCACCTTTGTAAAAGGAGCCCTTAGTGTGATAGATTCCTTAGTGTTTTTCAATATAAGGCTTGTTTACAATTAATTTTTGATGAAGTTACATTTTTAAAAGAAAAGGTCACTAAATCTAAATGATGATCCTTTTGGTGAGTTATTGTTGGAACAGGTTTAACAAACCCTAATAAGGTTAGAAAGGAATATAAATCTTTGATCTCAGGGTAATCTTCCTGTTCAAGATGGATGTTAATGTCTCTACTCAAAAGATTATAAGAGCCTGTTAATGTGTTTGATAAAAGAAATTCATAGAAATCATCTTTAGGAGGAAGAAGTGATGTCGAGCTCCTGCATGGCTGCTTAATCTGAGAGCTCCGTCGGGGCTGAGAATTACAGCCTTTCAGTGCACAGTTTTGGAGACTCGAGGGATCTTTATCCTCTCCCCGAATGGCAGCAAAGAAAAAGTTGGATAAATTTCGCTTTCCAGCAGGGGAGGCAGATTGGCCAGAGGGGGCTGATGAAGGGTCATTGACGAGCGCTATGAAAAAAAAAATAATGGCGCCGGTGCCATCGGAATTCGAAGATGAATAAATTATTATTGAAACCCCAGATGAGACTGAAATCACATCGCTGATTTTGCGGACGTGGTTTTGAGACCATAAAGGTTCATAAAGATTTGAAAGAAACCATGGCAGAAATACGATCGGAGGTCGTAGAACTAGGAGGACGGATGGCGGCAACGGCGGAGCACATTTCAGACCTTGCATGGGATGTTATAAAGGCAAGGGTTGCTCAGGATCAGATGGACACCACGCTGCAAGCTTTACAACTGCAGGTAGAGGATCTAGAAAACCGATCCCGTCGCTGCAATTTAAGATTTAAGGGTGTGCCGGATAATGAAGAATATAAAAACTGTGCAACCCTAGTACAGGACATTTGTGCAGCATTGTTATCAGAATCGGGAAATTCACCTGCAAAGAAGATTGTTCCGGGCACACTGCAGTTTGGGACCAACGCGTAGTTCTGGACCTAAAGATATCATAGCTTGCTTTGCAGACTTTGGTCTAAAAAAAATGATTTTGCAAGCTGTCCGTCGCAAGCAGGATTTTAAGTGGAATAATATCGGAGTGGGAATATTTCAAGACTTGTCCTGGGCTACCCTACAGAAGTGTCGGAATTTCAGGGAAGTAACGCAGGTGCTACGTTCGGAAGGCCATAGATATAGATGGCTTTTCCCGTTTGGAGTGTGGATAACCATTAATGGAAAATCTAGAAAAGTTCAGGAAGTGGATGAGGCTTGGGACGTATTGAAGGAACTGGGCTGTAAAAATATGCCTGACATTTTGGGACCGATGCATAAAGTGGCTGAAAAGAGAACCCAGAGGTTGTGGACAACAGTGACTCGGTCCAGCACCAAACAAATGCGAGTTAATACTTGACTTGTTTTGTTGATGGATCCTTGGTTTGCTCTTTTTGAATTGGACTGGGAGTTACCATCTTTGTGGAGGTCTTGATAACTGAGACTCTTCCAGGTGGAAAATTCCTTGAGCTTGTAGTAGAGAGTGTTATTCTTGTTTAGAATGCCATTTGTGCTCTTTTGGGTTTTGTACTGCTGTTTACGGAAGGAGGGATTGTATCCTGAGCTTTACAAGAAGGGAGGTTGAGATGGTGAGGGGGGAATTCTGGGTGGAATGGGAAGGCTAAAAGTTGGGGATTTTGGTGGCCTTAGGGGGGGGCCTTCACTTTTTTGCTCTGACTGACTGGAGGTCGGCCCAGTCGGACATTGCAGGGGGGGAGGAGGGAGGGCAGGGGGGAGGGGGGGTTAGGTGGATGGGTGCTGAATACTGGAGGGGGGGGGTTAGTGGGGGAGATAGACACTTTTTGATAGGCTCTTGGAATGTTAATGGTTTAAATAATCCAGGGAAGAGGAATATTGTTTTTAGGGAATTACAGAGGTTACGTTGGGATATTTGTCTTTTACAGGAAACTCATTTAAGACCACGAGATGAGCGACTGTTATGCTCGCCACAGTTTAATATGGTTTGGGTTCATCAGGCTAATAGTCCTCAGCGGGTAGGGGGCTTTGCTATTTTGCTACGTAAAGGGTTGAAGGCAGCAGTATATCAGGTGTATAGGGATATTGAGGGCCGTTGCATGGCTATTCGAGGATGAATACAGGGGAATCTGTTTACAGTTATAATTGTATATGGTCCTAATTCTTCCCAAGCTGCATTTTATCAAGGACTGACTGAAGGGTTGAGTGAGTTTGTTAAGGGGGTGGTTTTCTTTGGGGATGATTTTAATGTATGTCCTGATGTAAAATTGGACCATTCTAGAGGGGGACGCAAAGAGGGAGGGAGACATAGTAAAGCTCTTTTGAGGTTGATGCAAATACTGGGATTGGTAGATTGTTGGAGACTTCTCCATAGTTCCATTAAAAATTATACTCATTATTCCCATTCTACTAATAAGTATACTAGAATTGATGGATTGTGGGCTCACAGGAATTTGTGGGGGGAGATTCAAAGGACAGAGATAGGAATGATGCAAATCTCAGATCACACTCCTGTTTGGATCTCTTGCACGGGGCTATGGGTGGCTATGGGTAATCAATTTTGACGCCTTAACGAATCACTCTTGGGGGATCCTACAATATTGCATGAGGTACGGGACACAATTAGAGAGTGCTTAAATGACAATGACAATGGAGAGGTGGGGGATGGGGTACTTTGGGATGCTTTAAAGGAGTCTGTTAAATGGGGAGCTCGCAAGAAGAGGAATAGGGTGCAACGCTCTCTTGGGCTCCGAGAGAGGACAGTGCAGTTGGAGCGCCAGTACAAATTAACTCCAACTCCAACCGTATATGAGCTTTTGAAGCGGGCTAGACTAGATCTGCATCAGCTTCAATTGGAAGAAGTGGAATTTCGGAAAGCTCAATTAAAACAGACCATATTTGAGAGTGGAAATAGATCTAGTGCTATGCTAGCCTGATTCTTATGAGCTCGGAGAGTACATAATACAGTGAAGGGGATGAAAAATAGAGCATGGACCATTGTATATACTGATAAAGGGATCAGAGAGAGTTTGTGGATTTTTTCTCCCATTTATATCATGGGGATTCTCTGGGCTCATTTGGAACTACTGAGGCATTTTTGGATAAACGAGAGTTACCTAAACTACCCCATCTGTCGGTGAAGACTTGGCCCGCCCTGTTACAGAGGGAGAGGTGCATGATGTTATTAAAGGATTGAAGGGGGGTAAGTCTTGTTGCTAAATGTTGATGCTAAAATTATTGCAAAGGTACTGGCAACGAGATTGGGCCGGGTTTTACCAGAGTTCATCCATATAGATCAATCCGGCTTTATTCAGCGACATCAAGTGGGAGATAACATACATCATAGAAACATAGAAACATAGCAGTTGACGGCAGATAAGGGCCATAGCCCATCAGGTCTGCCCACTCTACTGACCCACCCCCAAGTCTACTATCCTAGGGATTCCACTCCTGGTGACAGGTTCCCTTGGCTTAACCCTCTAAGGGATCCCACATGGGCATCCCACTTGCTCTTAAATTCTTGCACGCTGTTTGCCTCGATCACCTGCACCGGGAGCTCATTCCAAGGATCAACCACTCTCTCGGTGAAGAAATATTTCTTGGTGTCGCCATGAAATTTCCCGCCCCTGAGTTTGAGCAGATGCCCTCTTGTGGCTGAGGATCCTTTGAGAAACTCTTCTTCCATCTCGATACAGCCGGTAATATACTTAAACGTCTCAATCATGTCTCCTCTCTCCCTACGTTTGAGTGAGTATAGCCGCAAATTTTTCACCCTTTCCTCGTACGATAGATCCTTGAGCCCCGAGACCATCCTGGTGGCCATCCGTTGCACCAACTGTTACTCTCAGCACATCTTTTCGGTAGTGTGGCCTCCAGAATTGCACACAGTATTCCAAATGAGGTTTCACCATGGCATTATGTATAATGGCATTATGTATAATGGCATTATGACTTCAGGCTTCCGGCTGACGAAACTCCTGCGGAAGCAACCTAACAACTGTCTTGCCTTAGATGAAGCCTTCTCCACATGATCAGCAGTTTTCATGTCTGCGCTGATGATCACTCCCAAGTCTCGTTCTGTTGAAGTTCTAGCTAAGGTCTCACCATTCAAGGTGTAAGTTCTGCACGGATTTCTGCTGCCGAGGTGCATGATCTTGCATTTCTTAGCATTGAAGCCCAGCTGCCAGGTCGAGGACCAAAGCTCCAACAAATGTAGGTCCTGTGTCATACTATCGGGTGAATTGCCGTCTCTCACTATATTGCATAGTTTGGTGTCATCAGCGAATAACGTTATTTTACCTTGAAGTTAGGTCCCATATGAATAAGTTGAAAAGGAGTGGGCTCAAGACTGAGCCCTGCAGTACTCCACTGGTCACCTCCGATGTTTTAGAGAGGGTACCGTTAACTACCACCCTCTGAAGTCTGCCACTCAGCCAGTCATTGACCCATGTAGTTAGTGTTTCTCCCAGCCCCATTGATTTCATCTTGCTCAACAGCCTGCGATGCGGGACACTATCGAAAGCTTTGCTGAAGTCTAGGTATACTACGTCCACGGATTCTCCCAAGTCTAGCTGTTTTGTTATCCAGTCAAAGAAGCTGATGAGATTGGATTGGCAGGACCTACTCTTGGTGAATCCGTGTTGACTGGGATCCCGTAGATTCTCCTCATCCAAGATTGCGTCTAATTTACGTTTGATTAGTTTTTCCATGAGTTTGCATACTATTGATGTGAGACTCACCGGTCTGTAGTTTGCAGCCTCTGCCCTGCAACCCTTTTTGTGCAGTGGAACGACGCTAGCTGTTTTCCAGTCTATGGGGACTCTCCCCGAACTTAGGGAGAGATTGAAGAGTCCTGATAGCGGTTCTGCCAGGACATCATGCAGCTCACTGAACACCCTGGGGTGTAGATTGTCCGGTCCCATGGCTTTGTTCACCTTGAGTCTTGCCAATTTGTAGCAGACGTCGCCAGGTGTGAACTCAAAATTCTGAAATGGGTCTTCCACGCTGGGCCTTGCCTGCAACTGCGGACCGTGCATTTGATGTGGGGGGGCTCAGTCCTTTCAAAGTCCTATGGTCCTGCTATTTATAGATGCAGAGAAAGCTTTTGACAAAGTACGTTGAGAGTTTCTCTGGTCCGTGCTTAACAGGATGGGGTTGGATGGGGGGTTTGGACAGTGTATTAAAAGTTTCTATATGGAACCACGTGCATGCCTCCATATTAATGGGTTTTATACTAATTTCTTTAATATTCAATGTGGAACACGACACGGGTGTCCCTTGTCACCCCTGTTGTTTGCTCTATATTTGGAGCCGTTGGTGTGTTATATGAGGGAATAGGAAGCTATTAAGGGATTGCATATGGGTGGCCGGGAACATAAAATCTCTTTGTTTGCTGATGACATTCTTTAAAATGTTCGTGACCCGTGTTCGTCGTTTCCAGTATTAGTGGAAGTGTTTCAAGAGTTTCACCAGGTCTCGGGATTTACCATTAACTTGAATAAATCTGAGTTTTGGGGAGTCTGTATAACGGATGTTGTTGCACAGAGATTGGTGACAGACTACTCATTTAGAAGAGCATAGAATTGTATTAGATACTTGGGAATACAGCTTCTGCAGGAATTATTGAGATTATATGAACTTAACTATGCGAGGATAGTGTGACAGGTTCGAGCAGGTTTACAACATTGGCAGGGGTTATGGCTCTCCTGGTGGGGACGTATTGCTGTGCTTAAAATGAATATCTTGCCAAGGTTATTATTTCTATTTCAAACACTGCCTCTAGGGGTCCCCAGAGGGGTCTTGCAGGCGTTACATAGAGAATTAGATTAGATTAGATACCAGGAAACTTCTTAGTCTGGCTGTCGAAAGACTCATCAAATCCGCATAGTAAGGATGGCACCGCCAATCCAGAGATTCTACAAATACTGTGCCCAGAAGGCGAACTCGAGATGGCAAATCCAAGCCATCATCAGCCAGTGGAAAACACTGAAAAGGAGAAGGCAGAGGCGAAAAAGGAGCCACGCAGCAACCCTCTCTAACTCCCACTCCCTGGGCCCGCCGAAGAAGCTAGGAAGCTTAGAATTGAGAGGCGAGGCCATGAGGTCTAGTTCCAGGAGATCTCACGTCCATAAAAAGCTAGAACGCCTGAGCCACAAATTAGAGAATGACACGGTGACAAAATTCATCACCGTTCCCGTCCCCGCGGATAACCGTGGGAAATAATCCCATGTCATTTTCTAGTGTCTATTTCAACCTCGGTCCTTCTACACCAGCATTCTTCAAAGCAAAGCTTGCGGGTCAGTGGTTGTGGCCATTCATACTCTGATTCTTCCCTCTCTCCTTAAAGAATGACATGAAGATGGTTTCCCGCGGTTATCTGCGGGGACGGGAACAGTGATGAATTTTGTCACCGTGTCATTCTCTACCACAAATCTCAACATCCAGGATGCAGAAGATTACACTATTACTAACATGCACACTTTCCCGAGCGCACACAGCGCTGTACACTGTAACATACAAGAAATGGGCCATGCTCAGATTCCGCGGAGAGAAAGTCTAGCCAAACTCACATCCTGATCCATAAAAGGATCTGCCAAAAGAAGATGAAGATGAGAGTACACCCATTGAAGCAGAATAACTTCACCTGCCAACTGAGTACAACACCTACTGCCCAAGCTGTAGAGAAATACCCCCATCCTAATACTGACCAAAAAGACCCTCAGTGGCATTCCAGAAGAATGATCTGAAGCTCCAGAAAGGTAGCCTGACCCTGCTCAAGAGTAGAAGAATGAAGAAGAACTGAGTCGCCTCTGAAGACCAGACTCCTGGAGCTGAGGATGGAAGCCATCAAGCCCTCCAACCCGACAGTCCGGGATGTTTGGTGACCACGAGCTAGTCCAGCAAGGACACCGAGGCATGCTTTTGAAAAGAGAAATCTCGTTGAGTCACCAAATCATACAGAGCGATGCATGAGGAGCCTACCAAATAATTGGAGTCCTGAGGTACTGGGAACCACCGGAACAAAAGCGTAATAAACTTTGCATGGGAGATGCTTATGTTAGCACATTCGACAAGTTGTACTGTTTATTGTTGTTATTGGTTACTGCCTTCTGTTGATTTATGCTTGGATGTTGTACATTTCTTCTGTGCAATGCTCCTTTAATAAACATATATAAAAAAAAAGAGTAATGTTAGGAAATTCTTCTTTATGGAGAGAGTGGTTGATACATGGAATGCACTCCTGAGGGAGGTGGTGGTGAAGAAAACAGTGACAGAGTTCAAACGAACGTGGGATGAACACAGAGGATCTCTAATCAGAAAATAATGGGTATATATTGAAGGAACTAGGGTTAGTACTGGGTAGTCTAGTATGGTATGTGTCCCGTATGTGGACATTCAGTTGAGGACAAACTGGGGAGGGTTTTGATGGCTGAAATGGTTAAGATGGGCTGGGGTGAGCTTTGATGGACAGGGCTCTGGGTTTCTATCCCAGAAATATTTAAGAAAAAGGACAATTTTGATTAAATGATTGATTTTTATGGAGATTGTAGGGTTGGGCAGACTGGATGGACCATTCGGGTCTTTATCGGTCATCATTTACAATGTTGCTATGTTTGTTATAATATGGTACACCGTTTAATACTATCAAAAATAATAAATCCAGTCCAAGCTCATTAGTATTAAAATGTGACGTAAATGAAGCCTTTTGTGATTCTCTCCAATACTCAGAGAAACAGTGTACAAAGCCCTCTGCCCCAATGACTAAAACCTACCAACTACTTGGAGCAGGTGTTAGGGCAGACATGTCAAACTCTGGCCTGTGGTGTAATAAAATTTGGCCCTCTAGACAATTACAAATTTGCACTTAAGCTGACCCGCTGGCAGACATTTTTTTTACCCAATCAGGTACAAGCGCCGCATCAGCTGCAGGTTCATGTGGCTTCTCGGTCTCACATTAAAACAGCCTGCAGAGAATTGCTGGTCGGCTGTAGCGATTCTAGCAGGCTGCCGAAGCCTCAGCAGCACGTTTCCTCTGCCACGGTCCCGTACGTCAGAGGAAGGGCAGGACCATGGCAGAGAGAAGCCTGCTAGGATCGCTACAGCTGACCAGCAATCCTTTGCAGACTGCTTTAATGTGAGACCAGAAAGCCGGGATAGAGGGAGGGAAGGAACAGAGGGCCAAATTTCAAGCCAAAAGGAAAGATGCCAGACCTCTGGGGGAGGGAAGGGAAACAGAAGGGAAGAAGAAAGAAGGAGACCCCGGCAAGCAAGTTATCAGAAGATGACCAGAGCATGGGACTACAACATGATTTGAATAATGACCAGACAACAAAAGGTAGAAAAAAATTATCTGTTTTGCGATTACAATATGTCAGATTTGAAACGTGTATTCTGCCAGAGCTGGTGATAGACAGCAGGCATGAACTAGGACCTAAAAGAGAGAGGAAGGCCTGGGGTTGGAGAGGTTGTAACCCTATACTTCTACTACGACTAAGGTGTCCTTTTATTAAGGTCTGCATTTAGCGCACTCTAAATCGGTTAGCGTACACCCCTAAGTATCTTAATTAAAAATTTGGCCCGCGACTTAGCCTATGTTTTAGATTTCGGACCTTGTGTTAGGTTGAGTGTGCAGGGTTACAGAAAAGTCCTTGGACAGATGGGGCATCTGACCTTTGCTTCATCTCAGAGAATGCCCACTGATTTCCAGTTCCTGATATGGGAGCTTGCAGGTACCAGAAAGCTGTAGCTCTGCCATTTCTTCTGCAACTTCTTTCTGATGTCTCTAGAGTTATGCTTTTGTTTTTACTGTTATTACTTGTATATTTTTACCCTCGTACCCTCTTGACTGGGCATGCGCACAGCACTTGTGGGTGTGCACCAGACATGTTCCTCCTCCTTAACTTCCAGTGCGTATAATTGCATGTTGTTAGTGTTGAGCATTGTGCGGTAATTTTTCTCTGCTGTTTTCCAGCGCTGATCCCCACAGGGCCTGAGCCATGGAAAACACTTGTGGTTATTTTCTCCTCTTGCAGCGTGTGATCTGTGACCCTGGTTTATGCTGCTAATTGGCTTTCTTGAATCCCATCACCCTCTGCGTCCCCCCCCTCCCTCTCAGCTACAGAAGCAGATGGCGTGAGTGAGGTGAGAGGCTGAGCCCATGATCAATTTGATGCTAATCTCCAGGTTTTAAAGTACATTGACACAGGCTTCTCAGCCTGCAGGACGTCTTGGGCATAACCAAAACACTTCTGTATTTATAATAGATAAGCTAAACAATTATTTAGATCTGATGAACTGATCCTGAAGTATGCAGTTTGAAATTTGGATACCGAGGAGCTCTCGTGGCCATCATCTCAGTTATTCCATGCTGACATCTAACGTGGGAAAAGAACCAATCCATCCAGTGAACATAGTGATATTTAATGACTCAGGCAGCCAGGATGGTATGATGACGGATATAGAGCAAAATCTGGAATTTTTCTGATTAGAATCGGCAAAGAGAACAGAGACTGATCTCCTGCAAATGAAATTGAAGAGAAGGCAGCAAATCAGTTCCATCTTCCATCCACTGCAATAGAGAATATGAACAATTTCATAGCATTCTTACTTGAACTTTGTAAATAATCCAGGCTTTGATGTCATCACCCTGCTTTCTTCATTCTGTGACAGGAAAGCTTACTGAAAGTGTACAGATACCACCACTAACTTTTTGCTGTGACAGAGCAATAACCAAAAATTTGAACAGTTGTTAAATGTTCCAGCTGTAAAACCCGAGACAGACCTCAAATCTTGCTGGACCTGGAGGACAGTGAAAAGGCTGTGATGTGAATGAGCTCCAATGAAGACCCAGGCTTTTGGTACCTTAGTGGGATTAGGGGTACTGATTAATCACTAATTGTTTATCTGGTCTATATTGACTTTCGGGAAGACCCAGAGGGGTAGTTGACAGTGCGTGGACTTCATTAACACAGTCTCTTACCAGGTAAGAACACATATCACTTAGGACAATGAATTGCAAACTGTGTTCCATGTCACGGCGAGATTTCGGGTGTGCCACCAAGGATTGAGTTACTTTAGGTGTTGGCACTTCTCCTCCACTCTGCCCCCACACGAACCGTGTCTCATTTTCCCTGAGCTCGGGGCCATGCCTGGAGAGCTTCTGAGTATGAGTGGATGTCAATGTGATGATGTCATGCACGTGACATCATCACGTCGACATCCGCGCATGCTTGTAGCTTCTCCAGACTTGGCCCTGAGCTCAGGAAAAATGAGACGAAGTTTGAGTGGGCAGGGCTGGGGATGGAGCACTTGGGGTTGTAAGTGTGCCACAGAAAAACATTTGCTCCATTAGTGTTCTGGAGCAAAAAAAAGTATGCGGGACACTGGCTTAGGAGAATGCAGACTTGGTCATAGGTGACTGGTGACTAGGGTTACCATATTTAAAAAAACCCACAAACAGACACATAACCCCACCCCTCCCTGTTCTGCCTCTAGCCCTGCCCCATTACACCCTCCAGCCATGCCCCCAGAAAGCTTCCTGTCTTTGCAAGGAGCTCCAGCTGCGTCTGGAAGGCCTGGAGCAAGCGCGGATGTGTTGGACGTCATCCATGCATGCTCAGAGGCCCTCCAGATGTGGCTGGAACTTGTATGGGGCTTTCCAAAACATGGACAAATGCCGGGTTTTGGACAGTCCATCTAGGAGCCCAGACAGTGCTCTAAGAGGACATGTCTGAGTTTTCACGGCTATCTGGTAACTCATTTGTTTGAGAAAGCTAAAGGATAGGGGGGAAGAATCTGGATAGATGGTCCCTTCCATGAGATGGGACTAGGATGGACAATTCTAAGGAGACATAAGCCTACCACTTCCACATGTACTCTTTTCTCACCCTACCACTCAACCACCTACGACTATAGTAACAGTAAATGACAGCAGATAAAGACCTGAATGGTCTGTCTAGTCTGCCTTATAATTACATGCATTTACTAATTCATGATTAAAATAAAATGTCTTTTTCGTTGTTGTTTCTGGGACATAGACCTTAGAAGTTCACCCAGTACTGTCCTTAGGAACCAACTACCGGAGTTACTGTCGAAGCTCACTCAAGTCTATCCAAAGCATCTCATCGTTTGCGGGATTCAGACCGTGGAAGTCTGCCCAGCACCATCCACATATTCTAAATTGCTGGAGCTCCCATCAAAGCCCTCCCAAGCCATATATGGGACACAGACCATGCAAGTCTGCCCAGTACCAACCTTAGTTCTTCAATTTATATCCTACATTTTCTGATTTGAAATCCTCTGTTTTCATCCCACGCTTTTTTTAATTTTGTCACCATTTTCCTCTCCACCACCTCTCTCGGGAGCGGAAAACGGTGACTGAGTTCAAAGAAGCGTGGGATGAACACAGAGGATCTAGAATCAGAAAATAATATTAAATATTGAACTAAGGCCAGTACTGGGCAGACTTGCACTGTCTGTGTCTGTATATGGCCATTTGGGGGAGGATGGGCTGGGGAGGGCTTCAATGGCTGGGAGGGTTTAGATGGGCTGGAGTAGGTTTTAATGGAGATTTCAGCAGTTGGATTCCAAGCACAGTACCGGGTAGAGCTTTGGATTCTTGCCCAGAAATAGCTAAGAAGAAAAAATTTAAAAAATTTAAATTGAATCAGGTTGGGCAGACTGGATGGACCATGTTCAGATTTTCCAGTCTCTTCTCGTACACCTTTTGATTTTCATCAACTTCCTCTGTACCATTTCAAGTCTTTTTATATCCTTAGCCAGATACGGCCTCCAAAACTGAACACAATAGTCGAAGTGGGACTTCACCAATGACTTGTACAGGGCCATCAACACCTCCTTTCTTCTGCTGCTTACGCCTTTCTCTATACAGCTTAGCATCCTTCTAATAGCCACCGTCTTGTCACACTGCTTCATCGCCTTCAGATCCTCAGACACTACACCCAAGGTCCCTCTACCTGTCCGTGCATATCATCCTCTTGCCTCCCAGCACATACATCTGCCTTGGATTTCTACTCCCCAAATGCATCACTCTGCACTTCTTCGCATTGAATTTTAGTTGCCAGACATTAGACCATTCTTCTAACTTTTGCAGATCCTTTTTTTATATTTTCCACTCCCTCTGGGATGTCTATTCTGTTACTACTTTTGGCATCATCCTCAAAAAAGCAAACCTTACTTTCTAACTCTTCAGCAATGATGCTCACAAACATATTGAACAGAATCAGCCCCAGCACCAACCCTTGAGGTAGTGCGCTACTCACCTTTTCTTTTTTTGAGCAAATTCCATTAACCACCACCCTCTGGCCATCAGTCAGTTTCTAATCCAGTTCACCACTTTGGTTCCTAACTCCAGCCCACACGTTTGTTCAAGAGCCTCCTATGAGGAACAGTGTCAAAGGCATTGCTGAAATCTAAGTAAATTACATCTAGTGCATGTCCTTAATACGATTCTCTGGTCGCCCAGTCAAAGAATTCAATCAGATTCATTTGGCACAATGTATCTTTAGTAAAACCATGTTGCACAGATGTTGTAAGTTCCCATTAACTTCTAGGAAATTCACTATTCTTTCCTTAGGCAACACTTCCATTATTTTTCTAATAACCAAAGTGATGCTTACCAGCCTCTAGTTTCTCACTTCATCTCTGTGACCACTTACGAGAAGAAGGACCACAGAACTTCTCCCGTCTCCAAGGATTTATTGAACAAATCTTTAAGAGAACCCACCAGAACCTCTATGAGTTCCCTCTGTATCCTGGGATGGACCCTGTCCTGTCCCATGGCTTTGTCCACCTTAAATTTTTCAAGTTTTTCATAATAGAAATAGAGCAATTTATAATAATATGGATTTTAGATACATCACCCAACCTGTTTTTTAAACATTATTTGTATTAATTACTGACAGTATTCAACTTACCAGTCAATATTTCTTCGCCTTTCCCCTGAGCTCACTCACAGCACATGACAACTCAATGATCTAGAACAGTGTTCTTCAACCTTTTGACACCTATGGACCGGTGGAAATAAAATAATTATTTTGTGGACAGGCACCGGTCTGTGGATCTGCAGTTGAAGAACACTGGGCTTAGTCGTAGGCCAGACCCCGCCCATCTCCACCCAAATCCGCCCCTCATCTGCAAGTCTTCTCTCTGATGTTGCGACATCAGAGATCTGGTTCAGGTGCAGGACACGTGTAGGAGCCTCTGCCCAAGGCTTTGTGCACTGCAGCACTGAGGAAGAGGGAGCCAGCCCGAAGACAACACCGCATCGATCGCACCGTGGACTGTCAGCTGAAGAGCACTGTCTGGGGCCCAATGCATGTGCTGGCCCTACGGATCGGCAGGAATTTTCTGTGGACAGACACCGGTCCATGGACTGGTGGTTGAAAAACACTGATCTAGAACACTAAAAAGTCTGTCTGGCTTCAGCTTTAGTTCTCACTACTCTTACCTAACAATTCCCCCCTTTTACAAAACTGCGAAAGTGTTTTTTAGCACAGGCCGGTGTGCTGAATGCTCTGCACTCTTCCTGACACTCATAAAGTTCCTAGGAGCACTGGGAGCAGCACAGAACATTTAGTGTGCCGGCTTGCACTATAAAACGCTTCTGTGGTTTTGTAACAGGGAGGGAATAAGATATATTCTAATCACCAAACTGAATATAAGATGTTTTCTGCCTTACATAAGAATAGCCTTACTGGGCCAGACCATCAAGCCCAGTAGCCTATTCTCACGGTGGGTAATCCAGGTCACTAGTACCTGGCCAAAACTCAAGGAGTAGCAATATTCCATGCTACCGATCCAGGGCAATCAGTGGTTTCCCCCAAGTCTTTCTCAATAACAGACTATGGACTTTTCCTCCAGAAACATGTCCAAACCTTTCTTAAAAACAGCTATGCTATCCAGTTTTCCCACAACCTCTGGCAACACATTCCAGAGCTTAACTATTTTCTGAGTGAAAAAAATTTCCTCCTATTGATTTTAAAAGTATTTCCCTGTAACTTCATCGAGTGTCCCCTAGTCTTTGTAATTTTTGATGGAGCGAAAAATCGATCCACTTGTACCCGTTCTACTCCACTCAAGATTTTGTAGACTTCAATCCTATCTCCCCTCAGCCGTCTCTTTTCCAAGCTGAAGAGCCCTAACCGTTTTAGTCTTTCCTCATATGAGAGGAGTTCCATCCCCTTTACCATCTTGGTTGCTCTTCTTTGAACCTTTTCTAGCACCACTATATCTTTCTTGAAATAAGGAGACCAGAATTGAATGCAATACTCCAAATGAGGTCACACCATGGAGCGATATAGGGGCATTATAGCATTCTTAGTCTTGTTAACCATTCCTTTTTAAATAATTCCTAGCATCCTGTTTGCTTTTTTGGCCGCCGCCACACATTGGACAGATGGTTTCATTGTATTGTCTATGATGATACCCAGATCCTTTTTTGGGGCACTAATCCCCAAGGTGGACCCTAACATCTTTTAACTGTGATTTGGGTTATTCTTCCCAATGTGCATCACTTTGCATTTGTCCACATTAAATTTCATCTGCCACTTGGACGCCGTCTTCCAATTTCCTAAAGTCCACCTGTAATTTTTCACAATCCGCATGCATTTTAACAATTTTGAACAGTTTAGTGTCATCTGCAAATTTAATCATCTCACTTGTCGTTCCAGTTTCCAGATCATTTATAAATAAGTTAAATAGTACCGGTCCCAGTACAGAGCCCTGCAGCACTCCACTGTTTACTCTCCTCCATTGAAAAAAATGACCCTCTGTTTTCTATCCGATAACCAATTTGTCTGATTTTATTTTTTTCTATTGTAATTGTCTTGGTCTTGGTCTTTAATATTTGCTTTTCATATTTCCTGTTCTTCATTTGTTCTAGATCCTTTTTCTTAGGTTTTCTTTCCATTCTCTGATTTAAAAAAAATATATATATACATGTTTTAGGCCCACTTTTATCACACTGCGTTAGGGGTTGTATTTTTTTTTATCTCGGGTCACTGTGGTTAAAGCTCTGATGCCCATAAAATTCCTTTGAACGTCGGAGCTTTTACTGCAGTGACCCATACTAAAAACCCCTAATGCAGCTTGATAAGGATGGGGGGAGGGGTGTGTGACTGTATTTATATTTATATTTGGTCATTTTAGTATTGTAATGCTATTAGCGATATAGCACAGTTACTTTCTGTAACAGGTGTTATCCAGGGACAGCAGGCAGCTATTCTCACATATGGGTGACGTCATCCGACAGAGCCCCGATGCGGAAGCCTCACAAGCATTCCAAATAGAAAGCCAAAGCACGTTTAAAGTCCAGAGTATGAAGAGCTGTTTCTCCAGGATGAGAATGAGGCTTTGGAAAAAAAACACTAGAAGAACACTTTAGGGAGGAATTTAGGATGAGTACGAAGAACCACCTTGTCATGATGGAACACCGTAAAAGGTGGATCCGCAACTAAAGCTGACTCGTCGAGCAGAAGTGAGAGCTATGAGAAACATCACTTTCCAAGTGAGATTCTTCAGATGAGCCTGGTCAATGGGTTCAAAACGAGGCTTCATCAGTTGAGCAAGAACAACATTGAGGTCACAAACAACAGGAGGAGGTTTGAGAGGAGGTTTGACATTGAAAAGTCCTTTCATGAATCTGGAAACCACTGGATGAGCAGAGAGGGGTTTCCCATCAATAGGCTGATGGAAAGCCGCAATTGCACTGAGATGGACTCGGATCGATGTAGACTTGAGGCCAGAATTAGATAAGTGCAAAAGGTAATCCAAAATTGAAGATAAGGAGGAATGCTGAGGCTCCTTTTTTACTTTTTATTTATCATTATCATTATATATATATAAACAAAACGTATATGAAAAATAAAGAGAGAACTTCCACTATTCTAGGAAATAATATACCTGAATCCGGTGTCCATTACATGATTAACAAAATTCACTCTAAATGAGTCCACATTCTAGAGGAGAAACAATTCACATATCTGAGAGATTGATTTTAAGGAATAATAGCAAAAACCATAGTACAGTGGTACCTTGGTTTATGAGCATAATTCGTTCTAGAAGCATGCTCGTAAACCAAATTACTCGTATATCAAAGCGAGTTTCCCCATAGAAAGTAAGGGAAACTCGCTTGATTCGTTCCCACCCCACCCCCCGAGGCTAGTGGCACTGCTCTACCCCCCCCCGAGAACTGACATTGCTCCCCCCGCTCACAAAGGCCCCCCCGCATGATCTGCCATCCCCCCCCCCCGCGTGATCCGCCATCCTCCCCGCGATCCGGAATCCCTTCCCTGCTCGCATAGCCCCCCCCGGCCGCGATCCGACATCCTCCCCGTACCCATCACCCACCCAAACATGCCGGTGCCGGTGCCCGAAGATCTGTCAACCTTTTTGCTGGGCCTTGAGCATCTGCGCATGCTCAAGGCCTTAGTTCCTGCTCTCTCTGAGATTTTCGAGATCTCCGAGAATCTCGGAGAGAGCAGGAACTAAGGCCTTGAGCATGAGCAGATGCTCAAGGCCCAGCAAAAAGGTTGACAGATCTTCGGGCACCGGCATGTCCTGAGAGTTGGTGCTGGTGCCGGGTGCCAGATGGGGGGTAAGTAATTTGTTCGGGTGGGTGATGGGTACGGGGAGGATGTCGGATCGCGGCGGGGGGGGGTGGGGGGCAATGCGAGCGGGGGAGGGGGTGCCGGATCGCCGGGGGGGGGTGTGCTGGATCGCAGGGGGGAGGCGCTCGTACATCGAGGCAAGCTCGGTTTGCGAGGCATCAATTTTGCGAATGTTTTGCTCATCTTGCAAAACACTCAGTAGGAGCAATCAGAATTATGGTGGCATGGTCGGTCTTCAATTTGACCAGAGTCTTTAGAATGAGAGGGAATGGAGGAAATGCATATAGGAAGAGATTCGTCCAGTCCAGGAGAAAAGCATCTGCCTCGAGACGAAGAGGAGTGTAAATCCTGGAGCAGAACTGAGGAAGTTGTGGGGAGCTGCAAAGAGGTCTATCTGAGGTGTTCCCCACTGAGAGAAAATGTGATGAAGGGACGATGAATGGAGAGTCCATTCGTGAGGCTGCAGAAGATGACACAAGTTGTCCACTAAGGCACTGTCCACCCCTTGAATGTAAACATCTTTGAGGAAGGTGTTGTGACGGATTGCCCAATTCCAAACTTTCAGAGCTTCTTGACAGAGGGAGGCAGATCCCGTGCCCCCCTGTTTGTTGAAATAATACATGGCGACCTGATTGTCCGTCCGAATGAGGACTACTTGGTCGTGAAGAAGATGCTGAAAAGCATTAAGAGCTGTGAGGATCGCTCTGAGTTCCAGCAGATTGATATGATACTAACAATCCGTACTGGTCCAGAAGCCTTGAGTACGGAGACCATCGAGATGAGCCCCCCAAGCATAAGTCGAAGAATCTGTCGTGAGAACCTTCTAATGAGGGGGCATTTGAAAAAGCAAGCCTCTGGAGAGATTGGAAGAGAGCATCCACCAGCGGAGAGACTGCTTCAAAGAAGGAATGACTGTTATGTGTCGAGAAAGTGGGTCGCAAAACTGTGTCCATTGAGATGCCAGGGTCCACTGAGGAATTCTGAGGTGAAGTCTGGCAAAAGGAGTCATGTGTACTGTGGAAGCCATGTGACCCAGTAGTACCATCATGTGTCTCACCAAGATGGAGGAGCGGGAAGACACTGAGTGACAAAGATGGAGAAGAGCTTCCAGATGTTGTTGCGGGAGGAATGCTCTGAGATGGACAGTGTCCAGAACAGCTCCAATGAATTGTAGATTCTGAGAGGGTTGAAATTTGGATTTTGGAAAGTTGATTTCGAATCCCAAACTTTGTAGGAACCAGATAGTCCGTTGGGTCGCTACTATAACCCCCTGAGATGTTGAATCTTTGATGAGCCAGTTGTCGAGGTAGGGAAATACCTGAAGACCATGATTCCTTAGAGCTGCTGCCACCACTACCAGTCACTTGGTGAACACTCTGGGAGACGAGGCCAGGCCGAATGGTAGTACTCTGTATTGATAATGCAGATTCCCCACCCAAAATCTGAGGTACTGACGGGAGGCTGGATGACTGGGAATATGAGTGTAGGCCTCCTCGAGATCCAGAGAGCATAACCAGTCGTTCTGCTAGAGGAGGGGATAAAGGGATGCCAGGGCAAAATGCAAAATTTTTCTTTGACTAAAAATTTGTTGAGCGCCCTGAGATCCAGAATGGGTCGCAGATCACCCGTCTTCTTCGGAACAAGGAAGTAACGGGAGTAAAATCCCTTGTTCTGCTGCTCCAGGGGAACTGGTTCGATGGCTCGAAGACGAAGCAGAGCTTGAGCTTCTTGAAGAAGAAGGGCGGTCTGGGAGGGATTGGAAGGATACTCTCTTGGAGGAAGTTCTGGGGGAACTTGAGTGAAATGAAGAGAGTATCCCTCCCTGATGATGGAAAGAACCCAGAGGTCGGATGTAATTGTCGTTCATTGGTGGTAGAAAAGATGGAGACGACCTCCTATAGGAGGAAAAAAGAGCAGAGTCAGAACGATGGAGGTTATGCTCTGTTTTAAGCAGTCAAAAAGGCTTAGTAGCCTTAGATACAGCAGAAGGCTGAGGTTTCTGTTGCTTCTGAGGCTGCTGTTTCTTTAGAGGAGGACGAGTATAAGGAGCCTGTTTCGGAGCAAAACGCCGTTGATAGATATGAGCAGGTCGTGCAGGCTTAGCAGGAGCTGGTTTTGGCTTAGGTTTGACAATAAAAGCAAAAGATTTTTCATGGTCAGACAATTTCTTGGTGGCTGCCTCGATAGATTCATCAAAGCGGTCATTGCCCTCACAAGGCGGTCTTGAAGATTAGGGTCCACATCAATGGTACGAAACCAAGCAAGGCAACGCATAGCTACAGAGTAGTGCTGCCCGATTCACGATTCAAATCGGTTCACCGATCCACTTCGGGTGAATCTATTTGAATCGATTTACATTTTTTAAAAATCGACTTCCCGATTCGGACCCTCCTCCCCCCCAGCCCCCTAAAGCAGGAGCGGCAGCGCTGCCACATCTGCTTTAGAGGGCAGGAGGGAGGGTCAGTCGGGAAGTGCTGTCGGCTTCCCCCCTGGCCTCCCCGAAGGACATCGCATCCCATCCCACCCCCCGAAGGACTGTGCACCCCCCTACCCCGGGAAGGCCTCTGTGGTCCTTCTGGTCTCCCCGCAGTGTTTACCATATAGCTTAGGTCTGCTGGATTATTGCAACTCCCTATATCTTCCTTGTCCAGCCACTATGATAAAACAACTCCAGACCATACAAAACACCACCCTCAGATTGATCTACTCACTCAAAAAATATGATCACATAACAACTGCCTTCTTAGACTCTCACTGGCTACCCATACAAGCACGAATCCAATTCAAATTCCACTGCCTGATATTCAAAGCATTACACGGCTCTTCCCCCTCCTATCTAAACAACCGCTTAAACCAAATCTCCACCTCAAGACACAGAAGAACCTCGAACCCTTTCGCCTTCCCCCCACTCAAAGGCACACAACGCAAGAAAATGTTTGACAACCTTCTGGCAACACAAGCAGCAAAAATCAACCATTCCATCTCCAATCTTATGACAATATCAGACAACTTCAAAACATTCAGAAAAGAAATCAAAACCCTGCTTTTCAAAAAATTCATCCAAATATCATAACCCCTCCTCTTTTACCTCCAGAAGATTCACCTACCTTCAGATAACCTTCCCCAAATTACCCACCTTAACAACTTCCAATTAAACAAATACCATAAATAGATTGTAACCTACCCTCTCTAACTGCATTCCATATGTATTTTTCATACAGTTCTTCACTGTCAGTTTAATTTCCATCCTATAAGTTCACATAGAATTTTTCTTTTTTCAACCATCTTTATTTTCTCTTCTTTATTAATTTCCAGGTACTTTAGTTAGATTGTGAGCCTTCGGGACAGTAAGGGAATTTTTTAAGTACCTTCTTACTTCTCATTTATAATCTTAATGTATATTTTCTTCAAACCGCTTAGAACCTAACGGATGTAGCGGTATATAAGAAATAAATTACATTACATTACATTACACTTAGTACAGACGCTGGAACCGCGATCTTTGCTGAAGGCTGCAGCTATAAGGTAAACGCTGCGGGAGGCCAGAAGGAACACGGAGGCCTTCCTGGGTGGGGGGCAGTCCTTCGGGGGGGGGGGGCAATCCTTCAGGGAGTGGTGCAACTTCAAGGGGGGGACAGGCAGGTCTTTAAGGGGGGGACAGGCCTTCAAAGGGGGGACAGGCAGGCCTTCAAGGGGGGGACAGACAGGCCTTCAAGGGGGAACAGGCAGGCCTTTAAAAGGAGGATAGGCCTTCAAGAGGGGGGGACAAGTCTTCAAAGGGGGGACAGGCAGGCCTTTAAGGGGGGAACAGGCAGGCTTTCAAGGGGGGGGACAGGCAGGCCTTTAAGGGGGGAACAGGCAGGCCTTCAAGGGTGGGGACAGGCCTTCAAGAGGGGGGATAGGTCTTCAAAGGGGGGGGACAGGCCTTCAAGAGGGAGGACAAGCCTTTAAGGGGGGGACAGGCAGGCCTTTAAGAGGGGGGACAGGCCTTCAAGAGGGGGGACAGGTCTTCAAGGGGGGGAAAGGCCTTCAAAGGGGGCACAGGTCTTCAAAGGGGAGACAGGCCAGGGATGGTGGCATAGGCCTTCAGGGGGAACAGGCAGGCCTTCAAGGGGGGACGGGCCTTCAGGAGGGAGGTGCAGACCTTCAGGGGAGGGGGGCTCTGATGTAGAAGTACACAGAGGGAAGGAAGGGGTGTTCAAAGAGACGTGCATATGACAGATTTGGGGGGGGAAGAAATAATGGGTCTAAAAATAGAGGAGAGGGAGAGAGATGATGGACAATGGGATTTAGGGAGGGAAGGAACAAAAAGGGAGAAAAGTTGGACACAAGGGATGGTGTGGAGGGGGGTTAGAGATACTGGATAGGAGGGTAGTTGGGAAAAGAAAGGGAGAGATGGTGGACCCTAGGGTGGTGGGGAAGGAGGAAGAGATGCTGGATGAAAGGGTAGTTAAGAAAAGGTGGATCTGTGGATGGAGATGAAAAAAAGAATGATGCCAGACCTCCGGGGGAGGGAAAGAAAACGGAAGGGGAGGACAGAGATGGCAGATGGATGGTTAGAACGGAGAAAGAAGGAGACCCTGGCAAGCAAGTTATCAGAAGACAACCAGAGCCTGGGACCAACAAGATTTGAATAATGACCAGACAACAAAAGGTAGAAAAACTAATTTTATTTTCCGTTTTGTGATTACAATATGTCAGATTTGAAACTTGTATCCTGCCAGAGCTGGTGATAGACCGCAAACATGAGCTAGGATTTAACAGAGAGAGGAAAAGTCTTTTTTGTTTGTTTATTTTGTTTACACCACAGCGCCAGTGTGGTTAGGAGAAGGCAAAGGGGGTGAAGAGGCTATAAAATAAACCCACCAGGATGTTTGAAAAAAAAAACACCCAATTGGGCAGGAAAATCGAATCGAATTGAAAAACCAATTCAGTAGGCTGAATCGAATCGAATCAAAATTTTTTTTCCTGAATCGGGCATCACTACCACAGAGCAAGCAGCTGTTCGAGCAGACAACTTGAAGGCATCGTAAGATGACTGGAGAAGATGCAGAAAGAGTTGAGATAAAGAAGCAATGACTTCTTGAAACTCAAAATGCATTTGAGCATCCAAATAATTCAAGAACTTTGGAAGTAGAGAAATGAAGAACTCAAAATAAGTGATAAAATGAAAATTATAATTGAGGACTTTAGATGACATCATAGCATTCTGATAGATGCGACGTCCAAACTTGTCCATAGTTTTACCCTCCCTGCCAGGAGGAACGGTGGCATAAACCTTGGAAGGATGAGACCTCTTCAAGGAGGACTCTACAAGCAGGGATTGATGAGATAACTGTGAATTGTCAAAACCCTTGCGATGTACAGTTTTATACCTAGAGTCCAACTTTCCTGGAATAGCTGGTATGGTAGGGTGTTTCCAGGCATCGACCAAAAGTCTGATTCAAAAGCTTGTGAAGAGGAAGCTTGAATGACTCAGCCGGAGGTTGAGAAAGATGCATGACTTCGAGATACTCCTTAGAGTACTTAGAGCCAGTATCCAATTGAAGATCCAGGTCCACAACCATCTGACGAAGGAAAGATGAAAAAGATAGCTGATCCGCCAATGCTTTGCCTCGAGAAGGACTCGAGGACGTCGAGGCAGCTTGGGCCAAAGATGCGTCGGCATGAAAAAAGGGGTCCAAAGAACCTGGAGACCTGAATGAAGCAATCGAAACCGCTGGATCCTCGAGGTTCGGCATCGGAGACCTCGATCGTGGAGTCGGTGACGAAAGTGGAAAATATGAATGCTTCATCTCAGTGGAAGCAGCATGCCTAGAAGAATGCCTCAATCTTCGATGAGAACTGTGCCTAGAAGCAGGTCTCGAGGATCGAGGAGACTTCGCTTCGGAGAGAGAAGCAGCCAATGCCACCAACGAATGGATAGGACTGGAGGCTGTCGATCGAAGCAGTGGAGGCTTGGAGGAGGAACCTCGATGCACTCTCAAAGACTCTGCTCCTTGAATAGAGTGTGAGGAATCCGTCCGAGGCACTGGCAAAGAATCTGCTCCTTGCTGTTCATGCTTGGATGCCAGACCAGACACTCGCAGAGACTCTGCTCCCTGCAAAGAGTGTGTTTGAGACTGAGGCAAAGGAAGCGGCTCGATCTCGCAGGAGTCTGCTGAATGCCCAGGCTGGATAAGAGGAAGAAGCTTCGGACCCATATTAGTAAGGAACTGAATGAATTGCTTCTCTAACATGGTCTGGAAAGAAGCCGGCAAGGATGGATCCACGTCTGAAACCGGACCACTTGCATTGGCTGGAGGTTCCTTCGAGGTAGTGTGATTGTGCTTGGACCTGGAAGTCTTAGGAACTTTAATCACTACCGGAGGAAGTGTCTGCTGAGCTATCTGACCTGAGGAAACAGGGGAAGAAACAGCAGAAGTTGTCGAAGTAAGAGCCACTGCCAACGAGGAAGGTCTGACGAGGCTCGAGGTGGAAGCCGTCGTAGGAGGAGTCTCGAGGGAAGTCCAGGTCGATGGTTCGAGAGAAGACTCCATGTTGAAGAGCTTATCCACCAAAATACGACGACGATGAAAAGCACGAGGCTGAAGTGTTTGACAAGGCAGGCACGACCGAGAATGATGTTTGGACCCAAGGCACTGAAGACAGCGACGGTGTGGGTCCGTGAGAGAGATCGCGCGCTGGCACTTGACACACTTCTTAAAGCCTGTGGCAGGTCGGGACATAGGCGTAAAATAGCCGCCTCAAGATCGAAGGTCTTGGGCTGCAGCCGAGCGGCCTGTCCCGAAAAACGAACGGAAGAAATTTATTTTTTATTTTTTAAATGAAAGAAATAAAAGAAAAAACAGCGATTCATGAGAAAAATTCAAACAAATCGCGGTTGTAGAGAAGGCACATGTAACAAAATGAACGCAGAGAGTCAAAGACGGACTTCTTGGCTCCGCGGAAAAGTAAGAACTGAGGAGACGCGCCCGACGCTGGGCGGGAAGGCACTCGCGCATGCGCAGTGCGGGCGACTCGAAACTTCTTGTTTCTTCAAGCAAGTCTGCTTGTGAGGCGTCCGCATCGGGGCGAATAACTGCCTGCTTGTCCTGGGATAATGTAAGTTTTATGTTAAATTGTACCTACTGTATACTGCCTAGGGTGAATTTCTTCATAAAGGAGGTTCATAAATCCTAATCAATAAATAATAAGTAAACATGGGTGGCCAGTTTTTGAATTGCCTCCAGAGCCTTAGTTGCTCTGACTTTCTCATTTAACTTTCGTTTTTCCTTTTTTTGAAAAAAATTCCCCTTCTTCTTCCGCTTAGATGAGCTGCTGCTGTGGTCCAGCACCATATTCTTTCTGTCCTGATATCCGAGTCTCCACAGCAACACGACTCTTGTACACTCTTTTCCATATCTTGGCCTCCACAGTCTGCTGCCTCATGATGTCCCAGTCTGTGGAAGAAGCTCTTAAAGAACACGTGAGTGGCATCAAGGAAACGGAAATGAAAAGAACTGTCTTAGAAAGGGGACGAAGGTGTAGGGTTACCATATGGCTCTATAAAAAGGAGGATGGAGTGAGACATCCGGGTTTTACTTCCATTGTGGAAGTAAAACCTGGATGTCTCAATCCGTCCTCCTTTTTCTGGAGCCATGTAGTAACCTTATGATGATTACCTGTCTCTGAAGAATGGAGCCACTCTAATTACCATTGTAACATTGGGGTGGAATAGGGTTACTATTTGTTTGGGAAAATCCGGCCATGTTCTCTTTTTAGAGGACTGTCTGGGTGTCCCAATGGATTTTCAAAACGCGGCAGCTTGTCTAGGTTTTGGAAGGGCCTGAGCTCAGGGCTGTGTCTGGAGGGCCTCTGAGCATGTGCTGATGCAACGTGGTGATGTCACACACCTGCACGCCTGCATGTTATGTCATTACATCCAGGGCAGGATTAATTCATCGAGGGCCCCTAGGCACACAAGTACACTGGGACCCCCTGCCCCGCCCCACTATGCCCCGCCCACCTTCCCCGCCCCCATGCATTCACTTCTTTATTTCCACTTTATTTCTTTTATTTTAAAATTTAAAACAAACAACAAAGATTACCATACCAGTGCCGGTGTACAGTTTTTCTTGGTGGCAAGTCAAATGCGTGCCCATTTGTCCTCACGCATATGTCTTGTGCGCATCTGACTATGAACCATCATTTTATTTTTATATGCCACCATACCACATAGTTCTAGGCGGTTCAATCATTAAGTAAAATACAATTGACTAAAAATGCGTTAGAATCAAACTAAAATAATCAAACTATAAAAACGGTGCGCTATTTACCAAGATTCTAGAACATCAATTTACAAATTTATCAAACAAATCCGTTTTTAGAAGCTTCCTAAAGGACATATATGAATGAGCCTGAGAAATGATGGTATATAAACATAAGTTCATTTTACCTGCCTGAAAACCGAGTCATTTATCACAAAATCTCTTGTATTGGCAAGATTTAATAGTCGGATGAACAAATACATAATGCCCTCAAGTAATCCTATTAGGTTTATATAGTTCAAAGCATGAGGACAAGTACATAAGCGCCATATCAAACAAGACCTTAAAACAAATACAACCAAATTTAAACAATACTCTAGCCTCAAAAGGCAGCCAGTGCAACTATTGATAAGATGGAGTAACATGGTCATACTTTTTTAGACCGAAAATCAGACAGACCGCCATTTTCTGGACAAGTCTCATTCTTTTTTGAAGCTTTTTATGAGATCCCAAATATATTATATTGCAATAATCCAGAACAGATAAAATGGAAGATTGTACTAATAACCTAAATGATACACTGTCAAAAAATTTTTTTATCGTTCGAAGTTTCCACAAAATTGTGAAACATTTCTTTGTCAATAAATTTGTGTAATCATCCAAAGTTAAGTGGCGGTCCAATATAACACCTAAGATTTTAATAGAGGTAGAAATTAAGAAAGTTTGACCATTCAGTTGTAGTACCTTTTCTTTTATATTATCAGGACTAGCCGAAAAGGATTTTGATTTTTCCGTATTAAGTTTGAGTTTGGCCCTCGTTGTCCATTGCTCGATATGAATTAGTAAAGAAGAAATTTGGTTTTTTATCTCCCCTGAAAAAGATGTACCATATATACTCAAATATAAGTCGAGACCCCCATTTTCCCCCCAAAAAAGGAGGAAAAATGGTTGACTAGAATATGTCAGGCAGCTTAATATTCAAGTGTCCTGCCCTGCCAAGTTCTGCACCCAGCCTCCTTTCCTCCCTGCCCTGCACTCAGTCCCATTCCCTACCAGGCTGTGTACCAAGCCCCCTTCTCTGCCAGGCTCTGAACACTGTCCCACCTTCCTCCCCTGTACCCTCTTCCCCCTAAAAAGAGCCAACATCATCAGTGATTTCACAATGGCTTGATTGTCCTGTACTCCCTTCTGCCCTCTAACCCAGCCAGCAGATTACTGTAACCATTCCTCTTAACTTAAACCACCTAGTGGTAGGCCGGCACAGGAGGAATCCCTCCCGTCTCCTGCCCCGGTCGACACTATTAATTACCACCCTCCCTCCTTCCCTCCCTCGCTTACCTGTTTCCTGGTGGTCCAGCGTGTATGCACTGAGATCCTCTTTTGTAAAGACTCAAAGTAAACAAAGACATGGGGCCGGATAACCTACACCCCAGAATGCTCAGGGAGTTAAGGGAAGTCCTGGCGGAACCATTATCTGTTCTTTTCAATCCTTCCCTAAGCACAGGAAGGGTCCCCTTGGACTGGAAAACCGCCAATGTAATCCCACTCCACAAAAAGGATTGCAGGACAGAGACAGCAAACTACAGACCAGTGAGTCTCACGTCCTCTGTTGATTCAACAAAATATTAAGATCTTAGGTATAACATTCGACGCTAAATTATCATACCACGATCATATAAGCAGTGTGGTTAAATCTACCTTTTATAAATTACGTCAAATTCGTTCTATTGCAAAATTCTTATGTCCAAAATCATTAAATATCTTAATACATTCCCTAATCATTTCCAAATTAGATTATTGTAATGCTTTGTATATGGGCATACCCCAAAAAGAAATCAGACGCTTACAAATCATACAGAACGCTTCCATAAAAATAATTCATAAAGCAAAGAAATTCGACCACGTCACTCCTTTACTCAAAGAATCTCACTGGCTTCCCGTTGCGTACCGTATTTTATATAAAATATGTTTGCTTACGTTCAAATCAATAATGTCTCAAACCCCAGCCTTTATTTTTAGAGTTCTAATTCCGTATATAACTTCAAGAACACTTAGATCACAGGATCAACATCTATTGGTTATCCCATCATTGAAAGTCATCAACACTCGACGGCTTACTATTTTTTCAGTAACTGCTCCACAAACCTGGAATAATCTTCCTATTTTTATCAGAGAAGAAAAGAATTTAGTTAATTTTAAGATTAAGCTTAAAAGTTTTTTTTTCAATGATGCTTTTAGTTAATTAAATAACTTTATATTTCTTCCTATCCTCTCATTTTCATATTTGTGCTTTTATTCCCTCCCTGTTGTTTAATCCTGAAATATAAAATTTGAACCAGATTGTAACCCTTTAAATATATTTTTCCTAATGTTTTATGACTGTAAGTTTTTGTAATTATGTAATATTATTTGTTTTTTTAATAATTACCCAAGTTTTTATTTATTCGTTATTGTTTGTACATCGCCTAGAATGTAGATTAGGCGATTAATCAAATCACATAATAAACTTGAAACTTGAAACTTGTAAACTCATGGAAACACTGATCAAACAGAATATTGACACAATCCTAGACAAAGAAAAACTGCGTGATCCACACCAACACGGGTTCACCCAGGGCAGATCCTGCCAATCTAATCTGATTAGCTTTTTTGACTGGCTTACTAGACAACTGGACGCCGGAGAGTCACTGGACATGGTATATTTGGACTTCAGTAAAGCATTTGATAGCGTCCCTCATCAAAGATTACTGAACAAGCTGAAATCGATGGGATTAGGAGACATTCTAACTACATGGGTTGGGGATTGGCTGAGCGGTAGACTTCAGAAGGTAGTGGTAAACGGTACCCCATCCGAAGCATCTGATGTGATCAGTGGAGTACCGCAGGGATCGGTCCTGGGCCCGATTCTATTCAACTTATTCATAAGAGATATGACGCAAGGACTTAGAGGAAGGGTATCACTGTTTGCCGACGCCGCCAAACTTTGCAATATAGTAGGCAGAGGCTTATCACCTGATGATATGACACACGACCTACTGCTGCTGGAACAATGGTCAAATACTTGGCAGCTAGGCTTCAATGCTAAAAAATGCAAGATAATGCACCTGAGCAGGAGAAATCCGCGCAGAACTTATGCACTAAATGGTGAGACCTTGGTTAGGACCACGGCGGAACGCGATCTAGGAGTGATCATTAGCGAGGACATGAAGGTTTCCAATCAAGTGGAGAAGGCTTCCTCCAGGGCAAGACAAATGATGGAGTGTATCCGCAGAGGTTTCGTCAGCAGGCGACCTGAAGTTATGATGCCGTTGTACAGAGCCATGGTGAGGCCTCACTTAGAGTACTGTGTTCAGTTTTGGAGACCACACTACCGAAAGGACGTGCTGAGGATCGAGTCGGTTCAGCGAATGGCCACCAGGATGGTCATGGGGCTCAAGGATCTCACGTATGAAGAAAGACTAAAGAAATTGCGGCTGTACTCACTTGAGGAAAGAAGAGAACGGGGAGATATGATTGAAACGTATAAGTACATCACGGGACGCATCGAGTCAGAAGATGAGATCTTCTGGCTCATGGGACCCTCGACCATCAGAGGGCATCCGCTGAAAATCAGGGGAGGGAAGTTTCATGGCGACCCCAGGAAGTACTTCTTCACCGAAAGAGTGGTGGATCATTGGAACAGACTCCCACTCCAGGTGATAAAGGCCAGCAGCGTGACAGATTTTAAGAAAAAATGGGATACTCACGTGGGATCTTTAAGGGAATAAATTCAGGGGGGGGATACTTGGAATGGGCAGACTTGGTGGGCTATAGCCCTTTTCTGCCGCTTTTTTCTATGTTTCTAGCCAGCGGTGCACCTGGGCCGGCACGTAGGTGCGAGCTTTTCATGCTCCCAGCCAGCCCTGCACCGCTCCTTGATAGGCTGCCAGGCTCTTTGGGGTACGTTGGTGCAAGTGCTTCGGTGGTGGAGGATATTTTGTGATAGTCCTTGGAGTGGTCTTACCAGACTATGCTGTTGGGTGTCAAGGGTCCCCTGGTAGAGGCTGGCATTGTGGAGCCTTATTGTTTGCTTTGTATTGGTGGCTCTGGGGCGTCCAGGGACTCCCCCATATCCAGCTTTTTTGTTACTTAGTCAAAGAAGCTGATCAGATTGGATTGGCAGGACCTTCCCTTTGTAATACCATGTTGAAGGGGATCTCATATTTGTGTTTGATTAGTGTTTCCATAATTTTACTCACTATCGTTGTGAGACTCACCGGTCTGTAATTTGCAGCCTCTGTCCTACATCCCTTTTTGTGGAGTGGAATGACGTTAGCTGTCTTCCTGTACTTAGGGAAAGAATAAAGAGCGCGGATAACCATTCCGCCAGGACAACTCTCAACTCCCTAAGCACCCTGGGATGTAGTTTGTCTGGTCCCATGGCTTTGTTCACTTTGAGCTTTGAAAGTTCATAGTAGATGCTGCTGGACGTAAACTCAAAATCTCAAAACGGGTCTTCTGAGCTTTCCCTTGACTGCAGCTGAGGACCGGATCCCGGTGCCTCGCAAGTAAAGACTGAGAAGAAGTATTCATTTAGTAGTTCGGCTTTATCGGAGTCCGATTCTACATAATTCCCGTCTGGTTTCCTAAGGTGCACTATCCCATCTGTGTTACTTTTTCTGTCACTAATATACCTGAAGAAGGATTTATCCCCCTTTTTAATGTTCTTTGCTAGATTCTCTTCCATCCGGAGTCTGGCCTCTCTGACTGCTGTTTCCACCAGATGGCGATATTACTATTTCCTATCTGTTATACATAACATTTTATTCCAGCAGTATCAGCTTATTTTCATTTTTTACTTTCTCACCCACAATTTATCCACAAGCTGAATTTTTTTATTTTGCTATGTATATGTGGGTGTTTACTGTATTGATTTGCACTCACGATATATCCACCATGGCTTTTCTTGCTATTTACACATCTCATTTTAGCATATCCTGTTCATCATATGATTTGTTCTTTTCAATATTTTTTTTCAATATTTACTCCTGTTTTGACATACGTTGTATTTTCTGGACCTTCATTTGTGATAGATGTCAGTTTGGGCACCTTTTATCATGCTGCGTTACAGGATTTTAGTGCAGACCAGCACAGTAAATGCTCCAGCGCTCATAGAATTCATGTGAGCAGCGGAGCACTTACCTCGTTGGCCCGCATTAAAAACCTCTGCAATGCTTACACATTACCGCCGCCTCCTTGGGGATCTTCTCGCAGAGCTAGCACTTGAGCACCACTGCCTTGATTTGCTGGTAGTGGCCCGCACAGCCCCTGCTCGTCAAGGATCAGGCTGCTGTGGTACCGCGGGCAGGTGATGCACGAGTTGCAGGACATGGGCAGCGGGTGGTTGAGCGTGTGCGGCATGATCGGCAGGAAGACGCTGAGAGATAAGTGTTTTAAAGGTGAGACACTGACTAGGGGGGAAGCGAGTCATTCAAGGAAGACAGCCGGGCGCTCACCTAAATTAGGCGGGTGGAACGCCCGGCTAAAAGACGCTAGGGAGAACACTGGGATACTAGCTATAGGCTGATAGTTGGAATTTAGGGCTCCTTTTATGAAGGTACGCTAGCGTTTTTAGTGCACGCACCGGATTAATGTGCGTTAAAGTGCGCGCTAGCCAAAAAACTACCGCCTGCTCAAGAGGAGGCGGTAGCGGCTAGCGTACGTGGCATTTTAGCACACGCTATTGCGTGCGTAAAGGCCCTAGTGCACCTTCGTAAAAGGAGCCCTTAGTGTGATAGATTCCTTAGTGTTTTTCAATATAGGAGTGATTAAAATGTGACTTAAATCTTTTGGAAATTGACCTTTATTCAATAAAAATGTTGTCCAATTACAAAGATCTGCTTCAAAAACATAAGGAGCAGCTGTAAGAATATTCAAAGGACAGTTATCCAAATGGCAGTTCTTTTTTGCATATTTAGTAAATAAGGTGCAAAAAAAGTTCCAGTCGAGAGGGTCAAAATGTGACCATATCATATCTGCTGTTGAACAGACAATCTGATGTTCATTTAGTATATAGGGAACTTCATTATTTAATGGTAATAAATTTGCTCTGAGATTGGCAATTTTATTATTAAAAAAATCAGCAAGATCATTAGCAGAAGGAGGACAACCCTTCTTAGAACATTTATTTGACTCTGTATCAAACAGGTTGTTTATCAGTTTAAATAATTCTCTACTATTAGTATGCACAGATCCAATTTTATTTGAATAATGTAAGGAAGTTCTTCTTCACCCAGAGAGTGGTAGAAAGCAGGAACGCTCTTCCGGAGGCTGTTATAGGGGAAAACACCGTCCAGGGATTCAAGACAAAGTTAGACAAGTTCCTGCTGAACAAAAACGTGCGCTGGTAGGGCTAGTCTCGGTTAGGGTGCTGGTCTTTGACCAGAGGGCCACCGCGTGAGCGGACTGCTGGACATGATGGACCACTGGTCTGACCCAGCAGCTGCAATTCTTATGTTCTTAATAATTAGCACGTTTATCAGTAATCATTGTTTTAGTTTATTTCTCCAACTCACCTTGTCCTCATCCTTGCCTGTTTTAAACAAAGTTTTTCCCATTTTTCATAGTTCCCTTTTAAACTGTAATAATTCTTAATCAAACCAGATGTTTATAGGTTTTTGTTTTATTAAATGTGGTTTTAAAGGTGCCATTGTATCTCATGTCTTTAAATTAAATTCTGTCCAATCTGCTACAAAATTTTCAACTCTATCAAAACTATTAGATTCTAATTAATAGTGAGATCAATATTCAGCCTGATTTACAAATCCTCTACTCATCTTGGTTGTCTTATTTATAGCTTTTTGAACGCCCGACAAGATCATGAAAGGCATAGAGAAGGTGGAGAGGGACAGATTCTTCAGCCTTTTGGGAACTACAAGACAAGGGGGCACTCGGAGAAATTGAAAGGGGACAGGTTCAGAACCAATGCTAGGAAGTTCTTTTTCACTCAGAGGGTGGTGGACACCTGGAATGCGCTTCCGGATGATGTGATAGGACAGAGTACATTATGAGGTTTCAAGGAGGGATTGGATAAATTCCTGAAGGACTCGGGGATTGAGGGATACAGATAGGGATAGAGATAGGACTAAGAAAGTTAATAGATAGAAGGGAAAAGGGGAATGAAGGATTTCAGACAGAAATCACTTTACAGGTCATGGACCTGATGGGCCGCCACGGGAGCGGGTTGCTGGGCGCGATGGACCTCTGGTCTGACCCAGCGGAGGCAACTTCTTATGTTCTTATGTTCCATCCCATCTCTAAGGGCTCCTTTTACTAAGGTGTGTTGGGCCTTAATGCACGGAATAGCGTGAGCTAAGTTGCCGCACACGCTAGACCTTAATGCCAGCATTGAGCCGGTGTTATTCTAGAAGCGTAGCGCACAGTTTAGTGCGTGGTAATTTTGTGCGTGCACTAAAAACGCTAGCGCACCTTAGTAAAAGGAGCCCTAAATTACATAACCGATGATCTGACCAAGTAGAGTCTGCCCAAGAGGCTTGTTTAAAATTAATTTTTGATGAAGTTACATTTTTTTTAAAAAAGGTCACTAAATCTAAATGATGACTCTTTTGGTGAGTTATTGTTGGAACAGGTTTAAAAAACCCTAATAAGGTTCGATAGGAATATAAATCTTTGACCTCAGGGTAATCTTCCTGTTCAAGATGGATGTTAATGTCTCCACTCAAAAGATTATAAGAGCCTGCTAATGTGTTTGATAAAAGAAATTGATAAAAATCATCTTTAACCACTTACCATTTCTTTGGAGGAATATAAAATAAGGTAATACAGGTCCTTGTCGACTTACGACCTATGCAACTTACGACGATTCGACTTTACGACGCGTTTCCCCCATCTCCCATCCCAGCCCATATTAACTATTTTGTACCCATCACCGCTGGACCACCTAGGAAAAGGTACATGGGGAGGGGTAACAATACTGTAGTTAGTATAGGCCAACTTACGTCTAGATCGACTTGCGACTTATCAGTCGGAACCAATAGCGGTCGTAAGTCGACGAGGACCTGTAGTTAATACATCATCTAAATCAGTGTTTCTCAACTCGGTCCTGGAGTATCCAGGTTTTCAGGATATCCACAATGAATATGCATAAACTCAATTCTTTCATGCATATTCATTATGGATATCCTGAAAACCTGACTGGCAAGGGGGTACTCTAGGACTGAGTTGAGAAACACTGATCTAAATGGTTATGTGACAGCCTACAAGTAAGAATTTCACATTCGGGTGCAGATCTAAAATCTAGTTTTACAAAATCGAATTAATCTTTTAAGATAATTGCTAAACCACCACCTCTCTTCCAATTTCTAGACAATGAGATAATTTTAAAACCCTGGGGTAAAAAATAATTTATTATTATATCATTGTCCGAAATTAACCAAGTTTCGGTCAGAAGTAAGAAATCAAATTTTTCCTCCTCTAACCAATCTCTTTGTTCCTTATAGAACGAACATTCATATAAGCCCCATGAATTTTAGTATAGATAGAGTCTGATAATATAGTTGTAATATCAGATGTGAAATCAGGGTATATCAATGAACGATGTCTTTTGGTCCAAGTTCTAGAATGACTGTGAGAGATAATTACTACCAGAATATGAAAAGGCCCCTGTTCAGTGCAATCATACAAATAGTGGGAAACAATAGAACTACTGATAAAATTTCTTGACTTACTGAGTCTATTCCAAGAATAATGAGCTGGGATCAAGTTAGAATAGGTAATTGCTGAAATCCAGCTTTTAAAACATAACAGATATAAGACCAAGAGTTATCAACTTCTTCTTTGAGAAAAGTGTTATTGTGCTATAAACTTGATAAACTTTGAGCAGTAAAAAATCACATAAAACAATCTATCAAAAAATCTACTTATCAGTCCGTCACTTCGCACGTTGCTTCGCTAAGGCGCTCACAAAGGCGCAGGCGTGCGCCTTTGACACGCGCCTTAGATGGTGCGCCAAACAGCTATACGCTAAACCTCTTTCTTCAGATCAGTAAACTATACTGCTGTTACAGTATCCCTGTCCTGACCTGAGAAAAGGAGTTATGGTCTCTGAATTAGTAAAAAATGTATTAAAATTAGTTCAATAAACAGTATCATCATATTTCCATTTTCTATTAATAAACTATTATCAACACAGCTACAATAATACTTATCCTAAAGCAAAAATAAATAAATAAAACAAATATAAATTTTTTTTCTGTTGTCTGGTTTCTGCTTTCCTCATTTTCTCATCATTCTCTTCCTTCCATCCACTGTCTGCCCTCTCTCTGCCTCTTCCATATAGTCTCTGCTCTCTTTCTATGCGTCTTCCAGAAATTGTCTGCCTCTCCCTTCCATCTCTCCCTCCCCCTCATTGGTGTGGCATCCATCTTCTTCCCTTCCCTCCTCCAATGGTCTGGCATCTCTCTCCTCTCCTTCGCTTCCCTCTCCCACACCCCCATGGTCTGGCATTTCACTCTCTCCTCTCCCTTCTCCTCACTTCCATCAGCATCTGCCCCCTTTCTTTCCTTCCAACCCAATTCCATCCAGTATCCTTCCCCCTTATGTCTATCTTCCCTTTCCTTGCACACCAATTCCATCAGCATCTGCCCCCTTTCTTTCCCTCCAGCTCAATTCTATCCAGTATCCTTCCTCCTTATGTCTCTCTTCCCTTTCTTTGCACACCAATTCCATCAGCATCTGCCCCCTTTCTCTCCCTCCACCACCCTTCCATACCACCCTGCCCCCTTTCTCTTCACCACCCTTCCACACCATCTTTCTAAGAACCGTTCCATTCCACCCTGACCCCTTTCTCTTCCTTCACCACGATTTCATACCATCCTTCTCACAATCCTTCCATACCACCCTGCTCCCTTTCTCTCCCTCTACCACCCTTCCATACCATCCTTCCCACCACCCTTCCATATCACCCTGCCCCCTTTCTCTCCCTCCACCACCCTTCCATGATCTTTTCTCTCTCCCCCTCCAAACATTGCAGCTGCCAGATCTGCCCTCTGAGCTCCGGCCCTGATTACATCGCATCTGCGTATGCTCAGATGCCTTCTAGATGCAGCCCAGATTTGGGGAAGAAGAGGTTTGTGTAGGGGCAGACTGGGCCACATTTCCTCTTTTTTTTCTTGAACAAATCTGGTAACCCTAGGGTGGAAAAAGCTGCCCCATCCAGAAGCAAGAGGAGAACTCTCTCTTCTGAGCTCATCCAGTGCTTCTATCATTACTTTAACAATGTATGCAGTCTAAATCAGAACTGCTGTTAGATATTCAGGACCCTAGGGCAGAACCTGGGGAGGGAGCTCTAAAGTAGAGAATAACATGGAGACAGGTTACCGTGGTAAACTGTGGTCACCACAGTAAACACACAGTAATGGGGACATTTACAACTGGGGACAAGACCTTTCACAGCCCCGCGGGAATGGGGACAAGACCTTTCACCGCCCCTTGGAAGCGGTGAAAAGTCTTGCTCCTGTGGTATAAAAACTGCACCCGTGTCAGACTAGGCATCTCCTCCCCAGCTACTCTTGGGCCTATTTTACCTTCAGGAGCCAGCCATACCACAATGAAAACAGAAGGAACTCAAAACCAAAGCCTGAAACCAATATGATTTGAAGAATAAAATAATCTGAATATTTCAGATTTCCTGCTAGAGCTGGTATTAGACATAACTGGGAACCGCAAAGCCTAGGCTGTGATTCTTTAGCTTCCAGCTAGCTTAGAGCTCTGTTTCTGACCAGGGGGCAGTTGCCCTAGTTGCTCTCCCCTAACGTTATTCCTGCCATGTGTGACTGAAGTATTCTGTTAGCTTGATTTTTCTATGTAGCATTCTGTAGCAATTTGCTTTGTTCAGTTTTCACAATAGTGGAGGGGATATTTGTGAAAGGGAAGGGAGACAGGGGTTTTTGTTGATCTTTGCTCTGTGTTATTTGCATTTATAAAATGACAATTGTACAGAGTAGTCTCTTTTTATACTTTAATAAAATAAGTTCAATATAAAATCATAACTATTCGAGGCTTTTGCGGGTGGGATCTGACAGTTTGCAGGGCGGGGATGGGGACCGAGCTTGCAGGGACGGGGACTGAGGTCACGGGGACGGTGCGGGAATGGTGATCATTTTATTCCCTGTGTCATTCTCTACTCTAAAGTCCTCCTGCAGCCTCTGCCTCTTTCAGCATGAGGCAGCTTTGAGGTTCCTTATGGCAGTGCTTCTCAACCTTTTCAAGCCTAACAAATACCAACGGAGTACCTTGGCCAAACTCCGCCCCGACTCTATCCCCTTAATAATAATACTAATTGTAAAGCAATTTCTTCCATCCATTTTTCATATACACACAATATAATCTTAATAATACATAAGGGTAAGCACAAAATTTAAAACCCACAACGCGCTCCATATGCAGAGAAAATGTTAATTATCATTTATATTGAAAGAGGTCAAGGCAGATGCAATGTCACCTCAGAATAGACAAATATAATTCCAACTATGCCTAAATGGGAAATGAACTCCTTCGTCCTACCTTGCTTGCTTTCTGTCTTTCTCCTCCAGACCTCAGCCATCGTCCTCCCTCGCTGCCTTCCCGCCTTCGCGCTGCCTCTCTCACGCGCTCTGCAGCGAGCAGCCATTGGCTGAGCCGGCCCTTCTCTCCCACGTCACGAACGACGTGGGCGGAAGGCCTGGGAGCGGAGACCAATCGCCTTGTTTGGCAGCCGCTCCTGGTGTCCTCGCTCCGTCTGCCGTTCGCCAGGTTCTTTCAGCCCAGCCCGGCTTGCAAAACGCTGACAATTCCCTCCTCCCTGCTCGGAAAACGGGACGTTGCATCGGACAGTTCACTCCCTCCCATGCCGAGCCGGTGAAGGGAGAGAAATGCAGCCTGGCCCCAGTGCACTGACAAAGGACAGAAAATGAATACAGTAATCCATTAAGACATTATTACCGGAATGGTCTGTTCCAGAACACAGTAATTCTCTCCTTTCTTAAAAATTTAATGAGATCGCTGCTGCCATTCTGAAAATATTTGCAAAATACAAAATTTAAAATTGCCAGAACTCTGCTTAAGGATGGTTGTGTAGGTTGTTTCCTGGGTATACTTCCCATGCAGGACAGGATTAACCAATAGGCCCAGTAGGCACGTGCCTAGGGCCCGAAATGGTCAGGGAGGCCTGATGAAAGAGGGCATCAACATTGTTTTTTCCAAACGGCGATGGGCCCCTCCAGCATCGATCGGCAACGCAGCCCCTCCCCCCCTATCGATGGAAAGTAAGACAAGCAAGCAACGCGGGTAAGAAAGGCAACGGGAACTGTAATTGTGCAAGCGGTGCTGCTTGCCCAAAGCTTTCCTCTGACGCAGCTTCCTGTTTCCACCTGGACGCATGGTGGGGTGGGGCAGGGCAGGGGGCCCAGTGTACTTGTGTGCCTAGGGGCCCTGGATGAATTAATCCTGCCCTGTTCCCATGGTCTTGCATAAAATTCATTGGTAGTCTGCAGGTTGACCACGCCTGTTCTACCACTTACCTTTTTCTATCTGTGCCCTTCCAACCCGCAGGTGCCTTTATACTCTTCCCTGTGTTCACAGCTGCCTGGTGGGTCAGCATGCGACGTGCTGGTGGGGTACTCAGCTGTGTACAGAATTTGTTTTGGAACAACTTGCTTCTTCTTTCTTCAAGCTGTCTTCCTCGTAAATGTGAAATCAACTCAGGACTTCCGAGCTGCGCTCCATAATGGGTAAGAATCTCATCAAAACACTAGCATAGTAAAGGGGGGGGGGAATCTATCCAGGTGCCATCTTGGTGAGGGTGCTGGCACCTTCCTTGCCACTTGTGCCTTGCCCTCCCCTTCTCTAAGCCTCAAACTCTTTGTCAGCACAACCTGCTGCTTGCACTGTCCTTGGCTCCCCCTCGGAAGTTACTTTCTGGTTGTGAGATCAGGAAAAGGGAACAGGGACTTGTGTACCACCTTTTTGTGGTTTTGGCATTTCAAAGCTTACATTCAAAGCAGTGGGCATGGGAGGATTCAGTGACTTGCCCAAGGTCACAAGGAGCAGCACTGAGATTTGATCTCACAACCTCTGGGTGCAGAAGCAGGAGCTCAACCAGATGGTCAGCCTGTAGTGCTGGTTTTTGCGGCATGAAACATTATTCAACTATCGAGACATCGTTGCCTTTGAAAAGCATAGCAGCCGCTACAGATTGACCATCTTAAATAAGTGTTACTCAATACTGGAAGTACAAGAACTTTTATTTTGGTTGCATTGTCACAATATGAATTTCCCATGATGGTGTGTGTCAAATGGTTTACTAAGCCCTTGGGAAGTCTAAGCAATGAGAGCAACTGAGTGCAACCTTTATAGGGTGGGTGCGCTCAGTGCTTATGACTACACACTGAGGATACAAAGTGGGATAGAACATGTCAACTTTAGGACAAACAATCTTTTATTTCTATAAATTCAAAATAAATACAGAAACATATGACTAAAAACACATATATAAAAGTCCTATGAACGTAATGTTCTTATATTGAAAGGATCCAGCCGATGACCCGACACGGTCCATGTTTCGCCCACGTTTGGAGGCCTGCCTCAGGGGTGTGTCTTCAAAAAGACTGAGAACATGCACAATGCTCATAAAAAAAGCCCAAGGACGGAATCAATATGGTACGCAGACCTCCACCTGGAAGCCAAAACACGGACCGTGTCGGTCATCGGCTGGATGCTTTCAATATAAGGACATTACGTTCTACATGTGTTTCTGTATTTATTTTGAATTTATAGAAATAAAAGATGGTTTGCCCCAAAGTTGACATCTTCTATCTCACTCCCCACTTGTTCTCTCTTTGTTGGATTTCACGTGGGGTTTCTGTTCCCTTTGCTTTGTTCTATATTTACACACGGAGGATATACAATCACAATATATGACATTTAATGTGACTGAGTTAGACTTTGTGCACATGTAGTGCCAATGAAATTGGCTCTTTTCCTTTGGATTTTTGGATTGTGAGATTCTTATTTGCCATAGGAGGGTTTATTTGTCGTGAGATTTCTTCGTTTAATTGGCACAGCAAGTTACAGTAGTTTTCTGCATCAACTGTTTGGCCTCTTGGAAGATAGTCAGTCAATACAACACCTTCCTGATCACAAAACACTGGGCCAATGACCTTTCCTGCTGACTTTTAGAACTTGAATTTCCTTGGCCTTGAAGAACCTGAGTGCCTTCATTGCATGGACTGTTATTTTGTGTCAGGATCATAGTGGTGTAACCATGTTTCACCAACAGTAACTGGTCGTTCCAAAAAGTTGGCACCAGCTCACTGAAAATGCTGCAAAATTACTGACCTGTTTACTTATCGTAGGTTCTGGTTCCTGAAATTCCTGATTCTGGCTGGAATGTGTAGTGCAGCATTCTTCATCCCTGGTGATAACTTCATCAAAGGTAAAATTAAGCACTAAATAAGACTAAGTAAATACAAAAATAGATTTTTAGCCAGAGAGAGCTTATGTGTGCTTTCATAACTGTGGAAAAGAATACACATCTTCCTTTCCATCAAGTATTAAACTTTCCCAAGAGTATCCAAGGTATACAATTGGCAAAGGGGAGACCACACTCCTTACTTTCTCTGGCTCCTGAGGGGTGGGGAGAAGCTCTATCCAGTCCAGGTTTTACAGTAGTTGTTTATACAAAAATAGTCTTTACAGGGTTATTAAAAATCAGAATAAAGAAGCTGTTCTTTCCAGAGAGAATACTCTTCTTTCTTTTCAGGACTTCTTTGTACACTTCCAGTCCTGGAGCTTTAGGTTCCTCTTTTCTCGCTCATATAAGTGGAAATTTCTCTTCTGACCTGCAGGACACGTCAGAGCATCTCCCTTATCCAACTCTATCTCACACAACCCAGATGGGAACTTCAAATAGGCATCTCAACACTTCTCTTTGGAAATTCCAAAGACCAGGAGCATTCCTTAGCAGAGACTCCAGGCCTCAGATGAAGAAACACACTTTATTTCCTCTTTCCTAATGGACTTCTACCACCACCACAAGTCGCAAGGCTCTGGCAACCCTCTCTATGGCTTCTTCAGTGAGAAAGAGGCAAAAAAAACTACAACCCCTCAATTTTTCCTTTTCAGGGACCAGCCAGAACCTAGAAACCTTAGAAGGCTCATGGTTCCTCTTGGTGTCTTTGCACAAAAGAGGCAAAGACAATTTTCCCTTCATAGCATCTTCCATGATGATCAAAGTGATATCACAAATTCCTTTCCTGACACCAATTCCAGAGGGAAGAGACTGCAAATCACTCCCACAATATATAGAGCTAATTGAGCAAGTGGTAGACCTGTGGCTTAAATACTCAATGGACTATTTACTGAGGCTCAAACAGTAAAATCCTAGGAGTAATTCACTACAGGTCACCTAAAGAGAAGCACTGGGATGATGCTCGCTAAATACAAATTCTCCCTCCATATTTGCAGGGGTCAGCGTAACAGACAGCCTGCGAATAACTTTTCGCTTTCATATTCGTGGGATTTGTGGCATAGCCCTCGTGAATACCGTGAAATCCCAAATAAAACTTATCGTTAATATTTGCCACCCCACCAAAGCAAGTGTTGAACTTTTCTCTCTGCACACTTTTTTCCGACGCTGCTGTTTGCTGACAAAGGGCACTTTTTCTCAGCATTCCAGGATGACATCGTTCGGGGACGGAGTCAGCAAGATGAAAAGCGTGAATAATTCAAGTTGCAAGTGCTGAACCCGCGAATATGGAGGGAGAAGTGTACATCTTAAAGCAGTGTAGGGTTTGTAGTGCCTGATGCTGCCAACTGAAATCAGTGCTACCCATCCCATAATGCACTAGGATGGAGGGGCCAGAAATCCAGAAGCTCCTCCAAAACCTCCAGCCTGGAACTGGGTAACTTAGCATCTCTGAGAATGGGGGCTGTGACTCTGTCTGTCCAGTCAGGTGCTACATTCTATATAGTTCTGCTTTTGTGTATCCACATTTTTTCATGATTTATATGATACATGGAGGGAGGGGGCAATGCTACAAGACTTTCCTTAGCTGCAAGTAATAAACTGAGCAAACTAACCTCCCCGTTTACAAAGCCATGCTAGAGGCTGACGTGCGGCAAAAGCCCCAAAGCCCTTTAAATCCCTGTGGGCTTTGGGGCAGTTACTGCAGCAGCCCATTCTATTGTGTATTTAAGTGACATTTTCTTTGCAGGAACTTTCTTGTGCTCGTGTGTACTTATGCATGGCTCTCCAAACCTGTCCTGGTGGGGTACAGCCAGAAAATGTATATCATGAACTTTCATTGTGACAATGGCCGTGAGAGGGCTGGAAAAGCCTCTTGTGTTTGTGGCCATTGATGTGATTCTCTTTCCCCAGTGTGGCACTACGTGGGCATCTGTGGTGGGTTTGCCTTTGTCTTCATCCAGCTGGTGCTAATCACAGCCTTTGCTCACACCTGGAATAAAAGCTGGTACGTTTTTTCTTTTTTGTATTTTGCTGTACTTTAATATTCACCTTCACTTGCATTTCTGAACCTGTTTAACTTTGCATTTGCCACCTCAGTACCCATGCCAAGAACATAGGAACAGCCTTACTTGGGTCAGACCAATGGTCCATCTAGCCCAGTAGTCCATCTTCATGGTGGCCAATCCAGGTCACAGGTATCTGTCTAAAACCCAGACAGTGGTAACATTCCATCCCAAAGCAGTGTGGGATTTGTAGTACCTGATCCCGCCCATTGAAATCAGTGCTACAAGCCCCATAGTGCACCAGGATGGATTGGTCAGAAATCCAGAAGTGTTTGGAGAGTGCTGGCGTCTTGCACTATTGTTTTGCCTCCCCATGCCCATGTCCAGAAATAATTATCGCACTTTCTGCAGCTCCCATTTAATTCTCGGTGTACGAGTTGCCTTCCTTATAGTGTTCCCTGCTCTAGTTTTCTATGTACTGTCTTTCACTCAAGGACATTATTATGCAATAATAAAGAATCAACAGTGGCTGATACCACCATCAATAATAATAAAACGCTAGAGCGCGCATGCGCTCTCAAAAATTTGTGAGTCCTGGCGCCGTGAGGTGTGCTTCTGTGGCAACATTCTAATTGACACCTCACGGCATTTGCAGGGGCTGGAGGCGCATGCACGCGACTGTGCTCTTTACAAACCTCCCGGCTCCAGTGGCGTAGGCAGCACTATAAACACGCTGCTTTGTGCCCTTCTCTGCCGAGTTCCTCTGCCACGTCTCTGATGACATCATTGGAGACAGACGTGGCAGAGGAAATCAGCAGTAGAAGGCCGCAAAGCAGCGTGTTTAAAGTGCTGCCTATGTGGCTGGAGCTCCGAGGTTTGTCGGCGGTGGGAGGGTCAGGAGCAGGCCAGATCGAGCAGGACAACGGCAGTAAAAGAAGGGGGAGGGGCCGAACGGAGCAGGGAAGAGAAGGGAAAGGGGGGTGGGGGAAAATGCTGCTACTGCTTCTGCACAGAAAAGAGGGGGGGGATAAGAGGGAAATGCTGTTGCTGCTGCATAGGGAAGTGGGATGGAAATGCTGCTGCACAAGGAAATGGGGAAAAATGACAGACAGACAGCAGGAGGGAGCCGGCAAGATGGTAAACACCCGGGGGCAGCAGAGGAAAACACTGCATCGCCCTCGACCGGGGCTGCACAAAATACTTCATGGGGCCACTTGCAGCCCTTGGGCCGCAGGTTGGACACCCATGCTCTAGTGGATTATACTGAGATTGGACTTGAATGAGACTGGGTTTTTTTCTTCCCTTTTGAACTCTGCAATTGAGGGGGAATGAGTATGAAGAAGAAGGGACTATTTGGACATTTTGAACTGTGTAGATCAAGTTATAAATTATGTTTATTAAGTTCCTGTTAGTAAAGCAGGTTGAAGTTAATCATTTAGACTGCTGGCTGTTATATTTAAGAGTGAAATAAAATGTGTACAGGAAAGAGTACCCTTTCATTTACTGGGACTTAGAGCAGCAGCTCAAAAAGTAGAACGCTGTTTTGTAAATCCTGGGCAGGGTATTTTATCCAAAGAGCTACCCAGGACACAGGACAAATGGAGAGAGACCAGGGTTACAAATCTTTGCAGCTAGTGAACTATATTCAGTTCTGTTATGAACAGGCTGATATGCCTCCAGTCAGTAGGCAAGCCTAATCAGATAAGAGCAGTGGTCTCAAACATGCGGCCCGGGGGCCACAAGCGGCCCGCCAGGTACTATTTTGAGGCCCTCGGTATGTTTATCATAATCACAAAAGTAAAATAAAACAGTATCTTCATCATTTGTCTCTTTAGCGATAAATTACAATATTATTATTAAGACTTAGCCAAAAGGAATGATTTATGAACTATAAAGAGTTTTACCTCATACAAAATTGTCATTTCTTTAATAAGACATTAACTATTTTTTCTGCGGCCCTCCAACTACCTACAAATCCAAAATGTGGCCCTGCAAAGGGTTTGAGTTTGAGACCACTGGATAAGAGCCACTGCTACTACCATAGCTTTCTTAAAATCCACATTGCCTTTGCAGCATGCAAAGCACCTACTTGGTCCTTGCTCCAAACCTGTATCGGAGACAATGCTTTCAGTCAAGCAGTGCAGGGCAGTCTGTCATTCTAACCTATTTAACTGTTACATCATCCGACTGGGTTGTCCCTCAACAAGGAAGAGTTATCTGTAACCTGGAGCAACTAATATTAAGAACTGCCCATTTCAGTGCCAGATTGAATCCTGCATCCCTGTAATATGAGTTCACTATAAACAACAGATTGAATCACTTCTTCTAGAGCTGTATGTCTTCCAGACTTATGGAACTGACTCTACATACAAGGGCTGTGCATACTAAGAACTTTTTTACAAGTTCTGAGCTTCAGGAAAGCTGTTCTATTCAGCATTGTCCAATGACATCACCCCATTGTGTGCCTGGTTAAACCTGCTATCCATGGAGAACATTAGCTACAGTAATAACCATGGCTCCCTGTACAGGCTTAATACAGCTGGATTCTAAAATATTTTAGCAGCTACCATGGCATGTAGTGAACAGGGTTCCATCCTTCTAAGGGGGGGAAGAGGTAAAACACAGACCTCACGGATCTAAAACCGTACGACCTTAAAAATCTGAGCTCCGTGCCACTTGTAGTTAGTTTCTGGCTCTGACAGACCTCGGTTACAATTTAGCTATGACGTATCCGTCAGCGCCATTAGGATCTGTCAGCGCTAAAATGTCACCGAAGTCTGTCAGAGCCAGAGACTACTTTGCTGGCAATAATTGAATGTTTATAGAGCAAAAGTTCATTAAGGGGAATGGTTTTAGTTTCTGCAAAAGTTCATTAAGGGGAATGGTTTTAGTTTCTGGCTCTGACAGACCTTGATAACATTTCAGTGCTGACGGATCCTAATACTTTTCCCTCCCTATGCTGAGATGGATCCATCAGAGCTAAATTATCTTCATCTCATCTTGGTCCCCTTATATCAAGCTGCACTAGGGTTTTTTATAAATTACGGGTTGCTGTGGTAAAAGCTCTGACGTTCAGAGGAATTCCATGAGCGTTGGGGCTTTTACCACAGTGGTCTGCGAGAAGAAACCCTTACCCAGCTTGATAAAAGGGGGCCTTTATCAGTACCTTATATCTTAAATGAATAAGCAGGGATATCACAGTTTTGTTCAGTAGTTACCGTAATACAGTCAAACCTTGGTTTACGAGTGCACCGTTTTGCGAATGTTTTGCATGACGAGCAAAACATTCGCAAAATCAGCGCCTCAGAAACCGAGTTTGACTCGGTTTACGAGCGCCACCCTCCCCCCCCCCCCCGGGCGATCCGGCATCCCCCTCCCCCCCCCCCCCGCTCGCGTCATCATCCCCCCTTCAATCCTGCATCCCCCCCCCCGAGCACCGCAACGACATCGCTTACCCCGATTGGGCACCGGCACCAGCACCAATGCAAAGGAGGTGCCGGTGCCCGAAGATCTTCCCTCTTCTGCATCTGCACATGCTCAAAGCCTTCTGGTCTCGCTCTCTCCAGATTCTCTGAGGTTCCACTGTATTATGTTCAATGTTTTTGCATGGTGTGCTAAAAGTTTCAAGTTCCAAGTTTAATAAACATTTGTATACCGCCTATCAGTCTTCTAAGCGGTTTGTACATAATAAAAATAGTAAAATATGGTAGCATACATTAAAACATACAGGACCTACTGGAACGATAGGATTAAGGCCCTGTTTTACTAAGATGCGCTAACCAATCAGCGTGTGCTAAGCGCTAATGCGTGCATGTTAGTCTATGGACATGTTAGTGTTTAGCGTGCGCTAATCGGTTAGCTCACCTTAGTAAAACAGTGAGTAAGGTAAAGAATTACATCATAAAATAGGAAAGAGAGAGACCCATATAGGGGGAATACGAAAGGAAGGGAGATCCCGTCTGATAACCAAAGCAGAACTGAAGATAATGTTTCATCGGGTAAGTGCATTAGAGGTTGAATGTATCTATAAAAGAAACGTTTTTCGTTTTCCTTTGAAAACCCAAGTGAAAATAAATAAAATTAGGTTAAGTAGTCTGAGTCTTGGACGTTGCATTGATGTTATATCTTAGTAGCCAGTTGGGAGAGTGGATCTGTGTATGCAAGCCTACTTTTGTCCAACAACAAGAAGGGACCCCCTTCTTTTTACTCAAACTGAATGTATTTATAAGCACACCACAACTACTGTAGATTTAAGTTCAAACAATTTTTATTGATGCAAACAACAACAAATACAACATTAAAACTTGTATAACAATGATGATGCATCAAATATAATAATATGATGAACATATTGATGTGGTCAATATTACATACAACACCAAGGTGCTTAGTGTAATAATGATGTTTATGCAAATATTGGGTCCATATTTGCAAGCCTTATTTCCTAAGGGTCGTAGTGCGGTTTTAAGATGGGTGTCCTAACTGAGATTGAGGAGGGGTAGAGAGTACCCATTAGAAGGGGAAGGGAAGGGAGGGTTTGGGGAGGGAAGGTAGAGGGTATTAAATAGATTCAAACATGTAGTCATACATAGATTGAGTGGGGTTTGATGGGGGATGAAGGTATTTTCTAGGTTTATGTGGGATGTATTTTGCTCGATGCCTCATTATTATATTACTCTAGATTTAATGGTATTACCCCCTAATTTTTGTATGGTTTTACACACAAGCAGAGGCATAAATTAGCACCAGTCAAGCTTGTGAGCAGCAAGATAAATGGACGGGGCTTCAACCATAGCTCCTGTCCATTTGTATGTCTTTCAGAAACATTCATAATTCAATTATCTGTAAGAAAACAAAACATCTACCAGAGGTAATCATGAGTCTTTCATTCGCTCACGTTAAGCCTGGATTGATGAAAAGAGCAGGGCAATATGCCCTGAGCTTCTTAAAATCTCCCATTTCAAATAACTAAATATCAATAGAGAAAGGGAGTTATTCAGAGGAATGGGATTGTCGGGGAATGGGGAAGAGTGAAGAGGCTACCCATAATCAGACCAGGAAGAAAAAAAAGAAACAGTCATGAAAATGGGGGGAGGGGTGAAGGGGGGGGTGAATACTCATTTGGCAGGCCTTGCTGTAGGCTCCGGAGAGTCTGGCCAAATAACTCCAAAATGCCAGTAAGATTGTGCTGTCACTCTCACCATACATAACAAATGATTTTGTGTATTCTCAATATCAAGACAATGAAACTGAATATGAAGATGGATATTTTTAGAATGGAGGAGTACTCTGCTTAGAGAAGCAGGCTGAGAACCAGGGAGGCCAGGACATGTAGGCAACAAAAATCTCATGCACGAATACAGGATGTCCAGGGTGGTACTTGGAGACACCTCCCAGGAAAGAGACTTGGGAGTTCTGATCGACAAGTCGATGAAGCCGTCCACGCAATGTGCGGCGGCGGTGAAAAGGGCGAACAGAATGCTAGTTTCAAGTTTATTAGGATTTTATATAAGCGGATTTTACAATCAGGTACTCAAGGAATGATAATGAAGGGGATCATGAACAGATCGGAGAAGGTTATCATGCCGCTGTTCTGGGCCATGGTGCGCCCTCACCTGGAGTACTGCGTCCAGTACTGGTCACTGTACATGAAGAAGGACACGGTACTACTCGAAAGGGTCCAGAGAAGAGAATATGGTCCAGAAATTTCTTACTTTTACAGTCCTGTACTGGCGGAAAGGTGAATAGGCATGAGATTTTCTACTATTTTTATACGATGCTAGAGAAAATCAATTAACCATATAAAACGGAGCTGTACCATACATAACCTTATAGCAAAAGCAACCCAACTTAAACAAAACACGAACCTCCATTAGCAGCCAATGCAATTCACAATAAAATGGAGTCACATGATCATATTTTTTTAAGATCGTAGATCATTCTATCCGCTGTATTCTGAATCAGTATGAGTCGAACCATGTGTGTTAAATACACAATATTACATTAATCCAAAAGACTCAATAATAGAGATTGTACCCGAAGTTTAAAAGCAGAAAACTAAAAAAAAAAAAAGGTTTAATGCCACTGATGCCCCGTGTGATCTCTATTGCCTCATATACAGATTTAGAAGCTGATGCAGTAACCTTGTGCTAGCACTGAACTCAGTGTGCATGAAAAGAAAGTTCCTCCTCAATATAGTAACCAAATTACATGTACAGAAAAAGAATGATCATACACGGTCGAGTCCCTTTATTATGACCACCGCCTACCTCTGACATCAGGGACGCACAGCCAATGAACGAATGCACATGCCACATGCAGACTTTGTGAGTATAGAAGGAGGGACTTACTCTGTAGGCTGAAGGGTACTCTTTCCTGGGCACACTTTAATTTACTTTCAGCGAATAAAGAGCCCAAGAGCTTGTCTCAATGGCTCAAGTAGTCGCTCATGTTGAGACGGTTTGTTAGGGTATAGGGGAGGTAGTTGGGTCGGAGGTGGAAGGAGGGGCGTGTTTTCACGCTGGGAGGCCGGGAATGATGGGAAGGGGTTTATCGGACATCCCTCCGAGGGGCAGTGCGACAACTTGGCCATTCCCGATCCATATGTTATAAGCAGTCTGCAGTCTCATGATTAAGTTCAACGTGCTTTACAGAACAGGAACTCAACAAACACAGTTCACACACCAGTAACTTGAGCAATTTATATCCCAAACTCTTTTCTCTCAAAGTCCCAATCCAAAGAGGGAAAAGTCGCACTCCAATCCAGTTTCAGTATAATCCACTGGAGCAATGGATTCGCTTGAGTACATTCGTTCAATAAAGGCGTTTGATATATATTTTTAGGCGGTTTGTCTCATACCTCATCCACCATGGACCCCTGAGGAAGGCGTGTTATCTGAAACACAGACCTTGGTTGGTAACAAGGTTGTATATTTTACTGCATTTTTTCCACTAATAAACAACGCCTGCATCTTGTACATTTTCTGCAGTTTGCTGTTTGTTTCACTGCAGACTACGTTGGATTTTTCTTTTTCTTGTGCTTTCTCTTCAGTCTTATGCATTGATAAAGATAATGGCCGCTGCTTATTCTCTCCTCAGGAATAACCAGAAGGCAGCAGAGTACTCCATTAAAGACACTGGCTTGCACCTCTGAGGCCTTTGTCCTCATTTCTTTCTTCATGCCAGACAACACACAGTTGTTGTTAATGTTTGTTGTATGAGTACAAGTTTTGTTTCTCTGTTTGCAGTTTGAATTGTTTATATCACAAACACACACAAATAATGAGGGCAGTTTCCAAAAGTCATTTACATTTTTATTTCTTTAAGTATTTATATACCACTTATAGCCTAAGGGCTCCTTTTACTAAGGTGCGCTAGTGTTTTTAGCGTGCGCTATAGCGCGCGCTATCTGAAAAATTACCGCCTGCTTAAAAGGAGGCAGTAGCGGCTAGCGCGCGGGTCAATTTAGCACGCACTATTCCACGCGTTAATGCCCTAATGCACCTTTGTAAAAGGATCCCTAAGTGGTTTGCATTCAGGTACTCAATCATTTTCCCTATCTGTCCCAGTGGGCTCACATTCTATCTAATGTACCTGGGGCAATGGGGGAAATTGGGAAAATGGGCTAACTGGAAAATGTTCAACCTTTCTGTAGGTAAAATTGCACACTGATGGTTTATTGAGTTGTGCGGCTATCAGATTGCTTTGTTCTCTTAGGCTTGATTGTTGCAGTTGTCCAGTTCTCGTTGCGTCTGGTGAGACCCAGACAACCGCAGCCTGTTCTTTGCTGCCCCTAAGATGCTGCCACCCTGATTGACCATGTAGTCTCGCCTAACAGTTGGTCTGGCCCTTGTGGCTTGAAAGATGATACTTCAGTGGTTCCAGCTGCATCAACCACACCATCTTTATGCTCAACTGAGGCAGGATGCCTTCCTGTTCACTCAAATTGGAAGCTCTTCCTCCTGCACAATTCATAGCATCAAGTTGCCATAGATCAGTGGTCACAAACTCAAACCCTTTGCAGGGCCACATTTTGGAGTTGTAGGTACTTGGAGGGCCTCAGAAAAAATAATTAATGTCTTAGAAATGACAATTTTGCATGAGGTAAAACTCTATAGTTTATTAATCTTTCCTTTTGGCTAAGACTTATTAATAATATTGTAATTTATAGCTAAAGAGACTGTTGTATTTACTTTTGTGATTATGATAAACATACTGAGGGCCTCAAAATAGTACCTGGCGGGCTGCATGTGGTCCCCGGGCTGCGAGTTTGAGACTAGAGAATGACACAATAACAAAATTCATCACCGTCCCCGTCCCCGCGGATAACCACGGGAAACCATCTTCATGTCATTCTTTAAAGAGAGAGGGAAGAATCAGAGTATAATTGGGCACAACCACTGACCCGCAAGCTTTGCTTTGAAGAATGCTGGTGTAGAAGGACCGAGGTTGAAATGGACACTAGAAAATGACAAGAGATTATTTCCCGCGGTTATCCGCAGGGATGGGAACGGTGATGAATTTTGTCACCGTGTCATTCTCTATTTGAGACCACTGCCATAGATGGTCCTGTAAGTGGGTATGTTCAGCAGAATTTGTAGCTCTGAGCTCAAAGGTGTTTCCAGGCCAAGGGAGTCTCCAAAGGCTCCACTGACAAACCCATCTGTGCAGAGCCAGTTCAAACAACAATTAGACGCTCCAGGATCTGCAAGAAAGACTGTCAGGTAGGCAAGTAAAAATGAACAGAAACACAGAGCCTCTGCTACCCTATCAGTAGCAGAGGTTGCCACTATCTTGGATCCCAATAAATATATTTATGTGCACAAAGTGTTCCTTAGTTGCCCTTTTTCCTTTGTTTCCCCAAAAAACATAACCAGAGGTCAAATGCAGTCTGTGGCATTTTAACACCATGTTCCTTGTTTTCATGTCTCAGTTATTATTGTTTTGAAAACTAGGCACCCAGAAGTGTAACACCCAGAAGTGGCAATTTCTGGGTTATGAAGACAGGCTGAATGTCAGGGATTCAAGACAAATCTCAGAAGGGCTACATCTAACTCCAGATTACCTCTATTTCACAAAACAGGTGAAAGGCTGGCTCTTTACCCAAGCCTTTAATATATAGGATGATTATACACTCATTCTGCACCAGGACTAGCCTGCCACACACATTAACTACTGTAAATAAGTTCCTTATACATTGTTTAACCATATAAACAACTTGCCTTGACTTTAATCACCCATCTGTTTATCCCAATGCACTCTCTACCATCCATCTTGTCCCCATCTAATATCTGCATTTGACCCCTCAGCTATAGGATAGGCTGTATTATAGAAAAAAAATTAGTGTCAAATCTATATTATTTGAATGTTATGAATTGTGCTTATTACATGCTTCATAAGTATTATGTCTCCCTTTTAGTATGTATTATATATCTCTTATTTGAATTTCAGTGCTGTTAAGTATGTTTTTAAACTGTTTCATGTTAGTCATATTAATAAGTTTCAATTTACTGATTTTGACTTTACTTTGTTCATTGGATTTATGTTTATATTTATTTATTTATTCAATTTTCTATACTGTTCTCTCAGGGGAGCTCAGAATAGTTTACATGAATTTATTCAGCTACTCAAGCATTTCCCCTGTCTGGCCCAGTGGGCTCAAAATCTATCTAATGTACCTGAGGCAATGGGGGGATTAAGTGATTTACCCAGGCTCACAAGGAGCAGTGTGGGTTTGAACTAGCAACCTCAGGCTGCTGTTACTGTAGCTTTAACCCAGTGTATCTCATAATGTGTGCCTCCTGAGATTCCAAGTGTGCCGTGACACACTGAGGAGGAAGAGAAGCACCTGCCAGCTGACTTCCCTATGCGGTACAGCGCCAGCGCTGTCCGATTCGCCAAAGGCCTGCATGTTTCCCCCTTCTTTCTAGCGTCCTCTGGCTTCCCCCCTGGCCTCCTGGTCTCACCTTGAAAGCTAATCACAGCAGCCTGCAGAGGATCGCCGGTAGGTAAAATGATTTCATTTTCAATATAGTGATTGAAATGTGTCATTTTTGAGAATTTATATCTGCTGTGTATATTGTGTGTGTATATGAAAAATGAATGGAAAAAAAAAATTGCATTACAATTAGTAAAGGGGATGGGGATTTGGAGCAGAGCTTGGGCCTAGGGAGGTCTGTGGTTGGGGTACTCAGTTGATATTTGTTAGACTTAGGAGGTACTTAGATTGAAGTAGTTGAGAAAGTAGGAGGAGTGTGTGGCGCAGGGGTTGGATCTACAGCTTCAGCACCCTGGGATTGTGGGTTCAAACCCCGCACTGCTCCTTGTGACCCTGGGCAAGTCACTTAATCCTCCATAGCCCCAGGTACGTTAGATAGATTGTGAGCCCACCGGGACAGAGAGGGAAAATGCTTGAGTACCTGATTGTAAAAACCGCTTAGATAGGCGGTATATAAAATCCTAATAAACTTGAAAACTTGAGAAACACTGCTGTAGACAATCAGCTGGCGCCAGTGCCTCTCCTTCTCTCCAGCCCTCTATCCTGCTGACACCCCCTCTCAGGGCCTCTGCACATGCACGGATGTCGCATGCACGCTGAACCGGAACATACGCAGGTACGGCTAGTCTCAGTTAGGGCGCTGGTCTTTGACCTAAGGGCCATCGCGTGAGCGGACTGCTGGGCACGATTGACCACTGGTCTGGCCCAGCAGCGGCAATTCTTATGTTCTGTCTGGCATTTGCTTTGGGTCCCCAATACCTGCCTCAAATTGAAGAAGGCATAGTCTACAGCAGTGGTCTCAAACTCGCGGCCCGGGGGCCACATGTGGCCCGCCAGGTACTATTTTGAGGCCCTCGGTATTCTTATCATAATCACAAAAGTAAAATAAAACAGTTTCTTGATCATAGGTCTCTTTAGCTATAAATGACAATATTATTATTCAGACTTAGCCAAAAGGAAAGATTTATAAATTAGAAAGAGTTTTACCTCATGCAAAATTGTCATTTCTTTAATAAGACATTAACTAATTTTTTCTGAGGCCCTCAAGTACCTACAAATCCAAAATGTGGCCCTGCAAAGGGTTGGAGTTTGAGACCACTGGTCTACAGCCAGGTATTAGGCCCCATCAAGTTTCAGCATGATTGACTGACCTTGAACAGAACAATGAAATTGCATCTGCACATCCTTGAAAACAATTTAACATTCTAGAAATGATTTATTTAAAATGTAACATTTTATGAAGACAAGGACAGTGAATCATTTTGTAATCATTATAATATCTTACATTTAGGATCAAGGACTTTGTTTAAAAGTATACCAGGGGATGCTGAAAAGTTCTTAGCCCCAACTTCCTAAATTCTGAGCATTATTTTGCCACTGTAGCTGAAAAGAGTGTTATTTGTTTAAGTGCCAATTTACAGAAACGAAATTTTTTGTTTTTGACAGTTTCAGAATTCAGATCATTGATTGAACCATATCCACTTCATTCTCTTCTTGGTCGGGCTGAGAACTTTTCAGCACCCCCCCCCTTTTTTTTCCTCTGTTTCCCAAAAATGTTTTATTCCAGTCTAAATAAATTCTATAACACATATACATACACCAGCACTGGAGAAATGTAAAACCTTAATTAAAAATGAATTATGTACACTGCATAAATTGGATATTTCCATAAACAGAGAATCTATTCATACTGAATTATGCAGGATCCTGGGTCCCAGCAGTGCAAGATAGGACACTTAGGAAATTATCAAGGCTCTCATTTAAAGAAACATAAAGACTTCTATTAAAAAAAAGAAATATAATAGAAAAAATTGTAACTCCAGCAATCCTCCAGCCACAGTGCTTACTGGAGCAGTGGACTAATAGTGCAGCAACAGGGTTTTAATTTCCCACTGCAGCTCCTTGTGACTCTGGACAAGTATAATCATTATGATAATAATAATAACTTTATTTTTGTATACCGCCATACCCAGGGAGTTCTAGGCGGTTCACATTAATCAAAGTTACAAACAATAGTGAACAATTGACAAACAATGATGTCGTCTCAGATTAAAAAAAAATAAGTACTGAATCTATATATAATATGTAAATCGCTTAGGCGGTATACTAAATCTCATCCCCTTCCCCAGAATTCTGCAAAGAACAGAAAAAACAGCTTGCTCCTATTTTTTTTTTTTCTTGCTAGACCTTCCGCACCACTGCAGACGGAAGAAGAGCACGGTATTTCATGATGTCACTTAAGACCTGCCTCTCTGGGTGGGGTTTTAGGACGGGGTTCGTCAGACGTCCCTGAATTTAAAGAGCAACGACAGAGGCGGCGAAGCTGCGCTCCCGGTTCACAGAAAGAATAGCTTCGATGGGAAGGTCGTCGAGTTCTGAGGAGGCGTGGTTAGAACGCCGAGAGAATTTTCTGATTGGCTGCAAAACTGACATAAATGAGAAGAGCTGGATCTTTTAGAGCTCGCGTATGCCTCTGCAGCATCAGAATTGAAGGTATGTATGCATCATGTTCACCCCTTATAAATCTGGAAATTTAAAACCGGTTTGCTGAAATGTCTTTACCATGCGTTTCCCTTTAGAGGTGGAAGCTGCAATGATTAGTTTCTCAAATAAAGTTGCATGAAAACGGGGTGGGGAATTGAAAAAAAAAGATAGATTTCTATGTAAAAGTCGCAGCCATACCAAGAGTGTCAAAACTTCGGATGCTTTCTTAACGATAGCAATAGCAAATTTTTGCTCTTTTTTTCCCCGGTGTTGTGCAGGTGCGAGGAGCGCGATTGTCGCCGGTTCTGTTCTACAGAAACTTCTTGCGAACCTCTCGATGTGGCTGCTGGACAGGTTACGGGACACGGCGGAAAGCAGCAGCAGCAGCAGAAGCCGCGGAGCTCTGTCCTTCTCCTGCCTGGAGATCGACCGCATCATGCCGGGGAAACAGCGACTCTCCCCCGACAGATTCCAGAGGTGGGCGGCGTTCCCCAACGTGCTGACCCCCGACCAGATCCCCGAATTCTGCATCCCTCCCAGGCTGACGGCCCACCCGGAGCTCGGGCCGGCCCCTCACCACAGATCTTCTCCCGCTCTCCACGTGGCCGTCTCGGAGCCCGGAGGCTGGGCCTTCGCGGAGCGGCACGTCGCCCGGCTCGAGAGGGCCGGGGATACCAACGCCGACCCTCAGTCGCAGGCCGCGCTGTCCCTGCCGCATCTGCCCAAAGCCCAAACCTCCTACGGCTTTTGCACCTTGCTGGAAAGCCCCCACACCAGGAGAAAAGAGTCCCTCTTCCACGGCGGCCCCGTCAACTTACTGGCGAAACCCTCCGCGCGCCCGAGATCTAGATCCGGCACCTGTTGCCAAGGGGCTTCTCCTTCGCTCAGAGTTAACCCCGTGCCTGCCAGGCTGTCTCCCAGAAACGTACCGCCGCACGGACAAGGGACTTTGGACAGTGACACCACCTCTTCCGCCGAATCGTCTCCCTTCGGTTCGCCTCTTCTCCACCGATCCAGCTCCCTGTTCAAAGCGCTAAGCCAAGAGCGACTATTTTGCAGGGCGTTCAAAGTCCCCAACAAATCTGTCATGACCAGGAACAACTCGTTGTCCACGGAGGAGGGGAGCTCCACGGACAGTAGCCCGAGCGTCATCAGGAGGGCGTCGGAGGGCTTGATCGAGCCTGCATCCCCGGAGATGTTCCCGCTAGACCTGGTGTACAGCAGGGAGAGGTTTGTCCGGGAAAACACGGTGCATCTGGACAGAGGAGGCCTGCTGAGGCTGTCCGCCGAGTACTGTCCGCGAAACGCAAGGCTTCGGATCCGCTTGATTAGCGCCGAAGGACTTTATCATACGTCGGTGAACTCAAAGAGCATCAACTGTTGCGTCAGTCTGTCTCTCGGGCCAGGGAAAGTGCAAAGACAGAAAAGCACCGTGATAAGGAAAAGCAGGAACCCGATTTTCAATGAGGATTTTTTCTTTGACGGTATATGCAAAGAGGACCTTTTTAACAGATCTATAAAATTAAAAGCTGTGAATAAGGGTAACAGTATGAAAAGAGACTTTGTGTTAGGGAAGTGCGAACTCCGCTTAATAAGCATCTTGCCAGTATAAAAAAAAAATGGATATATTTATTTATTTTTGTATTAAGTATATATGTTTTCAATAAAATTCATCTTTATTACAGGGACTATTTTCTCCTTTTGTATTTTCATAGTTTTCAATGGAAGCTGCACATTACAGTAAAAAAAAAATAATAATAAATTTCTATCTATGGTTAATGCCTGACACAACAATTCTTGGAGTGTTAAGCAAGGCGCATGATAGGTAAACAGTTTGTTTTCATTTCTTGGATGAATAGTCCCCAACCCACCCAAAAACAAAACAAAACATAGTGCATTTTGTAGTGCTAGCTGCAGTAGTAATAGCTCTGACACTCATAGGAATTCTGTGAGCATTGGCGCTGTTAAAGCTATGGCCGGTGCTATAAACCACGCTACAGTTTTGTAAAAGGGGGGTTAATTACTGTAGCGAATGATGTAGAGAAACCGTATTTTTGTAACACTAGACTAAAAATTTTTGGAAGCAAATTAACATCTAATATTCTTATAGTTTGAGATAATTTCTTATAGTGTAAGCAGCTTTTAGAATTGAGTAACTTTAATATTAATGTAATAACTACAGGTAGATTAATTTAAGACTATAAGAACAGCCATATCTGAAGGTGATTTGAAAAATTTGGTTTAAAAAAAAAAGCAAGTTACACAACATATTCTCTATCGAGGGCTATACACTTACCTCCTCTTTTACAAAACTGTAGCGCGGTTTTTAGTGCTGGCCGTGAATTCCTATAAGCTTCGGAGCTGTTACCAACACAGCCAACGCTAAAAACTGTGCGACGGTTTTGTAAAGGGGAGGGGGAGGTTAGTCCAGCGAGCTTTCATTGGGTTTTTTTTTTCTACGCTGTTTTTCCTACAATATGAAAAAACCGGAAGCTTGCTGGACTAAGTGCGTAGCCCTCGATGGAAACTATGGGCTCCTTTTACGAAGGTGCACTAGGGCTTTAACGTGTGGAATAGCGCATGCTAAATTGCGCACTAGCTGCTACCACCTCCTTTTGAGCAGGCGGTAGAGTTTCAACTAGCGCGCACTATAGCACGCGCTAATCTGGTGCGTGCGCTAAAAACGCTAGCGCACCTTCGTAAAAGGAGCTCTATGTTGTTTAACTTGATTTTTTTTACCAAACTTTTCAAAACCACCCTTGTATCTTTATGAAAAACTGATTCAGAAGAATGGTAAAACAATCTTTCTACTGTATATGAAATCTGTATATGTATGATCTAAGCTGATTTAAGTTTCCATAACCATTGACTGTTAGACCTGAATTATTCAAAATATATTGAAAAATTGACTAATGAAGATTTATGGTGGAAACTACCCATATTGAAATTAACCTACCCGAGTGACATAAATATTCAATATACCATAATATAGTCACTATAACAGGGAAAAGTGCATATACCAGCTCTTCTTTACTGCTCAGGGAAAAAGGCCTCAGAATCGGAGCCCTACGCACAGTCTTATCATAGACTGAAATAGTCAGTGTAGTTTTTATTGCTCCATGCTCCAGTCATCGGCCAAAAAACCTGATTACTATTCTTTTAAAATTTTTCTAGGTTTATAATTTAGTTTAGTGTTTTTAACTTTTTTTGACTTTTGTTGCTTAGTCTATGATATAAAGTATCATGCAACACTTTTCAAAGGTTGCCAGAAATGCACTTATCCCTTAATTTGAAAAAAAGTGACAGCTAACTACTTATTTTAGTCAAATGATTGTACTGAAAAATGCCGACGCAGCCGGCGTTTCACGGGATTTATTCTTATTAGAGAATGACACAGTGACAAAATTCATCACCGTTCCCGTCCCCGCGGGAAACCATCTTCATGTCATTCTTTAAGGAGAGGGAAGAATCAGAGTATGAATGGCCACAACCACTGACCCGCAAGCTTTGCTTTGAAGAATGCTGGTGTAGAAGGACTGAGGTTGAAATAGACACTAGAAAATGACATGGGATTATTTCCTGCGGTTATCCGCGGGGACGGTGATGAATTTTGTCACCGTGTCATTCTCTAATTCTTATCCGCTGTTTCAGGGCCAGTGTTACAGCATCAAGACATATTACTGCTACAACCTGTTGTAGCAGTAATATGTCTTGATGCTGTAACACTGGCCCTGAAGCAGCGGATAAGAATAAATCCTGTGAAACGCCGGCTGCGTCGGCATTTTTCAGTAGAATCATTTGACTAAGATAAGTAGTTTGCTGTCACTTTTTTTCAAATTAAGGGATAAGTGCATTTCTGGCAACCTTTGAAAAGTGTTGCATGATACTTTATAGTATAGACTAAGCAACAAAAGTCAAAAAAAAGTTAAACACTAAACTAAATTATAAACCTAGAAAAAATTTAAAAGAATAGTAATCAGGTTTTTTTGGCCAATGATTGGAGCATGGAGCAATAAAAACTACACTGATTATTTCAGTCTATGATAAGACTGTGCTAAAACATCATTCAAATGATACTATTAACAATGTATCCGAATTTTGCAGCCACTATAAATGCTCCAAATGCCACCCCCCCCCCCCCCAGCTTTAACATAGTCCTTTTAGGAAGTTCTTAACAACTTTGTTGATCGGTCCCTGTGGCAGGCAAGCAGTCCTAGATCCGCTGCCAACACCTTGCCCTTGGCTTTTCTGATCTGAAATGCTCTTAAATAAATTATCTGTAACTTATCAGATATAAATTATTCAAATTATTGCTTAAAAGTCTACGTCACTGTGGCATCAACAGTAGGCTGGTACCCTCATTGGTTTTACTTTTATTTTTTTTCTTCAAATAATGGCAGTTTAATAATGAAAACATTTTTAAACACATGAAAATAGCTAGGTAGTCATACTAAAAAGTCTGTAATTTCACCTTGTTAAAGATAATTTCATTCTATTCGGCACATAAACGTACCTAGATAGTAACAACAAATCAAGATGTAAAATTTCATGGTGAAATTCTAAGCACTTACAACACGAGTCTCAAAGTCCCTCCTTGAGGGCCGCAATCCAGTCGGGTTTTCAGGATTTCCCCAATGAATACGCATGAGATCTATGTGCATGCACTGCTTTCAATGCATATTCATTGGGGAAATCCTGAAAACCCGACTGGACTGCGGCCCTCAAGGAAGGACTTTGAGATCCCTGACACAAGCATTTGCTGAGAAAACAGCAACAAAGCTCTAGGACAGGGGTAGGCAATTCCAGTCCTCGAGAGCCGGAGCCAGGTTAGGTTCTCAGGATAGCCACAATAAATATGCATGAGATAGATTTGCATCCCAAGGAGGCAGTGCATGCAAATCCATCTCGTGCATATTCATTGTGGTGATCCTGAAAACCTGACCTGGCTCTGGCTCTCGAGGACCAGAATTGCCTACCCTGCTCTAGGAGGTTACTTCCTTATGGGGTCCTTTTAATAAGGTGCGCTAACCAGCTTAGCACGCGCTAAATGCTAAGATGCCCATAAATCGGTTAGCACACCTTATGTTTGCTCAATGCTGCCATTTCAGGTGCACCGATCAGTGATTTACAGAATAAAAACCAAATGCCAAAAGGTACATGAAATGAATGCCATAAAATGACAGGACAGAAATCGCTCAAATCACATACACCCCTCCTTTACAAAGCCGCACTAGCATTTTTAGCACCGGCCACCGCGGTAACCGCTCCGACACTCATTGAATTTCTATGAGCATCCAAGCTGTTACTATCACGGCCAGCGCTAAAAACGTGTGGCTTTGTGAAGGAGGGGATACCGGTAAATAGTAATTAACGAAGGCCAAATTCAGTGCCATTAGTTAGTGTAGGCCAAGAGTTCTCAAATCGGTCCCGGTCAGGTTTTCAGGCTATCTACAATGAATATGTATAAACTTGATTTGCACGCACTGCCTCCATTATATGCAAATTTCTTTCATGCATATTCATTGTGGTTATCCTGAAAACTTGAGAAAACACTGATGTAGACAATATCGTCATGAGATGGACACCCCCTTAATCAGTCTCCCGGAGTCCAAAGGCCAATTCTTAAAAAATGAGGGGGGGTTAATGTTTTTTTATTAAGTTTTCAAAAAATAAACAGCAACGTAGTGTACAACAGTAAGCAGCAAGTACCAAAATTCAGCCCAGTTCCACTCCCATCCCTGTCTTCCCCCCCTCCCAACAACAGAAATCACAAAGTGCAATAGAAATATTCCAGTCCAGTGTGTCTCATAAAAAAAATTGAGTTTTTAAGGGGGATTTAAATTTAGGAAAGGAGACTTCTGATTTTATGGTGGAAAGGAGCTCATTCTACAACTTGCAAACTGAAAAAAAAGGTGAAGTTTCTGGTGGATTTGTAGTGTGCTCCTTTTTGGTGATGGTAACACAAGACAATGTGCATCAAGAGATTTAAGAGAATGGCTAGGAGTGTAAGAGATAAGTGAATATGAAAGATATAGGGCTCCTTTTACTAAGCTGCGGCAGCGTTTTTAGCGTGCGCTGCAGATTAGCGCACACTAATCCCCGCGCTATGCAGAAAAACTAATGCCAGCTCTATGGAGGCATTAGCGTTTAGCGCACGAGGCATTGTAGCGTGTGCCAAGCGCATACTAAAACTGCTAGCGCAGTAAAAGGAGCCCATGGCTCAGGGGCTTCAAGGTAAAATTACATTATTCGCCGATGACGCCAAACTATGCAACATAGTAGGCAAAAGCACAGTGCCCGACTGTATGACATAGGACCTACTCTTACTGGAACATTGGTCCTCAACTTGGCAACTAAGTTTTAATGCCAAAAAGTGTAAGGTCATGCACCTTGGCAGCAGAAATCCTTGCAGAACTTACACCTTAAATGGTGAGACCTTAGCAAGAACTGCAGCAGAACGAGACTTGGGAGTGATCATTAGTGAAGACATGAAGACTGCCAATCAAGTGGAGAAAGCTTCATCCAAGGCTAGACAAAAGATGGGTTGTATCCGAAGAAGTTTCATCAGCCGGAAGCCCGAAGTTATAATGCTGCTGTACAGATTCCATGGTGAGACCTTTCATCTGGAATATTGTTTACAATTCTAGAGACCACATTATCAAAAGGATATGCTGAGAATTGAGTCGGTTCAGCGAATGGCCACCAGGATGGTCTCAGGACTCAAGGATCTCCGTAAGTTGCAGCTATACTCACTCGAGAACGTAGATGAAAGGGGAGACATGATCGAGACGTATCAAATATGTCACGGGCCGTATTGAGGTAGAAGACAGATATCTTTTTTCTTAAAGGACCTACGGCAACAAGAGGACATCCGTTTGAAACTTCAGGGGTGGGAGATTTCATAGTGACACCCAGGAAGTATTTTTTTCTCTGAAAGGGTGGTTGATCATTGAAATAGTCTTCACTGCAGGAAATTGAGGCCAGCAGCGTGCTGGATTTTAAGAGAAAATGGGATAAGAGCATGTGGGATCACTTCAAGGAAGAAATTAGGGGGTGGGTCATTAGAGTGGGCAGACTTGTTGGGCCCTGGCCCTTTTCTGCCATCATTTTCTATGTTTCTATAGTGGTGTACCTAGAAGAATTGTATTATGCGTAATACATACAATATTAAAGCAGATGTGCAAATGAACAGCAGTAAATTGTGAAATAAATAATGAGCTACTTGAATATCTTTGCCAAAAAAAGACATCTATGCTTTAAAAAGGAAAAAACTAAATAAATCTTTCTGGGACCTTCTGGTAAATCATTTTATTTGTATACTAGTTTTTTAGCCCGTTATATTAACAGGTGCTAGACTTAAGCATTTCTTTCTTTCTTTCTCTCTGCCCCCTGTCTGTCTTCCCTTCTCCCTTACTTTTACCTCCCCCATGTCCAGCATCATTCCTTCCCTGCTCCCCCTGTCCAGCAGTAGCCCTTCTCCGTTCCTTTTACCTCCCCCGTCCAGTAGTACCCCTTCTCCCTTACCTGCTCACTGTCCATCATCCGCTAGGCCGGGCAGCCTCGGGGCTTTTGCTAGGCCAGCCCGCTTTGCATTATCGACGTGGGCCAGCCTAGCAAATGCCCCACGGCTGCTGCCACTGCTGGTCCGGGGGTGAAAAGAAGAAGCATTGTCAGAAGTCAGCCGGCATCGGATATTGGGGCAGGAACGTTGCTGGAGAAACCACTGCACGTGTTGCAAACCGCTGAAGGCTCCTACTGTGCATGCGGCAACATGGAGCCACTGATCAGGGATCACAGCCGCACGAAGTTTCAACTGCGCATGCGTGCTAAGGGTTTTATTTTAGCGGATATTACGATGCCTATTTATAGCGCACTGACTAGTGAGCAAGGATTGCTCTATGATTTCTCTCCCTGTGCGTGTACAGTTGAAAACTTATCCACAGCATATCGGTCAGGCATGTTCTCTGGTTTTGCAATACTGAAAGGATTCAGTTTCTGGCTAGTTTCACTGGTATATTTGCTTGGGTTTACACTCCCCGCATGCTTTGCAATTAAGTACTATCAAGGTTAGCAAAACCCACTTAAAGTATAACAAAAAAGTTCAAATAGTGTCACTGTTTTGCCGGCTGTGGGGCACAGCAAGGAGAGAACTAATAAATAAATAAATGATATTTAAAGTATGAGAAGACCTCAGTGTGGATTAAGAAGTCAGATGAGTGAGTTAACATTCAATACTATAATCCGTGTGTAGGCACCAGCCCAACACACCAGACCATCATCGAGTCTTCACGTGTGTGAGGTGAAACAGTGAAAATATAGTGTAATCATACTTACTAATTAACAAAAAAATATATATCAATATATGTGCTCACCAAAGCTGCGCCAACACAATCGGCCTAAGTGCTTTGAAAATGAGCCTTATGTTGAGAAATATAACTGTTTTTTAAAAATTCTTTATTTATTTTCAAACTTACTTTAAGTGTAATAATATGTCCAAACAAATAAACAATAAATATATCACTTAATAATCATCAATGGTACAAATAATATTCTTTTATCTCCCACCCTTCCCACCCTTTCCTATCATATAATCAATACCCTATACAATAAGCAACAGTAAAATTACACCCCCCCCCCCCAATCCTCACAATTAAATTTGTAAATTTAAGGGGAAAAAAAATTCATCTAATCAGTACAATATTTTGTTAATGGCTCCCACACATCCTGAAATTTCCTGAAACATCCCCACTATAATGCAATAAATCTTTCCATTTTATAAACATGACATAAGGAATTCCACCAGAAATTATAATTTGATCTACTCCAATTTTTCCAATTATACGTAATTTGTTGAATGGCAACCCCAGTCATAATAAGTAGTAATTTGATATTATTTGTAGAGATCTGACTTTTTGCTCTCATTTTAAAAGTTCCTACTTGATTGAGTACTCAAATCATTGGCAAAACTGGACTTATTCTAATATAATCTAAGCCATAAGTTTATATACCGCATCATCTCCACGGAGGTGGAGCTCGGCACGGTTTACAAGCTAAGAAATAGCGTATATAAATAGAGGGAAGAGAAGGGGGGGGAAAAAGTATTATATATTAGAGAAAAGCCAGGTTTTCAATTGTTTGCGGAATAATTGAAGGGAGACCAGGTTCCGCAGCGGGATAGTGAGGTTGTTCCAAAGACCTGTGATTTTGAAGAGAAGGGATTTTCCCAGTTTGCCAGCATGGAGAATGCCGTTTAGAGAGGGGAAGGATATATTATGTCTGTGGGCGGATCTGGTGGCAACTTATTATGTGTAAACAATTTTTTATTACATACAATAAGACAAACCACAACAATGTACAAACTTAGCAACAAAACAAAATTCCACCGCAATCCCCCCCCCTCCCCTTCCAACCCTAGCTTCCCACAGGAGCCAAAGTAATATATAGAGTACCTTCCCTAGGAACTGAGACTCTTTAAACCCCCCAGGGTAAGAGAAAGATAAGATGGAAGCTTAAGAAGACATACACAAAGCAAAAACAGAAGAAAGCATAATAAAAAACCCAAACAAACCCCATGCTGTACCACAGTCCCGAAACTGGACTTATTAAAAAGGGAGGATACAGTTCTAAATTGGAACACTGAAAGCATCAGTCTAAGTTTACTTGTCTGCAGGTGGAGAGACGTCGCCTTCAGGGGGGTATCACTGGAGCTGAAAAGGAAATGAGATGTACACCCAAAGAACCATTTCTTTTATGAAAATAGAGTAAATTATTGAAACCTAAGAAGATACTTATCTGATATTAATGTGAGTTGGTAGAGTCTGGAGACTTGGGAACTAGAGGAGAAACCAGGAAAAACACTTATACTTTTTGTTATATTTTTTAAACATTGAAATGTTAAGTAGGATGTTTTAAAGAAGATTTTTAATTAGAGATTACCAATTGTTTTTAATTGTATTTTTTCTAGTTTGTGAACTGGATATAGATAGGTTCTTTTAAAAGAAAAAATATAATTAACATTAAAATAAAATCCTGATTCTGTGTCATTTATATATAATGCTTGTACAGCAACTGTTGCTTGCTGTGTTCCTCGTTCCCTTTTCCTATTTATTTGTGCCCACGTTTTTCGGAGTGAAAGTACTGCCTGAGGTATTGGCCTGGTCAGTGGCTACAACAATAGTGGGTAAAGTAAGTCAGGGCTTCTGCTCTGAGGGGTGTGGTTACATTTCTTATGTCCCAACTAAGAACATAAGAAGTTGCCTCCGCTGAGGCAGACCAGAGGTCCATCTTGCCCAGCGGTCTGCACCCGCGGCGGCCCATCAGGCCTAATTGCCTGAACAGTGCCCCTGCCTAATTTTGTAACTGCCTCTAATCCTCTAATCCTATCCCTATAACCTACCTCTTCTCCTATCTGTACCCCTCAATCCCTTTGTCCTCCAGGTACCTATCCTTTGAAGCCCTGTAGCGTGCTCCTGCTTATCACATCCTCCGGTAGCGCGTTCCATGTGTCCACCACCCTCTGGGTGAAAAAGAAGTTCCTGGCGTTTGTTCCCCCTTTCAATTTCTCTGAGTGCCCCCTTGTACTTGTGGTTCCCCATAATTTAAAAAATCTGTCCCTATCTACTCTTTCTATGCCCTTCATGATCTTGAAGGTTTCTATCATGTCCCCTCTAAGTCTAACTACTTGACTTTCTCTGGATAAAACTAATATTAAAATTCTTTCTCCCCATGGAAGTTCTCATCAGGGTTGGTTCAAGGGACTGTGGCGCGCTGAGCCAACTTTTGCCTTGGCATCCCCCTCCCCCCACATGCAGTCTGGTATATTTCTTCTCCCCTCCCCCCCCCAACATGTGATCCGGTATGTCCTCATCTCTCTAGGCTCCCCCTCCTGCTGAACAAGTGACGCCCTTGCTCAGGACACCAGTTATAAAAGATGCCAAAATCTGAGGGATAGATGCCAGATTGGGATTTTGACACTTTTTGTCACCAGTGCCCTAAGCCACCATCTCACCTGGTCCAGCAAGAGGGGGATACTTGAGAAAAAGGAGGAGATGGTGGATCACATGTAGGGGGGGGGGGGCAGAAAGAAAAGCACCAAACTGCAGGATTGGGGGTGGGGAGGACTGTAATGCAATGTTGGCTCAGCGTACACAGTCGCTTGAGCCGGCCCTGATAATTTCTATGGGGAGAATGAATTTTTAACATTGTTTTTATCCAGAGGAAATCAAGGAATTAGGTCATAAGGAAGTAAAGTTATTTGCTTAAGAACAATATTTGAATTCATGAATGCCAGACATTTACCTTCTTTACCTGATAAACTGCTCTGATTACTTAAAAAAATGTTTTAAAGTACTAAATGCATTAAAGTGCTCATGAGTGTGAATAGACAAGTTTTATTGGGGAGGTTCTAAGAGATACCCCCAAAACTTTAAGGGGTTAATATTGAAAGCAATTTAACAAGGCAGAAACAGCTCCTGTCCAGTTAAATCACCTGTTCAGGATAAACTGCTAATTTTTAATGGCACTTAACTGTTTAATGTCGCTAAAAATAACCGGCTAGTACCGAACAGATAAACCAGTTAATTTGGGGGCATTCTGAGAGTGAAGTTTACACATGGCCGATTAAGTGCCAATATTCAACAATTAGCCAGCTAGGTTAACTTCATAAAAGTCAGTCTTATCCTTCCTCCCCCCTTACAAAGCTGTGATAGAGGTTTTTTTTATCATGTCCCAGTTTATTTATCAGTTTATGAGGTAGGGAGGGGGTATTTTATTATTACATATATTATATAATGGAGTATATGGTTGGGAGGGATGGGGAAGGGAAAGGGATAAGAATTTATGTAATGTACCAATGATTGTTTATAAGTGATATATTTATTGTTACTGTGAATGAGTATATTTAACACTTAATGTAATTTTGAAAATGAATAAAGAATTATTAAAAAAAAAACAACAACCCAAAAACCTCCTAAACTGCTTTGACGCTCATAGAATTCCAATGAACGTTGAAGCATTTAGCACCATGGGCTGCAGTAAAAACTTCCATCACATCATAGTATAAGAGGGCCACTGTTATGTAAACTAGAGAGGCTTAGAGTGTACCTTGAACCCTGGTTAATTAGTACCTGTAAGATGCTGTCTTCATTTAGAAAGAAAATTATGAGGGTCTGCCTAGTGAAGTTATACTGATTTTCTGAGAGAAAGAATGTGCATGTTTTTCCTTTGAAAATGATCCAGTGTAAGCTAAAGTACTCACACACATTTACATCTGCTGTTTAGTGTAGACTAATTTTCTCAAAACTGTACATGCGTATGAGGGAAAATTGAGAAGTACAAACACAAGTTCAAACCCCAGCTCTGACTCCTGAAATGTATGTTTGAAATGACATGAGGGCAATGTTATAAAGGGAAATCTACGAGGGTTCTTCAAAATGTTTCCTCACTTTCATATTTTCGCGGAATATGGTTGGGGCAGGAAGTGGCAAGAGGGCGTGTCATAGAATGTCATGTGACCAGTCAGGCAACAGGGTGATCATGTGGAAAAGTGATACAATTTGCTTTTGAGATATTTAATACGTAAGTGTTTAAAAAATCAACTGCAGAAATTTTTTTGAAGGTGCCTAGTAGAGCCTGTTCTATAAAGGAAAGGAGACACTGTGCAATTTTCTCTCTCTCTTTCTCTCATCAGCGCAAAGTTTTCTTTGAATCGGTTCATTTGGACTATTCCTTAATCCACACACTCTTATCATAGGACCAAGAGGGACCCTGGAGGAAGACTGTATTGTCGAAACACAGACCGTGTTGGGTCCAGAGTTCCCAGTGTATTGGGTCCTAGATATTTTTATGTGGATTTCCAAATAAAGCCTACATCTTGAACATCAACTCTCCTCAGAGCCTTTTGTTTCTGTTGGATTTTTGTTTGTGGAGCAACCAGGGTCAACTTTTTCGCTTGAAATTTTTAAAGTGGCCCTTTTTGCACTTAAGCCTTTTTTTCATTTGTGTAAAATTTGTTTAAATATTACCCTATGGTTACTGATTGGCCGGTTGCACGTTCTTACACAAGTGCAGCAAACTCACACACAGGCTGCAAGTAAAAGTCACAAGAACTTTATGTACACAAAAGGGGTTTTGGTCAGTTCTGTTACTTCACAGGCTTAGACCTTTTAAGTAGAGCCTCCCTTTTTTCTCTCTCTCTATACAGTCTCTCAGTCAACACTGTTCATGAGGCTAGTTGATAGCCAGGCCCAAACACTGGCAACTAATGCCACCTCAAGTCCCTTCCAATCATACAGCAAATTTATACATTTTAGGAATACTCTGCTAGGTTCTCTTGTACCTTGGCAGCCTTTTCTGTTTACGTAACATTAACTTCTGGAGGCCGACTTGTCTGCTTACTGTTTTGCACCCCAGTGAAACACTTAGCTCTGTCTAGTCTACTTTTTTTCCTAGCACACGCCTCAGTTAGTGTAGTCTCAGTCGTCATTCCCTTGGAGACGTTTTTTGCTCAAGGCCTCTTCCTGCAAACCTCTTCACTCAGGCCTTCCCGATCCAAATTATTCAGCTTTAGGATATTTAACCACCCTCCTTGCCTGAGCCCTGCCCCATTGACCCAGCAGGTCAGCATAACCTGCTCTAAAGTGGTTCAACTTCAGCCTCAATGAGGGGAGTGAGCCTATGAAAACCCATGCAGGTACCACCCATTCCCTCATAGTCCCCCTGATTGCTAAATTTTGACTCAATTCTCTAGGAAATCAAAACATTTAAGAACAGGATATAACCAACTGAAAAGTTATTACCATTGAAAGCATGCTGCCAACTTTTAAACAAAACCTGGGTAAGTGCCAATTAAATTATGATAGCTGGATCCAGGCCTTGGAGAAAGAGGTAGGGGGAGGAGACTAGAAGGCACGGCACCTGCTCAAGATGCTCACATAAACAATAGAAGTGAAACGCTAATTGCCTGTGTAGTGACTCACTTGTTTTTAATACATTAGTCTGAATTATTTGAGATATTAAGTAGTTTTCCAAAGCTATGGTGGGAAGGATTTTTTTTGTTAAGAACATAAGAATTGCCGCTGCTGGGTCAGACTAGTGGTCCATCGTGCCCAGCAGTCTGCTCATGCGATGGCCCTTAGGTCAAAGACCAGTGGCCTAACTGAGACTAGCTCTACCTGAGTACATTCTGGTTCAGCAGGAACTTGTCTAACTTTGTCTTGAATCCCTGGAGGGTGTTTTCCCCTACAACAGACTCCGAAAGAGCGTTCCAGATTTCTACCATTCTCTGGGTGAAGAAGAACTTCCTTACATTTGTACAGAATCTATTCCCTTTTAACTTCAGAGAGTGCCCTCTCGTTCTCTCTACCTTGGAGAGGGTGAACAACCTGTCTTTATCTACTAAGTCTATTCCCTTCATTATCTTGAAGGTTTCGATCATGTCCCCTCTCAGTCTCCTCTTTCCAAGAGAGAAGAGGCCCAGTTTCTCTAATTTCTCACTATAGGGCAACTCCTCCAACCCTTTAACCATTTCAGTCGCTCTTCTCTGGACCCTCTCGAGTAGTACCGTGGCCTTCTTCATGTAGGGCGACCAGTGCTGGATGCAGTATTCCAGGTGGGGGCGTAGTATGGCCCGGTATAGCGGCATGATAACCTTCTCCGATCTGTTTGTGATCCCTTTCTTAATCATTCCTAGCATTCTGTTTGCCCTCTTCGCCGCCGCCGCCGCCACACATTGCGCAGATGGCTTCATTGACTTGTCGACCAGTACTCCCAAGTCTCTTTCGTGGGGCTGCTCATTGGAAGTGTTTTGCAAGGCGATTGTTCCATCTGGGCGGGCTACAGAACACACTCCACAAATTGTTCCAGTTTCTCAATATTACACAGACATTTGCCTACAGTTCCATGTAAATCAGGGGTGTCTAACCTTTTGGCTTCCCTGGGCCGCATCAGTTGAAAAATATGTTTCTAGGGCCGCACAAATGCGCAAACGCTGCAGCAAGACAGAGGAGGGAGCCGACATGATGGTAAACACCTGGGGGCAGCAGAGGAAAGCACTGCATCGCCCTCGACCGGGGCCGCACAAAATACTTCACGGGGCCGCAGGTTGGACACCCCTGATGTAAATGAAAACATGGAAGGTACAATGGGTGAAAATAAATGCCTGATTTTAGAATTAATTGCTTGCCTTTTCCAAATCTGGCCATGCACTAATGTACACAAAACAAAAGGGATTCAACAGATATTAATTGTTAAGTTAATATTAAACTGTTGGAAACAAGGGGACTCAAAGCACTCATTACCAAAATTAGCATGTGAGCCCTTACCACCATCTATTTTGTAAGCTCATGTGCTGATCACACACTAATCAGTGGGCAATGTGACTGCACTAACACAGACACGCCACACTCCTCCCCAACCACATCCCTTCAGCCAAAAAATAAAATGTATGTAGTGTGTGGGTAGAGCGTGCACGTGTACCCCTTAATGTGGGATGCCTTAACCTCATCTTAATATTCAGTAAACACGCATTAATGCTTGCCACAGCATGGTAAAAGGGCCCCTAAAACTTAAAAGCAACTTCAGGATGTGGTTTGAGGTGGAATTTGAATTTGGCCAGAGAGGAAGCATGATGTAACTCGAGAAGGCTTTCTGAAGCAAAATAGCACAGAATCATGAGAGAGTAAGTCTTTCCTATCTTCAATGGAGTTCCTTTCTTTAATCAATTGTTGCATTGTAAACTGCTTAGGTCTGTGGCATGCTAGAGCGGTGTATCAAATCTTAATAAACACAAAAGGGCCCAGAAAATATCAACAGGTCATTTTTTTTTCTCAAAATGATTTATATGGCTGACAGCAGATGCTGATTGCACAAGTCCTTGAAATATCACACCAGCCAACACTTATAGATCACTATACGGTCAAAAGTTAAATGTTTCATTTGGGGTGAGGTTTAGAATAGGGTAAATGCCAGCTGAAAATGTATACAGATAGTGGCCTTATTCAGCCACTATCCATTCAAGTTAAATGTATAAATGCTGCCACAGAAATAGCAGGTGTAACTTTATACAGATAAGAAATGTGTATAAAGTTGTGCAAAGATATTTACTTGTTTATTTACCACTGCTGAGTATCTCTAAGTTTAAAATGGCTTTTTATCCATTTAAACCAGGGGTCTCAAAGTCCCTCCTTGAGGGCCGCAATCCAGTCGGGTTTTCAGGATTTCCCCAATGAATACGCATGAGATCTATGTGCATGCACTGCTTTCAATGCATAGTCATTGGGGAAATCCTGAAAACCCGACTGGATTGCGGCCCTCAAGGAGGGACTTTGAGATCCCTGATTTAAACTTACAAGCATAGGCGGTGGGTGACTCAACTGTTTGGAGAAGCTAAGGTGGGATGGATCAAGTTAAGAACCTTTGAGGGTGGGGGGAGGGAACATGTATGTCAACAGGAAAGGGATAGCACAAACACTTTATAACAGGGTTTCTCAACTCGGTGCTGGAGTACCCCCTTGCCAGTCAGGTTTTCAGGATATCCACCATGAATATGCATGAAAGAAATCTGCATATAATAGAGGCAGTGTATGCAAATCAAGTTTATGCATATTCATGGTGGATATCCTGAAAACCTGACTGGCAAGGGGGTACTCCAGGACCGAGTTGAAAAACACTGCTTTATAACACAGGATTTCCCCAACGAATAAACATGAGATCTATTTGCGTGCACTGCTTTCATTGTATGCTAATAGATCTCATGCATATTCATTGGGGAAATCCTGAAAACCTGACTGGATTGCGGCCCTTGAGGAGGGACTTTGACTCCCCTGTTCTACCAGCTGCCTTCGCCAAGTACTCCAGGGAGTTATGTGCCAAAAAAATGAAAATAATTTTTTTTAAAAAAGCACAGAAACTGTGTTTTCAAAGCTGCAGTTATCACTCTGCCCGTCCTTAACCCCCTCCAGAACAGGAAGTTGACATCAGAGGAAGCATGACCAGCAGAGCTGACAGCAGAAGTTCCCTCTCTCCTGCTGCTACCTTTGCTGCCCTAATATATAGCAAAGGCACGCAGGACCATGGGTCTCAACACGCAGCAGCTGTATCTTCCGGGCCTGTCTTCTCCGACATAACTTCTTCTTTTGAAGGAAGTAGGCCAGCAGTAGCAGCCACAGCTTGCAAAGAGTTGTGGTGCTGTGCAGCCTTGCAGTATAATTAGTGTTGTGCGTACAGCAGAGATGGCAATATGAGGGAGGGAACAAAATGTACTACAGCTTTGAGGGCAGCATGGGGGGAGGGGGAGAGATCACAAGACAGAACTTTTTTTGGCTGTTCTTACTCTTCATTCTGTCTCCAACGTTGCAAATCAATCACTCATGTTCCAAGTAGCCAGACCTTTACTATGGAACACGGTTCCAGATTCTATCCTTCTGACTTTTTTTTTTTGACATTTCGGAAAAGTTTGAAAGCCCATTTTTTTCGACTTGCTTTTTCAAATTTGGTTACTTTGTAATCTTATAATTGCTTGGCTTTTTATTTTAAGGCACATGTGAAAGTTGTTTATTGTATGCTGTTATTTTATTGTATGATGTTATTTTAATAATCTGCTAAGTTTTGACTTTTTATTTTTTGCGTTGCACTGCCGGCTCATGATCTTTGGTAAGCTCAAATTTTACCTTTATTCTGCTTGTTTTAAGTTTATTTATTTGTACAGATCGCGCATACCCCTTGGTACGGCTGGTGTCTTTTTTGGCTATACATTGTGGCCGGGCCCGTCCCTGAGTAAGTGGGAAACTGCGGCCCGGACCACAAGTAAAATTTTTGATACGCCTTTTATAGGGCAGTGGAAGGAAGACCCGGATACCGGATTCTTTAGAATAAAGTATCAGGTTTATTACTAACCCAAAGTTCAAAGAAAATAAAACAGCAGAAGGAAAAACATAAAACATTCACTTCAGTTGGTTACAGTGCTTCGAGTGCTTCTCCCACATTATACTCTTACAGTCCAGGTGCTATTAAGGAGCAAGATTGTACTTCCTTATCACAAGTAAAATACCAGCAAACGTATAAGTCAGTTAATGCTTTCCTTGGCTCGTAGCCCCTGCCGGGCTTAATTGCTCTCTCTCTGATCTTCACCTTTTACGGGCCTAGTTAGCTGAGCACGGCTTGCGTCCAGCCTTTCCTTCTCAGCTCTCTGCATTTGTTTAACACTTTATTAGCACCTTGTTAACTTGGCCCGCACTGCTCATGCTGTCGGGTATACCAACAATAGGAGACCGTTCTTCAGGAGTTTAACTTAGGACATGCAAACATCATATTCTCCCAGGTCCATGCCCTCTTCACTTATCTCATTACTTAGCACGCTGCCCATTTCCCATTCACACTCCCGGGAACTCTGGCTTGAAGTTTCTTCACTTCTTTCTGGTTGTGCTTCCCCTCCCCCTCTCTGCACGTCTGCAAAACTATCTGCAGCTTTTCTCTGGGGAGACTTTCCCAGCCCTGCTCTTTGGGACTTGAGTTGCCAGTCACAATACCTCACCAGGCCAGTAACACCTTTCCCTAGGTGTGGGCTTCTTGCCCTACGTTCCTGCTGGGCTTGAGGCACCCTCTGTGACCTGGAACCCACGTGAGTAGTTTGGCTTCTCAACCACTCCTTCTGGTTCTCCTCTCTCCTCACTCTCGTTCCTTCTCTCGTTTCCTCCCTTCCTCCCTCTGTAGTAAATTGATCTTTCCTATAAGGCCAACCCCGGGGTCTGACTCCACCCCCTTCTAAATTAGCCTCAGGTTTCTCCCTGACTTCAGGAAAGGAGTGATAGGGGAAATCAGTGGTCTGCAGAGCCTTTCTTAATTGGCTCTTCAGCTGTGCTGGAACCTTGCTTTCTTTTGCCTGAGCCAGCTGTCCTGACTCCATGCCTGGTTTTATCCAGCCTTGAGCTGCATTCTGGGGAGTTCTAGTAGTAGTTTTCAACGTGACAGGAGCTTCCCTGTCACAACATATAGTTATTTTTTACTTTTACTCATTACGGCTTTCACATATATGTATGGCAGCAGTACATTCTGTAATGGTGCCCAAATATTTATTTCCATACCTATCCCAATGTGTCTTTTATATATGTTTTTATAACCCTAGACTTTTTCTAAACAATGATTTCAAGCAGTGCATGATGGACAGTTCGGTAGCGCTGACCAAATCAATTAACCCCCTTTTTTAACATGGATTTTTTTTAATATTAATTTTTTTTAACGTGAACTTTTCATAACATGAACTTTCTTTTTAACTTGAACTTTTTTTAATAAAGGATTACTTCTTTAATTTTTTTAACATAATATGAATTTGATAACATAAACTATAAGTTAATGTTTTTATCTTTACTGTATACTCTTACATTTTTTATGAATGTTTTCTTTTACCTTAGCTTTATACCATTTTTATTGCGGTTTATCCTTAACCTTATCAACCATGGTAGGTCCCCTATGTCCACTTCATTTCACTTATTCAATTGCGGTTCATGCTATGATTTACGTTGAGCATGTAGCACTTTTTCATATGTACTTAATGGATATCAGCACATTAGCACTTTTATTGTTCTCCATATCCTTTTATTTTAGTCTTTTTCCCCTTTTTTTCCTCTTTCTTCTTTACTCTCTACTTCAGATCGCCTAAGTATCCTGTTCACTTCCTATTTATATTTTGATCTTATGTATTCTGCGAGTTTCCTCTCCAGCAGGGCACCTGGTCACAGTTACACCCCTCCCCCGATCCAGCAGGGGAGAACACTTTCAAAAGAAGCGGTGCCAACGGCTCACCGAGACCAGCAGCAGTATCGGGAGCCCCTCTCCAGCAGGGCACCTGATCATAGTTACACCCCTCCCCCGATCCAGTAGGGGAGAGTACTTTAAATATATATTTTTTATTTCTCTTGATACTTATTTTTTTCTCTATTTTTTATTTATTTTACTTATTTATTTTTAATTCTATCTTTAAATTTATTTATTCATTACTTGGTGGAATATTCATTTCTATCTCTATATCTACCTCCAATTTGATCTACTCTATCCTTGCGATATAATTTATATCCAGGTAATACAGTGTCCCATTGATTGTCCTCCTACCACCAGGTCTCTGAGATGCCTATTATATCTATCTCATCATTCAATGCTTTATACTCTAACTCTCCTTTTTTTTTTTTTTTAGACTTCTAGTATTTGTATACAGACACTTCAAATTGTGTTTTTTCCTTGTAACTACAGGCTGCTGAGAAGACAGGGAAAATTTGAGTCTTTTACTCTGCCATCCTCTTAAACACTCCTGGCTTTCTTTCACCATTATTGAAACCTCTTTGCTGGGACTCCCTAAATATCCTGTTTCAATAGTATCCTTCAAGGATACCTCACACCAAACCATCCGCTCCCTGGCGGCTGTCAGCTTTCCCCCACATCTCAGTTTAAAAGGTGTTCTACCTCTTTTTTAAATGTTAGCACTAGCAGCCTGGTTCCATCCCAGTTAAGGTTGAGTCCATCCTTTTGGAACAAGCTTACCCTTTTCAAGAAGGTTGCCCAGTTCCTAACAAATCTAAATCCATCATCCACGCATTGAGACTTCGGAGCTCTGCCTGCCTATTGGGTCCTGCATGTGGAATGGGGAGCATTTCTGAAAATGCTACTCTGGAGGATCTGGATTTCAGCTTTCTACCTAAGAGCCTAAATTTTGCTTCCAGAACCTCCCTCCCACATTCTCCTAGGTCATTAGTACCTACATGTACCAAAATAGCCATCTCCTCCCCAGCACTATCTAATATCCTATCTAAGTGACGTATGAGGTCCGCCACCGCACCAGGCAGGCAAGTGACCAGACGATCCTCACGTCCACTAGCCACCCAGCTATCTACTTGCCTAATGATCAAATTACCTACTACAACAGCTGTCCTAACCGTTACCTCTGGGGCTGAAGCCCCTGGAAACACATTCTTTGGTGCGAGAGGCTATTGCATCCCCTGGCTACAGGATTATTTCCTACTTCACCATGCTCTTCTTCTAGGAGACCTCTCTCCAATGCAGCCTAGAGCTATCAGACTGAAGGTGGGACTTCTCTACAACATCCCTTTAGGTCTCCTCTGAGTAATTCTCTGTCTCCCTCAGCTCCTCCAAGTCTGCTACTCAAGCCTCAAGGGAACGTACTCATTCTCTGAGAGCTAGGAGCTCTTTGCAGCAAGTACACACATATAAATTCTCAACAACTGGGAGAAAATCATACATGTGACACTTAGTGCAAAAGACTGGATAGCACCCTTCTTGCTGCTGGACTACTGTCTGCTTCTTATTATTGATTTGATTAATTAATTAAACCTTATCAAGATACTGGGATTATATTAAGACTAGTACAGAGAGCCTTAGGATTATATTATATGCTTTATTTAGTGTTTGTTTCTTAGAGTCTTAGGGTTATATTGTATGCTTATTTAATGTTTGATTCTTAGGTACTGAAATATAATAAAAATATGTAGTAAAGAGTTCTCCTGTTGGCCTAATTAGAATAATTGATAAATTAAGACTATAAGTAAAGAAATGAGCTGCAGGGGGGGGGGGGAGAGAGCATGAGAGGAGAGGACAGGATGGAATGGAGACTAAGCCAGACCCTGCTCTGGCTGCCAGAGACAATCTCTAGCAGAAGATTCACACTTACAAAACTGTAGAACTATAAAAGTCTATTATTCTATGGAGACTAGCTAAGTAAAATTTGCTCTTTTAAGATCTAAATTGTCTATAGAAGGGAACCTACAATTTAGCTTTTCTCCCCATACTTATCAAAGCTCATAGCAAAATAATGTAGAGTTACCCAAAGATATGTCTTCTACTCTTCTCCTCTCAGAAAGAGAATGTCCTCTTCCCTCTTTCTCCTCTCAGAAAGAATAAAATTGTGAGTCCTCGCTCCTCTTTCTGAAGATGCTTGAAAGCATATTTGTTTAAAAAATATCTATTGCATTTTATTTTTGTCCTGTATTATTGTGAATGTTACTTGTATGTTGTCCATTTTGGGCCTCATTGGGTCTTCGCAGAATGTAAATGATACATTACAAAACCCAATGCTCAAAAACACGTTAAAAGCCAGAAAAACTGCTGACACAAATCCCTTGGCCTTTCCTCATGGATATCATGTCTCTTACACAGTCTGTTGCTGCATGTTGTTTTCTACTTGTCTGTGCTGATAATAGACATCCTTCTTTCACTGCACTTAATGTACTCACACACACTACAATGCTAACTAAATTAAGTAGTGAGGTTATCTGATGTTGAAGTTACCATGACGCTGCAAGGCTTGAGCTTGATACCTTATCCTTTAGGGCTCAACTTTCGTGTTAACACTTACCAGTTCTGATTCAAATTCATATTTTAATGAAGGACTGCACGTCCGCTTTTCTAATGCCAACCATTGCACCCTTAACAAGCTCAATATCTGAATTATAATCTTCATATTTGTTAGCAAGTATGCTACTACCCTGCTTTGAATAAGAGTTTGCTATTATTTTATCAACAAAATCAATGAAAAACACAGATGTGTGTCCTTTTGTTCATTTTGCTATCATGCGATGATATTGTATCTCAAATTCTGCATCTAGGACTGGATTCTATATAAGGTGCTTAAAAAAATTGACACACCAAAAAATCTGCTGACTCTCTGAATTTTATAGAAAAGCACTAAAAAATCACCTGTGAAAATTTAGGCACATGCCCAGTTTGCATTCCCAATTTAATTGAATAATGAACCAAGTACCAATGATTGGGATCTTAATGAGCAATTATTGGTGCTAACAGGTTTTAATTAGATTTTATGCAGAAGTCCAGAAAGGGGGTGTGAAAGTCAGAGGGTCATAGGCAGATCAGGGGCATTCCTCCAAGTTGTGCATATAGAGATCCTTTTACTAAGGCGCACTAATCGTTTTAGCGCACGCTAAACGCTAACATATCCATAGAATATAATGGATGCATTAGCGTCTAGCGCGTTGTAGTAATGATCTGAAACGGGGATAATATCAGCACACTGATATTACGAGGCCCTGTGAAAGAATTATGAATTATTCCCATTCCCCTCTTCCCACGTAGCCATTCTAAAGCAAGGGAAAATGTTACACCTTGTGACAGAATGCTCCCTCCCCTCTTGTCATAAAACCCCAGTCACACATTAACCCTTATCTTATTTAAGCTGTCCTTATTAGTTAAATGAATTATGATGAACTACTACGAGTATCACATGGATTGTTAAGAAGCAACATGAGTTTGTTTGGAAGCAATATGAACTTTTTATAGACTTTTTTCCAAGACTTTCTCTTTTTTCATACATATTGATTGGTACCTTTTGAGTTTGATGTAATATGTTTTTTTTAAATACCTATTTATATGTGTTTTTATGAAATATTTATTTATTTATAGGTGTTTTCATGAATTTTTGATAAATCAAATATTAGGGTATTTTCATGTATGCTTTTTGTATTCAGGAAAACCAAACAAAAACTGCAGACAATGTACACGATGCAGGCAATAATTTATTGTACCAAAGTTAAAATGCAGTAATAAAAAACCTTTTTACCAACCAAGAGACCCAACACGGTCCTTGTTTCGGACAACACACCTTTGTCAGGGGTCCATGGTAAATAAGGTATACAATGTACTGCAAAAAATGAAGGTAACAACAAATGCCTGTGTATTACACCAAGAGCCGCTGCCAAAAAACAAATCACTCACCCTGACAAAGGCGTGTTGTCCGAAACACGGACCGTGTTGGGTCTCTTGATTGGTAAAAGGTTTTTTATTACTGCATTTTAACTTTGGTACAATAAATTCTTGCCTGCATCGTGTACATTGTCAGCAGTTTTTGTTTGGTTTTCCTGTTTTGATGGTTTTTCTGCAGATTCGGTTGGATTTCTTTTTTTTGTTGCTTTTTGTATGCACAATGCACTTTCTGATGTGGATAAGGACACTTATTAGTTCATGTTTTTTATGAATTTCTTGTAATTTCCTTTAGGCATCTTACAGTTAATTTTTTGTGCTTCTTTCCCCCTAGGGCACTGTGAGGGGTTTTGTTATACTAATGTGTATTGTTAATCCATTTTCTATCAATTGTATTAATTCATATTTAAAGCATTTGCACTTTAGATATGATTTGTTATAGAGAATAGTTAGGGCACATTCTAGGGAGTTTATAGAATATATGTTAAATACTTTTTCTCCCCGGAGCGATTATTTGATCTTGATTTTATTAATATTTGATTTATAGGGTTCGCACATTAAGGACTAAATGATGTGTGAGGCAGCACTCATTTAGACTTATGTCTGGTGCTGGTCACCTATGAGTTGCTACCTGAGCTCAAAAATCCCACGTTTATACTCTTAGAGCTCATACTGATGTCCGCTTATTTATGTGTTTGGAATAGATTTTTATTCCTGCAAGGTCCAACACTCTCCCCGAGGAGCAAAACAGTTAGCCATTTACAGATTATTTTATCTTATTTGGAAAGGACATTAGCTGGCAATTGTATAAGTGCAAAGACTCAGGTTCTATCCATGTGTTAATCAGGCCCTTGCCTACATGCAGAGTTGAGGGTGATCACGATGTAAAAGCATGTACCTTTGTAAAAGCATGTACCTTTGTATCCACCATTCATTAGATGTGTAAATGAGGGAGTTACTATAATGTCATTAGCTTAGAAGCATAATAAAAGTGACTCGGAGCTAGCCACTGGCAGCACCTCCTTCCCGACTCGCATCCTGTGTGTGTGTTCGTTGTGTTCCATCCCTACAGCATGTGCTAAATCGGCTAGCACACCTTAGTAAAAGGACCCCACAGTTATAAATTAGGGGGATCCGTGCTTAATAGTGCTGCCTAATTCAGGAAAAAAAATTTTGATTCAATTCGATTCAGCCTACTGAATTGGTTTTTCGATTCGATTTTCCTGCCCAATTGGGTGTTTTTTTCAAACATCCTGGTGGGTTTATTTTATAGCCTCTTCACCCCTTTTATAGCCTCGTCACCCCTTTTATAGCCTCTTCACCCTCTTTGCCTTCTCCTAACCACACTGGCACTGTGGTGTAAACAAAATAAACAAACAAAAAAGACTTTTCCTCTCTCTCTTAAATCCTAGCTCACATTTGCAGTCTAATACCAGCTCTGGCAGGATACACGTTTCAAATCTGACATATTGTAATCACAAAAGGGAAAATATAATTAGTTTTTCTACCTTTTGTTGTCTGGTCATTCAAATCTTGTTGGTCCCAGGCTCTGGTTGTCTTCTGATAACTTGCTTGCCAGGGTCTCCTTTCTGCACGCTAACCATCCATCTGCCATCTCTGTCCTCCCCTTCCGTTTCCCTTCCCTCCCCCAGAGGTCTGGCATCTTTCTTTTTTTTCGTCTCCATCCACAGAATCATCTTTTCTTAACTACCCTTTCATCCAGCATCTCTCTCTCCTTCCCCACCACCCCAGGGTCCACCATCTCTCCCTTTCTTTTCCCAACTACCCTCCTATCCAGTATCTCTATCCCCCCTCCACACCATCCCTTGTGTCCAACCTCTCCCTTTCTGTTCTTTCCCTCCCTAAATCCCATGGTCCATCATCTCTCTTCCTCTCCTCTATTTTCAGACCCATTATTTCTTCCCCCCCCAAAGTCTGGCATATGCACGTCTCTTTGAACCCCCCCTTCCCTCCTTCCCTCCCTCCGTGTACTTCTACACCAGGGCCCCCCTCCCCTGGTCTGTCCCCCCTTGAAGGCCTGCATCTCCATGTGAAGGCCTGTACCCCCCTTGAAGGCCTACATCCCCCCGAAGACCTGCCTGCCTGCCTGTCCCCCCTGCAATAAGATCGCTGGTGCTAGCGATCTTTGCAAGCTGCTGAACGGCTTCGGAGCATCTTCTCTCTGCCACGGTCCTGCCCCTTCTCTGGTCCATCAAGCCCAGTAGCCCGTTCTCACAGTGGCCAATCCAGGTCACTAGTACCTGGCCAAAACCCAAGGAGTAGCAACATTCCAGCATCTCAAAGAATAGGAAGATTCTGGAACCCCAATGAGAGCAACATTCCACAGCTGAGATTATGATGTCATAATGCCTCATTTCACAGTGTCTCAGAGCCACCTTTATCAGTGATATTACAATGGCTTGATTGTCCTATACTTGGCTCACGTAGGAACATAAGAATACTATACTGAGTCAGACCAATGGTCCATCAAGCCCAGTAGCCCGTTCTCATGTTGATTAATCCAGGTCACTAGTCCCTGGCCAAAACCCAAAGTGTAGCAATATTCCATGCTACCAATACAGGGCAAGCAGTGGCTTCCCCCGTGTCTTTCTCAATAACAGACTATGGACTTTTCCTCCAGGAACTTGTCCAAATCTTTCTTAAAACGAGTGCAGATTTTTGTAGGTGCTGTATATAGAATCTATTCCTGAGCACTATTCTATAAACAACATTATTTAAAGTTACGTGCCATTTATAGAACAGCAATTCTTACCGGGAACCACGCCTAACTTTAGGTGCGGCCATTTTCTCACCTTTTATGGACTCACACATAATATAGGTGTGAATCCCCAACCCTAAATGTGCACATGTACATTTAATTAAACTAATTAGCACATTAATTGCTCATTAATATCCCTGTTATTGGCTCATTATTCAAGTCAAGTGTGTATGGAAACTGGGCATGCATCCTAATTTGAATATGTGACATGTATCGCTTATTACAGAGTTTAGGGGATAATGTATTGGAGGCTTGCAGTCAGTAGTAATCCCCTCCCCCCCAAAAATTAGAGGCTGCTGCAATGGAGAAAAGGAAACAAGTTCCAGAATATTCCATATTGATAATGAAAGATTCCTGGCCAGTGCGCTGGCACGACCTGCTAGACAAACACCGCTGATTGCAGTGAACATTGTCCACATTATGAAAATGAAAAATCATTAGGGCTGTGCAACCAGAACATTTTCATTTTGTGTCATTTCCTATATTCATTTTGTTTTGTTTTTTAATTCCCTTATCTTATCACAAGAACGTCATTAAGAGCTCACGCCCTTTGGAAAGCGCATGCACTATTCACAAAGAGTGAGTGCTCTTTTAGAAGAGTGCATGTTCTTTCTTGACAGTTTTCACATGTGTGTACATAAGAACATAAGATTTGCCACTGCTGGGTCAGACCAGTGGTCCATCATGCCCAGCAGTCCACTCATGCGGCGGCCCTTAGGTCAAAAACCAGTGCTCTATTTGAGTCTAGCCTTATTTGCGTCTGTTCTGTTCCAATAGGAACTTATCCAACCTTTTCTTGAATCCCTGAAGAGTGCTTCCCCCTATAACAGCCTACAGAAGTGTATTCCAGGTTTCTACCACTCTCTGACTGAAGAAGAACTTCCTTATGTTTGTACAGAATCTTTTCCCTTCTAACTTTAGCGAGTGCCCTCTCGTTCTCTTCACCTTGGAGAGGGTGAACAATCTCTCTTTCTCTACTAAGTAAATTCCCTTCAATATCTTGAATGTTTCGATCATGTCCCCTCTCAGTCTTCTCTTTTCAAGAGAGAAGAGGCCCAGTTTCTCTAGCCTCTCGTATGGCAACTCCCCCAGTCCCTTAACCATTTTTGTCGCTCTTCTTTGGACCCTTTCAAGTAGTACTATGTCTTTTTTCATGTCCGGCGACCAGTGTTGGGCGCATATTCCAGGTGGGGGCGTACCATGGCCCGGTATAATAGCATGATAACCTTTTCAGATCTGTTTGTGATCCCCTTCTTAATCATTCCTAACATTCTGTTTGCCCTTTTTGATACCACCGTGCATTGCGCGGATGGTTTCAGTGACTTGTCTACATGCTTTGAAAATAGTGTGCACACTTTTAAGAATGCATGCTATTGATGGAACATGAAGAAAACCATGAAAGTTTATGGGAGGTTTTCTGCTCATTTTTGTTTGCCAATGACAGAAATGATATAGGTAATTTTCTTAAATTTAGGAGTATAAAAAACAAGGGCTGATTTAGAATGGGAGGGGAAGGAAATTATGAGCTAAGCACCGATTTTCAGCATCAGGCTTGTAAATTTTGCTCATAAATCTAAGCAAATGAATGGCGGGCCAAAATTTATTAGCATAACTTTTAAGCTTCCAAATTAAGATGAATTTGTGGCTGAAAATAGGGCACAAATGAGCATAACTTAGGAACTCAGCTTTTTGGGGAATATCGGGCTCTAAGGGCCAGATTCTGTAAATGGCGCTTAAATTGGCAGAACTCCAGTTCTCATGGAAAAAATGTTTGGAGAATGAAAAACAGTAAAACTGTCTGTTAATAAATAATGGACATCAGTATGAGCCTTGGTGATGCCGCACAAGAGATTATTTGGCTCAGGCAGATACTCATACATGAGGCAGTCCTTATTTAGACGTGGAGGGGCATAATCAAAAAAAGCGTCTAAGTCCCCTTTTGGCCTAAGTCCTTAAACGTTCAACCCAGAAGCAGGGAAAGTGTCCATAACCAAAACAAACGTCCTTGTTTTGATTATGGCCTTCCTCTGCCTAAACGCCCAGTCACCACTACGTCTAAAAGTACACCCACACCATGTCTACACTTTTCAGCCATAATGAAACAAAAAAACGCCTAAGCCATTCCTTCGCCTAAAAGCTGGATTCTGTAACCGGTGTCTGTCAAAAACAACACCGGTTACAGAATCCCCCCCCCCCCCCCACAACCATCCAGGCAGGAGGGTATCCAAGCCCTCCTGCCATGTCAAACACGACCCCCCCCCCCCCTCCCGACAACATCGGGGCAAGAGGGAGCTCAAGCCCTCTTCACCTGGCCAACCGCGGCACCCCCGATGATATCGGGGCAAGAGGGAGCCCAAGCCCTCTTGCCCCGCGGCAGCCGCGACCCCCCCCCCCCAAACAACCTCGGAGCAAGAGGGAGCCCAAGCCCTCTTGCCCTGCCAATTAACATCGGGCCAGGAGAGAGCCCAAGCTCTCGTGGCCCCAGCGACCACCCTACCGCGACTGGCTTGGGCCAGGAGGGAGCCCAAGCCCTCCTGGCCCTGGCGACCCCCCTGCCACTACTCAATTGGGCCCACGACCCCCACCCCACCCCACTTCTCCGTACCTTTTTAACGTTGGCCGGATAGACGGGAGCCATTCCCGTCTGTCCGGCAGGCAGCCCACAGCAGAATGGGGCCAAATTGGCCCAGCCGTCCCAAAGCCCCGCCTACTGGTGGGGCCTAAGGCGCCTGGGCCAATCAGAATTGGCCAGGGAGCCTTAGGTCCTTCCTGTGGCCGTGCCTTAGGCACATGGGCCCAACCCGATGTTGTGTGTGTGGGGGGGGAGTGATGCATCGCGGCAGGAGAGATGCCTCATCTCCCCTACCGCGATGCCATCACTCCTCTATCGGAACTGCCGCGGGTCGCAGCAGTTCGGGTAGAGGAGTGATGGCATCGCGGTAGGGGAGATGAGGCATCTCACCTGCCGCGATGGATAGGTTGCCGGGCCGCTGAACTGATGGCACCAGCGGCCATCAGCTCAACGGCCCCTTTTTCGGCACTTAGACCTGGTTTTATTTCGTCTAAGTCAAAAAGGTCTAAGTGCCGACTAGACAACCTTTAACTGTTTTGGTTATACCTGTTGTACGCCTAGGTGTAGGTCGGCCCACCTCCCGCCCACTGCCCGCCCTTTCCCCTCCTCTAAACACACCTCTTTTCTCTCTGTGCGTTTAGTAGCAGGGGAAAGACCTAAGCTGTTTTTAGATACATCTAAAAACCAGCTTTGGTTATGGGTACTTGGACGATCAGGCTTTTTGATCGTCCAAGTAGCCACTTAGGACACTTTTTAGACTTTTTTTTTTGATTATTACCCCCATAAGGTCTAGTGCTAGTCACTAATGAGTATCTGCCTGAGCCAAATAATCTCTTGTGCGGCATCACCAAGGCTCAAACTGATATCCATTATTTATTAACAGACATTCTCCAAACATTTTTTCCATGAGAACTGGAGTTCTGTCCAGTTTTTTCTTGAAAACTCAGTTTTGATTTTATTGGCAGATTATTCTTTAGGGTTATAGTTGTTGAGCTTAAATTGGCAGGCAGCTAGAAAAAGGACACCAACCATGTGTCAATCACACTTAGGCGCCGTATACAGAATCGTACCTTATGACACCTATCAAAAATAAAGGTGCTGGTAATGTAAGCCACCCGTGGCTGAGACCGATTCCCCTCCGGAGCCGGGAAAGGGGTGGGGGGGGGGGGTGGAGAGAGGAGCAGCGGGATCTGATCTGGAGCTGGAGCACGTGTGCAATTCGGATTCCCCACCCCCGGCTGAATTTTGATGAGTCGCTGGCGCAGGCGCCGTGAGGAGTGACACAGAAGCACACCTCACGCCACCAGGACTCAGTGTTTTAGTGTTCACTGTTTTTAGAATAGTGTAATTTTAATTTTGCTAACAATTTGAATGTAGGCCCCTCTTGATCTTGAGGCCCTAGGCTGAAGCCTAGTTAGTCTATAGGAAAATCCGGCCCTGCTCATACGTCAAAGGGATTGTTGATTCCAGTATGAGGTTAATCTGTTCCCATATTGATTTCCAGAAGTTGAGTATCAAAGGACAATAGAACAACAGATGATCCAGTGTCCCAATGTCTAAATGACAATGCCAGCATCTATTAGATTTAGAACTGTCTAATTTGTGTAACCTAACAGGGATCCAAAAAGATCTATATAACAAAAAAAAAAACATGTTTGTCTCATAGATGCTGACGCTGTACATTTCATCCTCCAAGTCCAAATTCATGGCCATCGAGATGCAGAAATATACTGCTTTATCTCAATGCTCCAAATGTCTCTTTTCTTATTCAAGAATTTAGGAATTAATTTATACTACTGGGCGGCCTGATGCCCCGGCAAATCTGTCTGGAAGCATAGGACCTGCAAGCTATAATGATTTTTGAGATTCTGTCAATCAGGGAACCCACTCTGAATGGCCTGTTTCAACTGCAATCACCTATAATTTTGAGATTTTGAAATACCGAATGATTGTTGTAGTCGTGAAAAATCAAGCAGTTTCCAGTTAGATATAACATAATATTCTCAGTTTTGTTTTCCATTCTTTTCCTAATACAGTAAAACCTTAGATTGCATGTAACTTGGTTTGCAAGTGTTTTGCAAGACAAACAAAACATTTTATTAAATTTTAACATGATAAACATGCAAGGTCATAGAAACATAGAAACATAGAAAATGACGGCAGAAAAGGGCCACGGCCCATCTAGTCTGCCCACACCAATGACCCACCCCCTAACTTCCTTCATGAAGAGATCCCACATGCCAATCCCATCTTTTCTTAAAATCTAGCACGCTGCTGGCCTCAATCACCTGTAGTGGAAGATTATTCCAGCGATCAACCACCCTTTCGGTGAAGAAATATTTTGTGGTGTCGCCATGAAATTTCCCACCCCTGATTTTCAATGGATGCTCTCTTGTTGCCGTGGGTCCTTTAAGAAAAAAGAGATCTTCTTCCACCTCGATACGGCCTGTGACATATTTGAACGTCTCGATCATGTCTTCCCTCTCTCTGCGTTCCTCGAGTGAGTATAGCTGCAACTTACCAGCCGTTCCTCATACGGGAGATTCATGAGTCCTGAGACCATTCTGGTGGCCATTCGCTGAACCAACTCAACTCTCAGCACATCTTTTTGATAATGTGGCCGTGAGAATTGTACACAATATTCCAGATGGGGTCTCACCATTGATCTGTACAACAGCATTATGACTTCGGGCTTACGGCTGACGAAGCTCCTAAGGATACAACCCATGATTTGTCTGGCCTTGGATGAAGCTTTCTCCACTTGATTGGCAGTCTTCATGTCTTCGCTAATGATCACCCCCAAGTCACGTTCTGCCACAGTCCTTGCTAGGATCTCACCATTTAGGATGTAAGTCCTGCACATCACAACTGATGTGATGGCTCTTCTCTCTCTCTGATGCTGCAGGAGTGTAGTGACTGTTCTAAATGAGCAAGGTCTTTCAATACGAGTACGTATAGTATTGTGTATTAAAGTTTTGGGGTTGTGGAATGAATTGTCTGAGTTTCCATTATTTCCTATAGGGAAATTTGCTTTGATAAAAGAGTTTTGCTTTCTTAGCTGCTGCAACACACTGAGCAAAGGGTTTCAACCTATCATCAATTAAGACACCTAGGTCTTTTTCCTGGGCAGTGACTCCTAGTAGGGAACCTTGCATCACGTGACCTTCTTCATTGAGTTATCTATTTTTGTTTAATTTTCATTTGTCGGAACACTAATTGAAATGGACAAAACTACCTTAAATCTAGATTATTGGAGAACTGCATTTTCTATGCCGGCATGAGGCGTCATGTCAATCTGATCTGAAGTAAATGTTAAAATGGCAAATTCCCAAGTCACTTGGCTACATAATGTCATGTTTGAAAATTGTGCTTCCGAGCTCAGCAAAAACATGTACCCTTTTGGATGGAGTACAAGGATGTGCTTCAGGACACATGTTCAGATTAGGAGAGGAAAACAGCACATCTAGCAGTCAATTTGTGCCTCCAGCTGCCCCTAGATATAAAGGTGTATTTAGTGGTGAACTGAGCCAGGTCACGTTGCATCACCAATAAGGAACCTTTTTTTTGCTGTGCAGATAATAATTGATGATGTGTACAATAAACTGGATATTCCTGAATAGTGACAGCTATCCTAGCATCGTGGCTTGATTATGTCCCTCCATAAGGTAGCTTTCCGCTGGCAAACACAAATCAAACTGCATTGATTTACTTAATTGTCACCACTTCTGCTTCCTTGTTGCTGAGTTCATCACATCTAAGGAATGATTGGTGAAAAACACGGAGCAGATGGGTATGTTTGCCATCAAGTTGAATTTTTGCATACACAAGCATCATTTGCAAAATTTCAAGGAACTGACACAGCTGATAAGGATAAAAAGGTAATTATAATGAATGATAAGACATAATTGCATCCACAGTCTATATCACAGCAGCAGTGAGCTGCCTACCAGATTCTAGATATTGCTTAATTTGGGCCCTGTCTAGGCTGCAGAAGAAACACTCAAATAGTTGCAGTGGAGTAGCGCACAAGAAAGACAAAAGTTTTGTTTATTTTATCTATTTGGTTAGATTTATATCCCATCCTCCCCAACAAGCTTAGAACAGGTAACAAGGTTGACATACATAAAGCATAGACAAATTATGAATTTATATTTGTACAATAATGTTAGCAATTTGGTCTTTAAGTTAACACGGTTATTTTCATCTTCAGTTACTAACCAGAGTGGATCTAGCTCAGCGCACATTAGAATACATATGGTTTGAAGGGAGTGACTGGATTTATGGGAAGAGATAAGTTTTGTATTGCTTTCTTGAAGTTCAGAAGCCTTTTGAGGGATCTGATGTGAGAAGAAAGTTGATTCTAATAACTTAGTAGGAAGTGGGAGTAGGAACGGCCTCTGGCACTCTGGAGCTGGAGGGCACGACCAGGAGGTATTTGCAGATGTGTTTCCTCCTGGGAGAGGAGTGGTCTGTTTGGGACATATGGAGGATGTTTGGTTGATATGTAGCTGGGTGTCATGGTATGTAGGGACTTGTATGTTATTCCTAGGCCCTTTAAGATACAATACAGGTTGTTCACCCTTTCCAAGGTAGGGAGAACTGAAAGGTCACTTGGACACACAAAGTCAGAGGCGTGAAGAAAGTACAAGTTTTATTCACAGCATGCATGCTGGACCCCTGAGCTCCAAGCTGGCTCAGAAGTGCCGAAACCAGGAAGTTACAGAGATATTTATTCATTTTTCTGGCTATACAACTGAATTCTAGAAAAAGCTTTTCACGTGTTACTTTTCTTAACACTCATTGGTTCTAAGCTCACACTAGCAGGTCACTAGCAGGACACTTATCTAACTCTTACAGTTAAATGTACAGAAGGGCAGGGTACATCATGGCTCAAACTCTTATCTATTCAGCTTACAATGTGGTAAGGTAGGGACATACATTTTAGGCAGATGCAGTCAATAGATTATACACTGTTTTCAGCTATGTAGGCCAGAGCAATATTTTAAACAACAGTTAACTGTTTCATGACCCTACATTCCCCCCTTTCAGGCTGGCGTACCTAAGGAGCCAAGCCTGACAAAATAAAGTTAGGGGTCAGGAAAGTCGGGGTCCCCAGTGGGTAAGGGACGATACTGGGAGAGGGCCAATGCAGCAGTGGAACGTTTGACAACAGAGCCCATAGTTCAGTGGAGCAGCTTTATGGCTATGGGGACTACACAGGGCAGGCAGCAAAGGAGCAGAGAAGACAGGGCAGCAACCAGCAAGATGATCTTCAATGCTGAACCAGAGGGCAACCAGGAGCTGAAGGTACCAGAGATCCAGTCTGCAGTAAGGTCACGCCAGGTCTGGTCAGGAACATGAGCCAGTTTGGTGATACGATCCACATCGTTCTCAATCACTTTACTCAAGTTCAAGGCAGCAGTTGGAGAGGTTGAATTTATCACAGGCACAGCAGCTAGTAAATAGTCCAAAGCTAGACGATTCTGATAAATAGCAGTGCACATTTTAGCATTCGCTCTGCCAATGGTACTCAAAGCTCGGGAGGTCTCATTGGTTATCAGTTCAAGTACAGCTTATAGACAAATAATGCAGTTCAGCATATAGATTGGGGTCCGATAGCCCCAGGTGTCATCCTCGGTCCATGTGGCAGGTCCATAAGCAGCAATGATCCGTTCTGCAGGCCAGTCATCACCCCATTCACCTATTTTAAGGGAATTGGTGGAAGTAGACCGCTTTTGGCGACCTCTGGTGTTGAATACAGGGGCTCCCAGGTGTTCACCATCGGCCAGCGGTAACAGGAAGAAGCTGGGACGGATCATGCAAAGCACACATGTACCAGTCCATTAAGCAGGCAACCAAGAGTAGGCAAACGGATCACAGAGCCAATATCAACTATCAGGAGCTGACCATAATTCATAGGAAGTTCCATTAAGCAGTGTCTGAAGGGCTGAAGACAGTGGGAAGCAACAATGGAGGTTCACAAGGCCCATCGTGAAGGTCGTGGACCTGACGTAAAAGTGAGGGTCTGTGAAGTCAGGTTTAACATGTCCAGCTGCATTGCCTCCCATAGCCACTGTTCTCCCATACCAGTCCCTCCTCATACAAAATAATTGCTAACATTAAGAGTCTGACCTATAGTTTCAGCAAACTATATAAACAGATTTCTAGTGATTACAGGATATTAGTATCTACTTTCATAATTTCATAAAACTGGGGAAACACCACAGAGTGATAGACAGGAGCACATGAGTGGGATACAATTCGGACATATACATCAGTACCTGGGTCTCACCTTTTACCATCAATATACAATGCCATGCAGTCTCTGGCCTTCTGGACTTGGACATTGGCATTCCAGTTATATGAGTCAGTGATAGTGAAAACCATGGGATTACAGTAGCCTGTAGTACACAAGGGGCCGGAGCTAGGACCTATAGTAAGGGAGGCAGACGGGGTATTCTTTCTCATAAAGGACAGGCTCCACCATTAGTGAAGGTTTCCTCATAGGGGCAGTTCTTAAAGGCATCAGGTTATACAGACCTATATACTTAGCACATTTGGTATAATAACGCTGTCAATCTAGGGAGCCACACAAAACTGAATTAGGGGTAGTACCATGACCTTGAGAAACATCAAATAGCACACATGTATCACAATACAAAGACACCGGGCGAGTGGGGTCTACAATAAGAGTCTAGTTGATAAGTGGACCCTCAACATCATCAATGCAGATTTCCGCCCACTTTTAAACTTCATCACCAGTAGGTTGGAAACAGAAAATACCCTCAAATGTTTGACACTTTCTGTACTTAACTCCTTCATGCAAACAAACATCAGGCAAAGGGGCTGCACTTGTTAAGTACAAAATACAGAAGAAAGAAACATAAGTGAGGGCAACACAAATATCATATCTATATATACTAACATAGGAAGCTCATTTTTCTTTCAGGCACAACTTAGAAAACTTCAAACAGTTATACTCAAGACACTTGCTAAAGGCAGTGTGAACCACAGGCAGTCAATTAAACTCAAACACTTATAAAGAATTATATTCAGAACACCTGCTAAGTACAGTGGTAAATATTCAGAACTTTTGAGGTCTTAGAAAGCTTCAGCTGAAGATCCGTGTTGTAGTGGAACCAAGTTTCATGTCCGGACACCTTGACAACTGTAAGAGAAGAAATTATTACAGTAAAAGGACCTATCCACCTAAGTTTCAGGGGATCTGACTTCCAAGTTTTAGCCATACTGTATTTACAGGGACATACCCATGGACTTGTGTAGCTATCGATAGTGGGGCCCTTTCCAGGACCCATTTGTGGAGCTCTTAAAGGGCTTTAGCTAAAGACTGGACCTGACTCTGGAGGATATCTGATCCCAGAGTAGCAAAGGAACCAGGATCTGGGTTCACAATGGGTGGTGGCCGGCCGGACATGAGCTCAAATGGGGCTTAGATGGGATGCATCTAATCTGAAAAAGAACAGAAGGCAGCAGGACAGGCCAGGACAGATTAGTTTCTTCAATTCATTTTGTGAGAAGGGTCTTAAGAGTTCTGTTTATTCTTTCGACCTGACCAGAGCTCTCAGGATGGTAAGCAGCATATAATTTCTATTCAATTTGGAGGGCCTGAGCAATTTGTTGGACAACATCGGCAATGAAAGCAGGGCCATTGTCACTGCCTATAAAGACAAGGAGATCAAGGCACGGAATTATTCAGGAGGTGTTTGGTTACGTCTCTGGCGCGTTCAGTGCAAGTAAGGAAGGCTTTGACCCATCTAGTCAGGGTGTCTGTGAAGACTAGGAAGTGACTGAGGGAACGGGAAATGGGCATGTGGGTAAAATCTACAGACAGAACCTGCATCGGATATGTTCCAATAGGTTGGTATCCAAGAGGTGGCAGTCATCTGATTGGGAATTTTATTCTAGAACCGACAACACACTGTCGGACCATATTCCGGACTAGCTGATCAAGGTGATTGATAAAGAAATGTCTCTTGAGAGTCAATTTTCATAGCGGGTTCTCCAGAGTGTGCCAGATCATGGCATCTTTTGACAATCGTGAGGGCCAGGTGTTGAGGAATAACTATGAGGGTGTTGTGCTTGCGTTTGAAGTATCAGTGTGTGGGTCTGGATTGGCACTTGAATTGGCGCATTTTGTATCCACCCCTCTTTCAGGACAGACTGGCCCAAAATAATGCATGCCCAAGTCTGTTCCTGAGAAGCGTACTGGGGTGTAAGGGAATCCAGAAAAGGAATGATTGTATACAGAGGAGCCGAAAGAGGGGGCAGAGACTGGCAGCTCGGGCTGTGCGGTCGGCAAGGGCATTGCCACAAGAGACAAGGTCCATCACGCGTCTGTAAGCATGGCAGAGCATAACAGAAACACGTGAGGGTAGTTGTACGGCCTCAAGAAGGTCAAGAATGAGGGGAGCATGATGGATCAGGCGGCCGGAGGCTATAATGAAACCTTGATGTTTCCAGATGGCCCTATGGGAATGCAAGTTAAGGAAAGCATATTTGGAGTCAGTATATATATATTGCAAGACTGAGAGGCAGAGTGGCGCAGGGCAAAAGTGAGGGCATAAAGCTCAGCTTCTTGGGCAGAAGGGCCAGAAGGCAGGGGCCTGAGTCAGAAGTTTTTGGAGGCAGCGAAAAGACCGCTCCTGAAGTTGGGTCCAGACAAAAGGGGCTGAGTCAGCGCCTTTGGTGGAATCATACAGAGGACGAGCAATAGTAGAGAAATCAGGGATCCAGATGGGACAGTATCCTGCAATACTGAGAAAGGTGCTCAGAGCCTTGCAGTTATCAGGGACAGGGAGACTACAGACAGCCTAGACCTCGGTGTAGGAAGGGACCTGGTACCCTTGGAGATTTGAAAGCCAAGGTAGGTGACACGAGGAAGGCATACTTGAAATCAATGTAAATATGGCCACAGGAAAATTTAAAAGGCAGACCCACTATCTGAAAGACTCAGATAAATAATAATAATAACAGTTTATATACCGCAATACCGTGAAGAGCTATGTGGTTTACAAAAGATTAGAGAAGGTACAAAATAATTGAACTTAAGATGTGTACTAACACATAAGAATTGTTCTCAATCCCTATTCTATATCAGGTTCCTACCCCAAAGAGCTGACTTATAAAATTAAGCTAAATGCAGTTCTGGATCCACCCACTAAGCAGGGTAGTCTGACACAAGCGCTCTCTAAAGCAGCAGTCCCTTCACTATCAGCTGACTGGCAAAAATATTTACTTCAATCCAAAGCATTCCTAAAAATTACATTGTTATACCTAAACTTACATTTTTTATATACAGAAATACAAAACAAAGATTGGAATATACAGTAAAACTTTGGATTGCAAATAACTTGGTTTGCAAGTGTTCTATAAGACAAGCAATGATTAAATTTTAACTTGCTATACCAGCAACGTCTTGCAATACACATACATACAGTATAGAAACATCACATTTTCACAACTGAGCCAATGGTTCCTCTCTATATGACGCTGCAGGAATGCAGTGACTGTTCCAAACGAGCAAGGGCTTGCAATACAAGTATGTATATTTTTGTACACTAGTGCCCTGGAATACAAGCATACTTCTGGAACAAATTATGCTCCCAAACCAAAGTTTTACTGTACTCACAAGTTTAAACATTGTTCATTTTTATTTTTTTTTACAATCAACATGGGTCTCAGTAGAGACTTACTCCCCCTTCCTACAGAATTTCACAAAGGAGAGAGAGTTGCTTAAAGATCAAAGAGATCAAATTACAGATGTAGTCCTTTTCAGAACTTTTAAATTTAGACAAATAACTACTAAATTTGGACAAAGAACTTCTTTTTAGCATGGAATATAAGTTCCAGAAATCATATTTTTCGTTTATATGCATTTCTGAATATGCATATACATTTTATAACATAGCCAAAAACTTCAAATGCAAAACCACTTATCTGTTTCAGGAGAAACCACATTGGAAGTGCTACACACTTCATGGCCCTTATCAGCACAAAAGGAAAAGTACTCTCCTCTCATGCTGTGAACAACTGACAGTTTAAACTTCACTGATACATTTGAACAGACAGAAGTCATAAAGAACCCGGGATACTGCAGGACTTGGGAATCAGATGAAGGGAAGAATTTGGCAAGGTCTGAAGCAAGGGCAGTGCTGAATAGAGAGGGGCTAATTTTAAAGCCCTGGGGTAGACGGGTCCAGGTTACTTAGGAGGTTTGTCCAGTGGAAGGGTTTTCCCATTGGAATGCAAAAATTGGCTGACTGGAAGAGGAACTGACAGCAAACGAATGCATAAAAACCTGACGAGTTATGTCCTCTTCCAGGGAGCCAGAGGGGGCCAGCCCACACCAAATATCGGCCATTCTAACTGGCACAGACAAATAAGGGTTGATTTGTTAAGTATAATCAAAGACAAATTCCTTTTTTAAAATTAGCTAACATATCAAGGGATCCCCACAGGTAGACAGACATCCCCCCATTGTGCAATGGAGGACAAAAACACTTCCCTGAATTCCTGGCCCCGCCCGTCTCCGGACTAGGGAAACGCAGTACTAACAGGTCCACACTCGCTTCGTCCTCAAGGACGTCTCAGACACTCTCAAACACACAAAACACAACAGATTTCAGTTCAGTTACTCAACCAGAAAATAACAGTTCCTAGAATCCCTTTCCCACAACTTTTCAGCGACAGATCACGTGGCTTACTAGGCAGGAGACGAGAGACAGGATAGGGATGATCAATCCCCACTTACCAGATAGTGGCCACTCCAGGTACAGATACAGATACAGATACAGATTCTTGTACTTTAAACTGAGACTAGATAAGTCAGTTGAAGCGGTCCAACGTCCTGAGGTCTGCCAACCCCCCAAAAGGAAGGCAGCCGGCTAAGCAGACATATCAGCCGTAGGACCAGAAACAAGTGACCAATCGAGTAACCAGTGGTCAAGAGACCTTCAAGTCCCTGTTCGGGCGCCAAATGAAAGGTCACTTGGACACACAAAGTCAGAGGCGTGAAGAAAGTACAAGTTTTATTCACAGCATGCATGCTGGACCCCTGAGCTCCAAGCTGGCTCAGAAGTGCCGAAACCAGGAAGTTACAGAGATATTTATTCATTTTTCTGGCTATACAACTGAATTCTAGAAAAAGCTTTTCACGTGTTACTTTTCTTAACACTCATTGGTTCTAAGCTCACACTAGCAGGTCACTAGCAGGACACCTATCTAACTCTTACAGTTAAATGTACAGAAGGGCAGGGTACATCATGGCTCAAACTCTTATCTATTCAGCTTACAATGTGGTAAGGTAGGGACATACATTTTAGGCAGATGCAGTCAATAGATTATACACTGTTTTCAGCTATGTAGGCCAGAGCAATATTTTAAACAACAGTTAACTATTTCATGACCCTACAGAACGAGAGGGCACTCTCTAAAGTTAAAAGGGGATAGATTCCGTACAAACGTAAGGAAGTTCTTCTTCACCCAGAGAGTGGTGGAAAACTGGAACACTCTTCCAGAGGCTGTTATAGGGGAAAACACCCTCCAGTGATTCAAGACAAAGTTAGACAAGTTCCTGCTGAACCAGAACATATGCAGGTAAGACTAGACTCAGTTAAGGCAAGGGTCTTTGACCTAAGGGCCGCAGCAGGAGCGGACTGCTGGGATCGATGGACCACTGGTCTGACCCAGCAGTGGCAATTCTTATGTTCTTATGTTCAAAGTTTGGTAGTGGGTAGCCAGTGGGCTGATGATAGTGCTTCTGAGACGGAGTCGTGGAGGTTTCTCATGTGTCTAATGGCCATGTTTTGTACGCATTGTAGGCGCTGGAGATATTTTGCTGTCAATCCATTGACTAGTGCGTTGCAATAGTCCACGACAGGATGAAGGCATAGAGAAGTTGAGTGAAATCAGTTTTGGAGAAGTAGCTTCTTATTTTCCGGAGCTGCGCTGAATGGCCCGTGCTGCTCCCGACGTTCATAGGAACTTAATGAGCGTTGGAAGCAGCGCGGCTCTCTGTACTAAAAAACGCTAGCGCGGTTTCGTAGAAGAAGGGGTTAGCACACATTTTTCATATCACCTCAGTTTGAGTAGTGCTAAGTATTTCTATAACCCTGGAGGGCTTTCAGTCTTGAATTTGGATCCATAGCAATAGAAGTTAAGATACTTGGCCCAGATTTACAAAGAACAGGAGTAGGATTTGCACGCTGACTGTCCGCCCACTTGTTCTAACCACTGGGCTAGTCCTCTGCAGCAGTGACAAACAGCTGATCAGTGGAAAAAACCACTCAGGTCTCTGCAATATTAGACTTCTGCTGCCATTTAGGTAGATCTTACTTATTATATTATAGAGTAAATTTGATAAGCTTCTAGTGCTCTTTGCATGTATAAACAGCGACTTGGAAAAGATGTAACACAGACAGTAGCACACAGGGTTTTAGAATGTACTAAAAGGAGGCGTGCTCTGAGAAGGTATACATGTATTCCATGTTTCAAAATAGCAATACATGTATACTACACAGGCCAACAACAACAACAAAAAAATTGACCTGTTCCTGGGGTTATTTGGGGCATCGATTCAGAAAATTGCATTGGATAGACCGCATCAGCTCTACAGTAGTTTCTTAAAATACAGCAATAAATATGGTTCTATTCCAATTGGTCACTCCACCAGGATGAAAGAAGAGTACATGGCCATCTCTTTAGTCTTGGATAAGATAAATTACCAATAACATCAAGGGGTGATTTGTGTAGACTTAAAGATGGTTAATTTTCTTCTTGATCAACAAAGTGGCTATGCAGAGTATTCTTACTTTTTATGCCTTTGGGATAGCAGAGTCAAACATGAACATTGGGCAAAAAAAAATTGGCCTCCAAGAGAATATATGATGGTTGGAGGACAAAATGTAATCAATGAACCTTTGATAGCACAGCTACCATTACATATAAAGCTAGGCCTGATGAAACAATTTGTAAAGGCTTTGAATAAAGACGGTTCGTGCATTGAATACATGGTACATATGTTACCTGGACTTACCATGGAAAAACTGAAGGCAGGAATTTTCGATGGTCCACAGATCAGACAACTTATAAGTGACCCACATTTCATAGCATCAATGAATAAAAACATAAGAATAGTGTTACTTGGTCAGACCAATGGTCCATCAAGCCCAGTAGCCCGTTCTCATGGTGGCCAATCCAGGTCACTAGTACCTGGCCAAAACCCAAGGAGTAGCAACATTCCATGCTATCAATCCAGAGCAAGCAGGGGCTTCCCCCATGTCTTTCTCAATGACATACTATGGACTTTTCCTCCAGGAACTTGTCCAAACCTTTCTTAAAACCAGCTATGCTATCTGCTCTTACCACAACCTCTGTCAATGTGTTCCAGAGCTTAACTATTCTCTGAGTGAAAAAATATTTCCTCCTTTTGGTTTTAAAAGTATTTCCCTCTAACTTCATTGAGAGTCCCCTAGTTTTTGTAATTTTTGATGGAGTGAAAAATCGATCCAATTGTACCCGTTCTACTCCATTCAGGATTTTGTAGACTTCAATCATATCTCCCTTCAGCTGTCTCTTTTCTGAGCTGAAGAGCCTTAACCTTTTTAATCTTTCCTCATATGAGAGGAGTTCCATCCCCTTTATCATCTTGGTCGCTCTTCTTTGAACCTTTCTTTAGATAAGGAGACCAGAATTGAACGCAATACTCCAGATGAGGTTGCACCATGGAGCGATGCAGGGGCATTATAACATTCTTAGTATTGTTAACCATCCCTTTTTAAATAATTCCTAGCATCCTGTTTGCCTTTTTGGCCGCCTCCACACACTGAGTGGAAAGTTTCATCTTATTGTCTACGATGACACACAGATCCTTTTCTTGGGCGCTAACCCCCAAGGTGGACCCTAGCATCCGGTAACTGTAATTTGGGTCATTTGTTCTTGTTGTGAAAACTTTATTGGCAACAAGAAGGCAGACAATTACACATTTCAACAGGCTTGGCTGCAACATGAGTGTTAAAGTGCATTATCTACAAGGTCACTTGGATTGCTTTTCAGAGAACCTTGGTGAGTTAAGTGAAGAGAAGGGTGAACATAAGAACATAAGCAATGCCTCTGTTGGGTCAGACCTGAGGTTCATCGTGCCCAGCAGCCCGCTCACGCGGCGGCCCAACAGGTTCAGGACCTGTGCAGTAATCTTCTATCTATACCCCTCTATCCCCTTTTCCAGCAGGAAATTGTTCAATCCTTTCTTGAACCCCAGTACCTTACTCTGCCCTATTACGTCCTCTGGAAGCGCATTCCAGGTGTCCACCACACGTTGGGTAAAGAAGAACTTCCTAGCATTCGTTTTGAATCTGTACCCTTTCAACTTTTCCGAATGCCCTCTTGTTCTTTTATTTTTCGAAAGTTTGACGAATCTGTCCCTCTCCACTCTCTCTATGCCCTTCATGATCTTATAAGTCTCTATCATATCCCCTCTAAGTCTTCTCTTCTCCAGGGAAAAGAGTCACAGTTTCTCCAATCTCTCAGCATATGGAAGGTTTTCCATACCTTTTATCAGACGTGTCGTTCTCCTCTGAACCCTCTCGAGTAACGCCATATCCTTCTTAAGGTACGGGAACCAATATTGGACGCAGTATTCCAGATGCGGACGCACCATTGCCCGATACAACGGCAGGATAACTTCTTTCATTCTGGTAGTAATAACCTTCTTGATTATACCTAGCATTCTATTCGCTCTTTTAGCGGCCGCTGCGCACTGTGCCGTCGATTTTACCAAGACATAAAAACAATGGAAGCCAGATACTAAGGAATATGGGATGCACACATGATGGCAGACTATTGTTGGAATCTTATGCAAGATTATCCTGACAGATCCCACTCTCGGAAGTCTTACAAAAGGAGTTTCTTGTGTGTTGAATGACTGGAAAGTTTGTATCATAAACTTGTGCATTTGGTATGAAATAAGTAGATTTTCATGTTGTGCACGTTTCATTTTTAATATGTTTCTTTCATGGTTAATTTAAGCACTACATTAAAATATCCTGATGTTTTAATGGGCGAGTAGAGTATAGAGTGGTATATGGTTCTGTATATAAAAACTAGAGCTGATAGGAGAAAACTGGTGCCATTTTTGGAATCAGCAGGTCAAATATACTCAGAAACAAGTCTAACATTTGATGCACCAAAATGAATATTGGAAACTTTGATTTGAATTATTAAATACAGCCTTTCAGTGGTATAGTCAAAGCAGTTTACAAGTTTGTTTCAGTTTTATTTGATATACCACATTATTGCTGAAACCAATTGAGTGATTTACAATAATAAAATCAAGAATTAGAAAAGAACTATGATGTTAATAGAATAGCAAAGGAACAGGGAAAAGGAGCAAAAAGAACTTGTAATTTAGATTGTAAGCTCTTCTGAACAGGGACCCTGTATTGCATGTTAAATATACAGTGCTGTGTATGCCTTTCAGTACTATAGAAATGATAAATAGTAGTACTAGTATTAATATTTATCATCTAAATACTCCATTTTCTGTTACCTAATGCAAATGCAGTGGGCAGCATGAGCACCTATACAAATGAACCCAACTGGGAGACTAGATCAGGAGCAAGTTGTATGTTGCATTCATGCATTTTCTCTGTCCCTAGTAGACTTACAGTCTGAAGCCCCATTTTTTCAAGCAGCAGTAGAGCATCTTAACGCAGGCCAGTGAGGTAAATGCTTCCACGCTCAAAGGAATTGAATGAGCATCAGAGTATTTACTTCACTGGCCCGTGCTAAAATGCTGTACTGCTACTTGATAAAAGGGGCCCTAAGTTTTATATCTGGGTCACCGGAGAGTTAAATGACTTGGTCAGGGTCACAAGGAGTCAGACTCTAGGTTCCTAGCCCACTGCACTAACCCAAAGGCTACTCCTCTGTTTATAATCTATCCTTATAATTGTACTCTTTGCAATGCATTCTAGAAGATTACAATATAACTTTACAATCATTATTGGCAATATGCATGCTCCAAGTCATGCATAACTCCAATTAACTTGTCTTTAGGACCTGAGGCATAAACATCCATAAGCTGCCAGTTGTACATAAATATTTCACTTGTGACATTGTGTGTTTTGTGTAATGTGTGCATTTTTAATATGGCTCTTTCTACTATACATATGCTATGTATATGTCTGAAGCACTATGTACATTTTATAAAAGCTGTTTGCTTTGCTCTTTAGTAGCTAGAGGCAGATCTATTTTGAGTTTAGTTCAAAGTGCAATACTTATTCATTATGATCTTTCAAGTGCACTTGACCTTATTGATCACAAACTATTATTACAGATTCTACAGACTTGGGGTTTGGAAGGTACAGTAATAAATTGGATTAGAGCAGGGGTATCAAAGTCCCTCCTCGAGGGCCGCAATCCAGTCGGGTTTTCAGGATTTCCCCAATGAATATGCACGAGATCTATTTGCGTGCACTGCTTGCATTGTATGCTAATAGATCTCATGCATATTCATTGGAGAAATCCTGAAAACCCGAGGAGGGACTTTGATACCCCTGGATTAGAGGTTTGGCTAGATCAGATCTCTTTTCTTTCTGTCAGATTGATTATAAGTTTGAAATGTAAATTAGAGTATTGGGAGTTCAACTAGATAATATGTTAACTATGAAATATCAGGTTAATTTGCCCCCTCCTTTACTAAGGCGGGTTTTAGCCTGTTTTGAATTTCAGAAGTTGGTGCTGTGAAGAGAGAAGGTGTGGACCAAGGCAGGGTTGGTGAGTATGAACATTGATCACAAGACCAGGGCAGGATTAATTCATCGAGGGTCCCTAGGCACCCAAGTACACTGGGCCCCTTGCCACGCCCCACCCCACCATGCGCCCAGGTGGAAACAGGAAGCTGCGCCAGAGGGAAGCTTTGGGCCAGCAGCACCTCTTGCACAATTATAGTTCCCGTTGCCTTTCTTACCCGCGTTGCTTGCTTGTCTTACTTTCCGTCGATGGGGGGCGGCCGTGTTGCCGATCGGGGTGGGGCCCGCGCTACCAATCGGGGGGCCCGCGATGCCGATGGGGGGGGCCCCGTGTTGCCGATCAATTCTGGAGGGGTCCATCGCCGTTTGAAAAAAACAATGTTGATGCCCTCTTTCATCGGGCCCCCCTGACCATTTCAGGCCCTAGGCACGTGCCTACTTGGCCTATTGGTTAATCCTGCCCTGCACAAGACTGTTGGGGGTCATTACGTTTCCACTGTTTGAGGGGATAGGAATATATTTATTGTGGATTCTTTCCCCTTATTTTTGATCTATAGTGGATATAACATTGTTTTTGTAGTTGGCCAGGCTTGTTTAACTGAAGCTTCACTGGCGAATCTGGCCTACTCGACACCTAGAGCAGATCATTTTTTTTTTTTTAAAACCCCTCCTCCTTAGGCCAATAAAAAGAATTTTTTTCGGGAAGGAGTATTTTATTACTGACATTTACCCCTTCTTTTACAAAGGTGCACTAAGCTTTTTAGCACGCGCTAAACGCTAAAGCTTGCATGTTATCCTATGGACATGTTAGCAGTTAGCGCATGCGTTGATTTAGTACCCGCTAAATGCGAGCTAAAATGCTTAGCGCACCTTTGTAAAAGAGGGCCTTAGAATTGCCTATGCATGATATAATGAAAAGCAGACCGACTTATTTGAACGTTCTGATTTGTGCTTATCAGCTGCTTCATAGGTATTATGTTTCCCTTTTAGTATGTATTACATCTCTCATTTGAATTTCAGTGCTGTTAATAAGTATATTTTTTGAAACTGTTTCATAGTAGTCCTATTATTAAGTTTTAATTTACTGATTTTGACTTTACCTCATTCATTGTATTTATTTTTATATTTGGTCTTTTTACTATTTTTTATACTACTACTACTACTATCCGTTCAGTCATGTCTGACCCTTGGATACTCTGCAGCCCAATTCTCACCTTACTTCCCTTTTTTCCACGGCTTCTTTCAATTGCTTGATGTTCATTCCAGTGTCATTCTTGATGGTATCCAGGAAACGGGCCTTTGGTCTCCTCTGCTTCCTTTTATCACCGACCATTCTGAATAGAACCTTCTTTTCTAGTGAATTTGCCCTTATCACATGTCCAAAACAGGTCAGTTTCTGTCTGGTAATCTTGCCTTCCAGGGACCACTCTGGGTTTATATAATTAAGAACATCTTTGTTGGTGATCCTAGCTGTCCATGGGATTCGTAGAAGTCTTCTCCAGCACCACAGTTTGACGGCATTGATTTTTCTTCTATCTGCTTTCGTGAATGTCCATGTCTTGCAGCCATATGTTGTGATTGGGAACACAATGGCAGTGATCAGTCTTTGTTTGATGGTGACTGAGACGTCCTTACACTTCCATATTTGGTCCATGGCCATGCTCACCATGGCTGCATGCCCAGTGCTAGTCAATGCTTAATCTCTGCTGTTGAACCGCCACTGTGATCAATGAGGGACCCAAGGAAAATGAAGCTGTCAACCACTTCTATTTCTTCATTGTTGATCTTTATGTTGGCTTTCTTGGGGGCAGTCATGATTTTGGTCTTCTTGATGTTCAGGTAAAGTCCCATCTTCTCACTTTCAACATCTTGAGGTCCTTCTCACTCTCTGCCAGCAGGGTTAAACTGTTAACAAAATTGTAAGTTTTATGTTGAATTAAACCTGCTGTACACTGCCTTGGGTGAATCTCTTCATAAAGGTGATTAATAAATCCCAATAAATAAATATTTTAAAATTCTTTTCAGACAATGCATTTCCTTATTGCCTGCACTCCCACCACTGTATAACTTTGTCCTGCAGGTTTCAGAATTTTCTTTGCCTTGTGTGCAGTTTTCTTGCCTCCATTGTACTGCGACTCACTTTGTTCAGAGTTAATATACTTAGGAGCTGTCTACTTTGCTAATAATGTTGAGCCTTGAATCCATGAAATGGAGAAAAAAACGTGTAATTTTTTGTAATAGGTTATCCTAAAGTGGTCGTACTGGGAAGTATGAAAATAATGGCACACATTGGCCATGGAACACTGAGTTGGTATACTTGGTGTTGTAATCATTGCTATCAACTCTTTGCCCTCCTGTGCAAGTGTTTTCCCAGAAGTCCTGTGCTCAGGAATGATAAGTGCTTCCATTCTTCAATTGATTCTGTCTGGCTGTACATACCATGTAGAGCAAACACTGCAACTCCTACACACTCAAAGACACGAAGTCCTGATCAGTATAATAGTCCTGCTTGGGCCATCCAAGAGGATATTGCACTACCATGACGAGAAGTCTAGCAATGAACAAAGGTCAAAAGGACAACAGCTTCTACACCAGGACCAATAATTAACCCGATATATGGAAGTTACTTTCATCTGTCTTCTCCCTAGATAGAAGATCTTGGAACCTATAATGCAAGGTAGATATGCTGAAACCAGAGCCGCTGCTTTTTGTATTGCAGGTATTAAGCTATGGAACGCATTGGTGGGACAATTATGTCTGTGTTCTGGCCAGTTACGATTTAAAAAATGATTGAAAACGCAATTGTTTGTTACAGCATTTTTGTGAAATGTCCAAGGTTTTCAGTGGTGATAAATAGCAACACTTTTGCATAAATTAATGCACGATGTCAAATTGTGTAACGCAGGAGACACATTCAGTGTCCTACTTCAAAGTCTGATCAGTCGTGCTACACCCTGAGGCAGCAGATTTGTGAAACGCTGGCCACCGTTGGTGTACCAATCAGCTGAAGATAAGTTGAATAGTTTTTCATCTATCTTTTTGAGTTTTTCACAGCAGAGCACAGAGCTTTTTCAACTTTGATGAAGGTTTTTTGCCGATGAGGTGACCGCTCAACCACCCTTAATAAACCACTCTTGTGGAGGTGGGAGGGCCCTTTTCTGAGGCTTTTTCCTGCTATTTAACACAATTACACGATTTGACATTACACAATTACACATTACACACAATTACACATTACACAATTTGACATCATGCATTAATTTATGTGAAGCTGTTACTATTTATCATCATTGATTTTTCACTGTATCTGAGCCATTTTGGCAAGGTTTTCAATGGTACAGTGGGTTATTTTAAGAGTAATTGTTTTTAAGATTTTGCTTTATGATGTTTAGTCCTACGTTTTATATTTGTATACTCTGTAAACTGTCTAGTTGTAGACAGTATATACATTTTTAAAATAAATAATAATAATTTATTTTTTATATACTGCCAGACCAGGAATGGTTCTAGGCGGTTCACAACAAGTAAAGCTGAACATGCAGCAAAAAAATACAATTCATAGTGGAAATACATCAGAGAGTAAAGCATAAAAATGCATAATATTTTAAAAGACAATAAAGTGCATTAGGATACAAATTTATCAAATAATTGTGTCTTCAATCATTTTCTAAAATAGAAATAGGAAGAAGCTCCTAGCATAATTTTTCCAAACCAAACATTCAATTTAGCAGCCTGAAAAGAGAGGGCTCTCTCAAGAAACCTCTTATAACAACATAATTTAGCAGAAGAGTATGTGAACAAATGAACTCTGCATGTAAACTTATTTGAGTGGTTCAAAGAAAAATGGGAAACAAGGTAGGCTGGCGACATGCCAAAGATTGATTTATAACAAATACAAGCAAATTTAAACAAAACTCTGGCCTCAATCGGCAGCCAGTCAAGTTTCTGATAATATGGAGTAATATGCTTCCATTTTTTCAGACCAAAAATCAGTCAAACTGCAGGATTTTGAACCACTCTCAATTTTTAAAAACACGAATGACTTCTGCTGTTCTAGCTTGCCCTGTTTTATGCTGTTTAGCACATGCATAAGATCATTTAACATTGACTTTTATTAATTTTGCAGTGTGACAGCACCACATTCACCCTCTGTGGCCCTTCCTGTCCTGTGGCCCCTGATTTGGGATGTTGATTACAAGCCTAGAACTCTCCCTTAAATTTATAAATCATGCATTTACGATCCCCCTGGTGTTTCTCAAACAATTCTTGATCCGTTACATTGCACTGTGAATCTTTGTACTGTCCAACACTATGTATAAGGCTTCACAATTTGCTATAAATTATAATGCATATTGGGGCAATTGTGAAAAGTTTGCTGAAAATTAGGTGCTAGGATGCTGCTCACTAAGCTTGAATTCTATATTGACAATTATGCAATCCATCATCTAAAACTTTTTAACATAAATCAATCAGGAAAAGTGTTTTTTCTAGTACTGGACCACAAACTTCCAGAGTACGTTCATCAGCAGAGATGAAATATGCCTCCTGACATAGTGGACTTTTATGGCGTGGATTGATATTAAGACCATGTTCCTCTGAGAGGCTCTTCTATGATGAGCCTTTGTTGATGTCTGTTTATTGATGAATTTATTTGGTTTTATATCCCTTCCTATCAGGAGAGCTCTGGGTTACAGGTATACAGACATTACAAAGCATGACAAAACATAACATGACAAACATGGTATGGTGTGACATAGCATGATGATCATTGTCGGGTCTTTTGATTAAGGTTGTGACAAACCCAAGTCCGTTTTGGGTCTTGTCTTGAACAAACCCGAATACATCCTGGGTTTTGTCCCAGAAATGAAAAGAAAACACACTGAGCCTACATGTAAGAGAGCTGATCAGGTGGCATGCCAATTGACAGAGCTAGCTGACTACTGCTCAGATAGTGAGATGGAGTCAGAGGAGCATGGCAGGAAAGGGATAGGCCAGAAAGCTGAACCCAGTTTAAACCTGTTCCTGCCACTGTTAAGAGGTTTGCTACCTTTTGAGCAGCCTGTGCCTGTTAGAACTAGGGCTAGAAAGATCCCTGCCAGTAATCATAGGGAGCAGGCTAGTATGGGGAAAGTGCTTCCCCCACCCAGTCTGAGGGGAAGTGGCTCTCCACAGATTAAAACGTGTCTCCTCAGAACAGGAAGGGGAAGGAGGCAAACAGGAGAGAGACAACGGGAAGAGAGGCAACCCGGGGAGAGTCAGTCACTCTCCCCAGTCAGAGAAGGCTGGTAACAAAGATTGGCAAATGATCGATGAGAGGAGTTGTCTCCTCCCTCTGAGTGACATTCAGGAAAGCCGGGTAGGAACTGAGTCCTGTCCAATAGCCACGGAAATACAATGAAGCATAAGATATGTGTTTGCTACTTACAGTCTCTGGGCTTCCAGTTAAACTGTACTTTTGCCTTAAAGAGAATTTAGGACCTTTTTTATTTTTGAAAACTGAACTTTAAATCTTACCTTAGAGCATTGGGGTGTTTGTTTCCAGCAACTTGTGTATGGTTTCCTTGCTTGTTACCAAGCTGGGTAATTACGTTGCTCTCTCTCAGCTGTGTATGGTTACTTCAGCAACGTTTCAGAGGGAAACGAATGTATAATACCTGCATTTGACCAGGACAGGCTTATGAATGAAAACTTTCCTACAATACCAAGCTGGGATAAGGTGGGCAGTACTTATGGTTTTGAGCACTAATATTTTTCATAAGAGAGCAGCTTATTCACAGAAAGTATACACTAAAGTAAAGCTATGTGAAATGCCTGTCAGTCAGTTGGCTGGGAGGTTTGTTCCTGTTCATTAACAAACCAAGAACTGTTAGTGCTCTTTGAATGGACTGTGGGATAAAACGTTGCCAGCATAGAATGGGTCTGCTATGGTGAAGAGGACTAAGTTATATTATACTGCTAAGCCCAGAAGCACTGCAACCATTGCTGACAAACGTGAGCACTTTGATTTTGATGTTTTGTTTCTTATATGATTTTATGGAATGTATGTTTTCCTGCAATTGCAAGGCTGAAGCCTGTATTTTTGGTTTTCTGGGCCAGTGGCCGGCATAAAGGGATTATTTTTGCCATTTCTGACTTGAACTCATTACCTGCATGCCCTATTAGGCAGTTACCGTGCCAGAATAAAGTCCTGAAGGGTCCCTTAGTAGCAAGGGACATATCAGAAGCTTTGTCATGTTCCCGTGGGCTCGCATTTCAGGAGGGCGGGTGTGGCAAGGTGCGCTAACCAATTTAGCGCACACTAAATGCTAAGATGCCCATAGGAATATAATGGATGTCCTAGCATTTAGTGCATGCCAAATTGGTTAGCGCACCTTAATAGAAGGACAAAACAAAGAATGGCAGCTTAGCATGGCAACATACCCCCTCTTCTACGAAACTGCAACAGCAGTTTCTAGTGCAGAGAGCCACGCCGAATGGCTCGCGCTGCTGTCAACAATCATTGAGTTCCTATGAGCATCAGGAGCAGCACCGGCCATTCAGCGTAGCTCCCTGAGCTAGAAACTGCTATCGTACTTTCGTAGAAGAGGCCCATAGTAATACAAGCTTTCAGAAAGATAGCCAAACCTTTTAGCTATCATATAATCAAACCTTGTAAAGATCCTCAGCGATGCCACTTAGGGCTCAAAGTCTCTCATTGCCCTAAGCTTTTATGTGTCCAATCGTCACTGGATCTACTTTTCTAGATTTTCTATTTTTCTTATTTTCTTATTTCAAGAGCGTAATTTTTGTCTTTATTTAGTATATTCATTCATTTCATAACTTTTATAGTAAGCAAATACTTAGCTCTGGCTAGGGTCTCTGGCTAGGGATTCTGATGCCGACATGTTTCGCATAGACGGCTTTCTCAAGGCTTTCCCCCTTTGCCAAGGTGAAACATGGTATGGTAAATATGGTGTATAGTAAAGTATAGTAGGACAGGGAAGGCGTACAGCGTTTCAGGGTGTAACATAGTAACATAGTAGATGACAGCAGATAAAGACCCAAATGGTCCATCCAGTCTGCCCAACCCGATTTAATTCAAATTTTTTAAATTTTTTCTTCTTAGCTATTTCTGGGCAAGAATCCAAAGCTCTTTTTGGTACTGTGCTTGGGTTCCAACTGCCGAAAACACCGTTAAAACCTATCTACACTCTCCCAGCCACTGAAGCCCTCTCCAGCCATCCTCCACCAAACGGCCATATATAGACACAGATCGTGCAAGTCTGCCCAGTACTGGCCTTAGTTCAATATTTAATATTATTTTCTGATTCTAGATCCTCTATGTTCATCCCCCGCTTCTTTGAACTCCATCACCGTTTTCCTCTTCACCACCTCTCTTGGGAGCGCATTCCAGGTATCCACCACCCTCTCCGTAAAGTAGAATTTCCTAACATTGCCTTTGAATCTACCACCCCTCAACCTCAAATTATGTCGTCTGGTTTTATCATTTTCCTTTCTCTGGAAAATATTTTGTTCTACGTTCAGGGCAGGATTAATTCGTTAAGGGCCCCTAGCCACACAAGTACACTGAGCCCCCTGCCCTGCCCCACCCCACCCCACCCCACCATGCGCTCAGGCGGAAACAGGAAGCTGCGTCAGAGGGAACTTTGGGCATGCAGCACCGCTTGCACAATTACAGTTCCCATTGCCTTTCTTACCCGCGTTGCTTGCTTGTCTTACTTTCTGTCGATGGGGAGGGGGCTGCGTTGCCGATTGGGGTGGGGCCCACATTGTCGATCGGTGGGGGGGGGAGGCTGCATTGCCAATTGATGCTGGAGGGTCCCATTGCTGTTTGGAAAAGATAATGTTGATGCCCTCCTTCATTGGGCCCCCCTGACCATTTCGGGCCTTAGGCACGTGCTTACTTGGCCTATTGGTTAATCCTGCCCTGTCTACGTTAATACCCTTCAAGTATTTGAACGTCTGAATCATATCTCCCCTGCCCATCCTTTCCTCTAGTCTAGGGTTTACATATTCAGGGCTTCCAGTTTCTCCTCATACGTCTTCTGGCGCAAGCCTCCTATCATTTTCGTCACCCTCCTCTGGACTGCTTCAAGTGTGGTCGAACATGGGATAGTCAGACGTAGAATGAAGCATATCAGTGTGGGTAAGTGTACACTTAATTTGATTTAATAAACCACCTGTTATACAATGGCACCCCCCTCCCCCCCAAACAAAAAAAAAAAACACACACAAAAAAAACTGCACAATAAAAACATATGGAGTGCTTTTACTAAGCTGCAGTGTGGTGCAGTGATTAAAGCTACAGCCTCAGCACCCTGAGGCTGTGGGTTCAAACCCATGCTGCTCCTTGTGACCCTGAGCAAGTCACTTAATCCCCCAGCTACATTAGATAGACTGTGAGCCTGTAGGGACAGACAGGGGAAAATGCTTGAATAAATTCATGTAAAGTATTCTGAGCTCCCTTGAAAGAACAGTATAGAAAATTGAATAAATATGCACAAATGTATGCTTTCTGTAGGGTTAAAAAGTGCCACGGTTTGGGGATTGATCATGCTTCCCAAGTGCTAATAAATACTTTTTGTGTGTGTGTTTGGAGGTAGAGAGCTCTGTTCTGTAGTAATTGGTTTGTGCAGCTACACTAGCACCTGCCAACCAAATCAGTGCATGATTAGTGTGGGAGCCTTTACCGCCTAGAAAATCGGTGTTGGTAAGTGCTCCTATGCCAATGGTCACGTGCTAATGGAGATATTAGCTTATGTTCATCTGAATAGCCCATGAATTCAGAATTTTCAAGTGCCATTGTATAGAATCAATTGAGCAAACAGCCCAATCGTTCAAGTGCTAGGTGGTACTTCTGAGGATCTATAAACGTTGTATTATTTACTGTGAAGAGAGTTAGGAGGGGTAAGAGAATCTGAAGTTTGGGCTATACTCTCACAGAAAATTTAACTTGAACGATTGTGCTGTTTGGTCAAATGGGGATATTAGAGCCTGATTAGAGACAGCTGGGACTTCGTGGACAGCTAAGTTTTTCCTTTTTCCTCGCTCAAGTTGCAATATTTCTGACCGTGCCTCTGGACTGCAATCTTTTTTCACACGTTTGCATGTGAGATTTTGGCGTGCTGGATGTGAGGTGTTTTTTGGGGGGCTGCTATTGTGCCTTATTTTTTCACTACTGTTTTTGATATAGTGAAGACACATAAGTGGAGATTTTTTTTAGCCATATGAAGCTTAACTGAAGCTTTTTCTCCACTTTTTTTCTGTGTCTTCTTTTGTTTCCAGACTGTGGGTGTATGTGTGATGTGTGGGTGGCCTTGCAGTGTCCCATAAGACCCTTGAATGTTCGATTTAGAGCACATTTTCAGGTAAATGGTGATTGTTTGTGTCCCTATCCTTAGCTAGAGCATGCCATTAATAGAGGAAATGGGAAAGGCATCCATTTTACAGACACGCTAAAAGTGGCCTCAGCATGTGGGGGAAAGCCCCATGCTAGTAATAGCGCTGGCTACTTTTTATTGCAGCTGAGTAAAAAGGGTACCATAGTTAAAGGACTGAAAGGAGGTCCGTCAAATAATGATAGGAAAGCAAACGGGCAGAGAACTAAGAGACAGCAAGAGCAGGAGGCGAGGGTGCATTGAAGACTTGGCTGAAAAAGATGAGTTTTCAAAGCGGATTTAAATCAGATGCAAGGGAGCTCACTGTGGCGTAGTTAGGGTGAGAGGCGCCTGGGGCAGTGGTGCCCCTCCCCCCTTCCCTTGTACCTCCAGTTGAAGTTATTGCTCATGATGGTCAACAATGGGCTCCTTGTGACCCTATCAGCTCCCGGTCTGATGCCAATTCCTATGCATGGCACCTGGAAGTGATGTCAGCAGAAAAGCCAATGGGGTCATGAAGAGTATGTTGTCAACTGCCATGAACAACTTCTTCAACTAGAGGTATGGGGGAAGGTAAGGAGAGGGTGCACACATGGAGGGGAGGAATGGGAAGGGGGGAGCAGTCAGAGAGGAGGAGGGTGTCTGTGCTCCCACCAATATGGCATCTCGGGTGGACAACCCCCTTGCCCCCCCCCCTTACTATGCTGCTAGGAGCTCACAATGGTTTATCTTAATTTATTCAGGTACTCAAGCATTTTTCCTTGTCTATCCCGGTGGGTTCACAAACTATCTAATATACCTGGGACAATGGGGAGATTAAGTGACTTGCCCAGGGTCACATAGAGCAGCATGGGTTTGAACTCACAACTTCAGGGTGCTGAAGCTATAGTTTTAACCACTGCACCACTCTAAAAATCAAAACCTAGTAGAAGTGGGCCAAGTATAGGGCAATGAAGCCATTGTGACATCACTGATGAGGCTGGCTCTTAGGCATTGGTAGAATGAGGCATTATGACATCACAATACCAGCACTGGTTATCAGAGGCTGAAGCTTTTCACACTATTTATTTATTTATTTATTTATTCAATTTTCTATACTGTTCTCCCAGGGGAGCTCAGAATGGTTTACATGAATTTATTTAGTTACTCAAGCATCCCCCCCTCCCTACTTTATGGAGAGGGTGGTGGTTGCCTGGAATGTGCTCCTGAGAGAGGTGGTGGAGAGGAAAACGGTCACGGAGTTCATAGAAGCGGGGGATGAATACAGAGGATCTAGAATCAGAAAATAAGAGTAAATATTGAAGAACTAAGGCCAGTACTGGGCAGACTTGCACGATCTGTGTCTGTATATAGCATATGGTATATGGGCTGGGGAGGGCTTCAATGGCTGGGAGGATGTAGATGGACTGGAGTGAGCTTTGACGAAGACTTCAGGAGTTGGAACCTAAGAACAGTACCAGGCAAAGCGTTGGATTCTTGCCCAGAAATAGCTAAGAAGAAGAAGAAAAAAAAACCCCAACAAATTTTTTGATTGAATCAGGTTGGGCAGACTAGATGGACCATTCAGGTCTTTATCTGCCATCATCTACTATGTTACTATGTTATTATGCTTCTTTTCTGAGCAGAGACATATGTAACTGGAGGTTGGTTTTGACATCTCCCGAGCCTCTTCTTTTTGTTGTTCTGAAGGCGCTGCTAGACCTCCAATGTAATTTGAATGATCTCACATCGACAACCCAAATTGCTGTATAAAATATAGATTTATTAATAATATGATTGTTGCACTGTTCATAAGGCTTGGGTAAGTTTAATTCAGCAGCACAATATCTGTATTAAACATTTCTTCTGGGGTCTCGTGGAGTCTTCACTTTCATTCTCATGAAGGTCATCCTCCTTATTCTCCCTCAGTTCAATGGTAGCCGTGTGCCTGATTCCTAGCCTTTCAAGGTTCCTCTGCAATTTCTCACAGTCTCTGTGCACTGATACTTTTCCCATATTTACAGACAATAATCGAGCCAAATATGCATTTATCCATGTAGCAAGCTTGAAGTTTGGGCCTCGTCACAAAGCTGTGATAGCGATGCTGCCATGGTAAATGCTCCGAAGTCCGTAGGAATTGGATGGGCTTTGGTGCATTTACCGCGGCAGCATCGCTACCGTGACTTCATAAAAGAGGCCCTTTGATTTGGGTCCCCAGATCCTTTTTTTATACCTACATACTGTTTGCTTGTCTGTAGCAAGGATTAAAGGAAGTTCAAACATGATGCTCAAAAAGCTGTGAGAGAGCAGCTGAATCAGTCCTGAAACAAACAATGACATGCGACAGCCATCTGTCAATACAGTTTTCCTGCATTTTCAAAGGCGCATGCAATTAAACTTTATCTGGAACATTGCAAGAGGAAATTAGAAGAAAAAACCCCCCCCCACAGTGGCCTGTGATTCAATAAGATAACAGCACTGTGTAGTTTAATGGGTAATACAGTATAAAAAGGGATCATATTATGTTTACATTTCTGAAGGGTCCAGTCTTACTCATCAGCACCTGATCACATTACATACCCATAAGTGAAATGAGAGAATACAATGTGCATCTGTCATAGAGTGTCTTATCTTTTCCATTTATTGCTATGAATGAACGTATGTATCCCTGTGTGACCAGGACTCCTTTCCAGTAACTCAAATATTTTCCATGACCCAAATCTCCACATTTTGACATTACGCCAAGTCTTTCTAATCACTATGTTATTCAGTTCTAAGGAACCTAATGGGTTTTATTTTTCTACTTGTAGGCACTTTATACTATCATACTAATGAAAATCATTATGAACTTGATTCACCCCAAATTATATTAGCTTCTGGCAGCTGCAGTAGGGATTCTCCAGTGACAAATGCACCAAAGCCCTAGGTACATTTGTGGCAGGAGAATCTCTAACCCGGCTTCATAAAAGGGGCTCTAAATTTTCAGATTCTCTGTGGATGATCATCAAACTTATTCTGCAAATGCCCCACTGAATTGACCTCAACTGTCAGATTTTTAATTCCCTGACAAATTTGTCTTTCATCCAGGATAAATCATTCATTGACCAATGTTTTGATGGGTAGGTGTCTTTCACACACAGTGCCAAACTGTGTGAATGGTGTGGCTACACAGGGAATAAAGATCACATTACTATGCCCTTAAAAATTCATTTAAATAATATACCAATTCCTTTAGTCACATCTACCAAGATTCTCGGGATAATATCTCATTCAATTACATATTTCAGAGGGGGTAAAATGATCTTTTTTAAAATTAAGATTAATTCGATCTGTTCGCTCACTACATTTTCCGGAAGCCTTGAATATATTGGTACATTAGCGATCCAGCAATTAGATTATTGTGATGCTCTTTATGCTGGGGTTCATCATAAATACATTCAAAGACTTCAGAATATTCTAAACAAAGCTATTCAGTTAATATTGAATATTCATATATTTGATCATATTACCCCATTTTTGAAAGCAGCCCATTGGCTTCCCATTCCATATCATATCACTTATAAAATACTACTATTGACCTTTAAAGTATTAACAACGGGTGAACCCCTGTATCTTGCACGTTTCTTGATCCCATATGTACATGTTGGGTGGGAGGGAGGCAATATTGAACACAATCTAAACATCAAAGAACTTCGATGGATGTTTGAACTGAATACTATGAATCCTCATGGACTTAATCTCATGAGTGATTGGATAACTTCTGCAATACTGAAAATAGAAAAATTAGCCATTTTATCCTTGTGGCAAAAATGACCTTAACGAGCAGAAATGGCCAATATAAGGACATTCTAAGGCCCCTTTTTTCATGGTTTAGTAAAAGGGCCCCTTAATAAATTCCTATCCTGCTCTGATTTTAAACTTATAAGATGCTTATTTCATATTGGTGGTGGGACATATGCCGACATCGTATTATATTTCTGTTATTTGAATTTCAGTGCTGTTAAATGTAGTATTCTTTGCTGTTTGCAAATTTACCTCATTTATTATATTTGGACTTTTTTTTTTTTTTTACTATTGTTAACAAAATTGTACGTTTTATGTTAAACTGTACCTGCTGTACACCGCCTTGGGTGAATCTCTTCATAAAGGTGATTAATAAATCCTAATACATTATTTCTCAGATATTGGGTATCAGCTTACAAAATGCACTCCATTTTCTAGAATATGAAAACTTAGGTGCAAACAGGCAAATTCTAGAAGAGGCGCCTAAAAGCGGAAGTTAGGCGCCTATTTTAATTAGTAAATTGGCTTCAATTATGAGCTTTAACAAGCTCAATTAAAATTATAGGTACCTCTCCAGTCATGGGACAGGGACTCGTCGTGCCACTGGGGCTTGCATGCATCCATGAAGCCGAAAACTATGCCATCGGTAGTTTACATTACATTAGTGACTTTTATTCTACCATTACCTTGCGGTTCAAGGCAGATTACATAAGAGGTTATCTGGACTTTTCCAGAAGTGTTATAGAGTTGAGCGAGTTACTTCGGAAGATTGAAATGCTTCATAGAAACATAGAAAAATGACGGCAGAAAGGGCCACGGCTCATCCAGTCTGCCCACACCAAAGACCCACCCCCCTATCTACCTCCATGAAGAGATCCGACATGCCAATCCCATCTTTTCTTAAAATCTGGCATGCTGCTGGCCTCAATTACCTGTTGTGGAAGATTATTCCAACGGTCAACCACCCTTTCGGTGAAGAAATATTTTCTGGTATCGCCCTGAAATTTCTGTATTCTGCCACAAAAACTTTATATCATTATCAAAGTCACTAGAACTTGAGCACGTGTTGATGGCGCCTAGCAAATAAGTGCAATTCCGTAAAAGTTAGACGCCTAGCGTTATCTAACTCTAAAGTAGATGTGTTTAGATGTGTTTAGGGGTGAAGAAGGATTTAGGCACGATTCACTAAAGGACTTAGGCGCCTATAATTTAGGTCTTTAAAACCCTGGCCTACGTTGGCCATTTTTCAATCTTGCCTTACTACAATTTGCTGGGACATTTTTCTGGTGAGAAAGTAGAGACAGCAGTGCCAGTTCCTGAAGAAGGGTTTTTTTTTGAACCTTTGAAACGGAGCCCCATCGGACATTATGAGCATGCAGTTCTTCTCAACGTATTACGCTCTTTTTTCAGCTTTACGCTTTGTCCAGCTTTTTTGACTTTTTGTTTGGCTCAGATGAACTTTGACCCTCGGGTCAGGGGACACAGATGGCCTGAACTTTAATTATATTCAATCACATATTTGTTTCACGATTTAGCACAATTAGTTCGTGCACTTGATTCAAAAACTTGGGATTTAGTCCTAGGATGTATGATTGTGGCAGCTGAGCATAAGGGGTGGTAATCTCCATTGTGGGCTGTGAGACTGAGGACTTTTCCCATTCACTAAAAATTTATTCCTTAAATTTTTATTTTGAACTAGTGTCAAGACCGTCTCTGTATCTCCCCCCCCCCCACCCCCCTCCTTTAGGGGCGAGGGGAGACTCTCTTTGTTGTTTTCTACTAAGTTTTAAGTTAGACATGTTTCTATAATACAGGGCTGCCCAAGTCCGGTCCTCGAGATCTACTGGCAGGCCAGGTTTTCAGGATATCCATAATGAATATGCATAAGAGAGAGATTTGCATACCAAGAAAGCAGTGCAGGCAAATCTCTCTCATGCATATTCATTGCGGATATCCTGAAATCCTGGCCTGCTAGTAGATCTCGAGGACTGGACTTGGCCAGCCCTGCATAATAGGCGTCTAAGTGTGACTGAAAAGTGATAGGCACTTATAATGTATGCACCTAACTTTATAGATGCCATTTACAGAATTTTCCCCAAAATGTCCAAAAGTGAATTAGCTTAAGACATTGTTTCTTCCCAGACCAAAAAGGGAATCATGAGTAGATCAAAGAGGGTCATAATGCCGCTGAATAGAGCAATGGTCAGACCCCACTTGGAATACTGCGTCCAACATTGGTCTCCCAACCTAAAGAAGGATATAAAACTGCTGGAAAGGGTGCAGAGACGAGCCACAAAACTAGTAAAAGGTATGGAGAAACTGGAATACGAGGATCGACTTAAGAGACTGGGATTGTTCTCCCTTGAGAAAAGGAGACTGCGAGGGGATATGATCGAGACCTTCAAAATACTGAAAGGAATCGACAAAATAAAGCAGAAGAAACTATTTACATTGTCCAATTTGACACAGACAAGAGGACACGGAATGAAGCTAAGGGGGGACAAGTTCAGGACTAATATCAGGAAGTTCTACTTCACTCAGAGAGTGGTTGACACCTGGAATGCTCTTCCAGAGGAGGTTATTGCGGAATCGACCATCCTAGGATTCAAAAGCAAACTAGATGCACATCTCCTTATGAGAGGCATAAAAGGATATGGATGAGTAAAAATTACGCCAAGTGTACACCTGGCAGGGCCTCCGCGTGTGCGGATCGCCGGACTAGATGGACCGAAGGTCTGATCCAGAGATGGCGCTTATGTTATGTTCTTATTTTACTTGAAAGCTGCTTTGTCAAAATGCCCTTTAATCAGAACCCCACAGGCTTTGGCATCAGAATCAGCTAAGTTTCACTGAATTTTGGAAGTGGATCTACAATTATTCATTCTACCTAAGCAGCCTATAGGAATGGGGATGACTGGTCCTGATTCAACAAAGGTTTAAGAGGATGACATCTCAGTCAGTCTAGGGAGGTGGAGTATATTGACTCCTGTGTTAATGTGCAGTAAGAGCCTGATTCTCAAAACGCGCGTCCCAATTGCAGGCAGTGGTAGGCAGCATCTGGCAGCCAGCTGGGACACAGTTTGGAGTAAAAATTGACCAAGGATGGCTGCGCGTAGGGATGCTTAAGCATGCCCAAGGCAGGGCATGGGCGTGGTTCCACCCAGAAGTGGCCTTGGGTATTCTTAAGCCTCCTTACGTGTCTCCGTAGGCATGAGACAGATGCCTTAAATGTAGGCCTGCAAAATGCTGGCCTACATTTAAGGTGTCTGTTTAGCGATGTAGATGCGATTCTCGTCAGTACACTGATGCATGACTGACATGCTATCATGGGAGCCTTTCAGGAAGCTGCTCAGCGCCGAGCAGCAGTGCCAAAGCGCACTCCTGCTCGGTACCACTCAGCGGCTGAAGCCAGAACTCACGGCATTGACCAACCGAGTTGACAGCGGGGCAGGAGCGCGGAAAACTCACTAATCTGGACCACCAGGGAAACTCACACCTCTGGACCACCAGGGATTCCAGCGACAGAGGAGGTACAATGGACAGGGCAGGGAGGGGAGACCGGCGGCCTGGCGGAGGCCTACAATAAGTCCGGGAGGGGGCGGCTAGGCGCTGGCCCGAATATAAACCGGGACCCACATTTGTGGGCCAATTTTTTAGCTAAAAAAAATCCCAGTTTATATTCGAGTATATATGGTAGATGCAATCATTTACACCAGAGTTTAGGTGGTGTAAATCCTTGCACCATAAGTTAGGCACTGATCCTAGCGCTAAGCGCTATTCTATATACAGTGCTTAACTTTGAGTGCCATCTATCGAACTGCACTTAGTGCGTCTTTTTGTCAGCACTGATGTTTCAGTGCAGTTTATGAACAAACAAACCAAAACTGCAGATATGTACAACGATGTAGGCGAATTTTATTGTGACAAGCAAACTATATATTAAAACCTTTTTACCAACCGGGGAACCAACACGGTCCGTGTTTTGGACAACCTTCATCAGGGGTCCATGGTAGATAAAGGAAAAAACATATGTCACAACAAATATTGAAAAAGATAATATAAAACCAAACAGATGATGTGACACATCATGGACCCCTGATAAAGGTTGTCCGAAACACGGACCGTGTTGGGTCCCCCGTTTGGTAAAAAGGTTTTAATATATAGTTTGCTTGTCACAATAAAATTCGCCTACATCGTTGTACATATCTGCAGTTTTGGTTTGTTTGTTCCTGGCTGGTTTTTTTTTACTGCAGACGAGGTTGGACCTCCCTTCTTTTGGTTCTGTTGCTCAGTGCAGTTTATAGCATTGAGTCCTATTGCAGTTAATATGTCAACACTTCTACATTATCTGCTGTGTTAAATTACCATGTGCTGCCACAGTAAATTGCCATTCCTTGCCTCGTTTCATGTTAAGTAGTTAAACATAGGAATGAGTGTACACTGTTAAGCTGCTGCATTAAGTTAGGACATGCTAATTTGCACCTTAACTGCTTAATGCACTGTTAAAATATGGAACTCCCTTGTGGGCCAAATACGAAATTGTCGTGAAAAAGGCACGTTTAGGAAACTACTCAAGACGCAACTGGCAAAGCTGATGAACTCTTCGTGACCTTTATTTAACATGGTTGTAGTTTGTAGATATGATTTCTGAGAATTATTTGCATGTCTATGTTATGATGATTTTGTTTTTAAATTATGTATGTAATTAAGAATATAAGAACATAAGAAGTTGCCTCTGCTGGGTCAGACCAGGGGTCCATCGTGCCCCGCAGTCCGTCGCGCCCAGCAGTCCGCTCCCGCGGTGGCCCATCAGGTCCATGGCCTGTAAGTGATCCTTCGTCTAAAACCTTTCAATCCCCATTTTTCTTCTACCTCTACCCTTCCATAATCCTATCTCTACCTCTATCTATATCCCTCAATCTCCGTATCTTTCAGGAACTTGTCCAATCCCTCTTTGAATCCCCTTCATGTACTCTGTCCTATCACATCCTCTGGAAGCGCATTCCAGGTGTCCACCACCCTCTGAGTGAAGCAAAATTTCCTAGCATTGGTTCTAAACCTGTCCCCTTTCAGTTTCTCCGAGTGCCCCCTTGTTCTTGTAGTTCCCAATAGGCTGAAGAATCTGTCCCTTTCCACCTTCTCTATGCCCTTCATGATCTTGTAAGTCTCTATCATGTCTCCTCTGAGTCTTCGCTTCTCCAGGGTGAAGAGCCCCAGCCTTTCAAGCCTCTCTGCGTATGAAAGGTTTTCTATACCCTTTATCATTCTTGTCGCTCTTCTCTGAACCCTCTCAAGTATCTCCATGTCCTTCTTCAGGTACGGCGACCAATATTGGACACAGTACTCCAGATGTGGTCGTACCATCGCGCGGTACAGCGGCATGATGACTTCCTTCGTTCTGGTTGTAATACCCTTCTGTAAACCGTTTAGTTCTAAACAGTATAGAAATTTCTAAAATCAATAAAGAGTAGAGCACAGCATTAGCTCTATTGGATATTCACAGCTCAGGCCCCTACAATATTTATTTTCTCTTACTGATTTGCATAGTATACTTATTTATTTAAAAATGTATATACATCCTAAAAAGTCTAGGCAGTTTACAATTAACATACAAAATAATTTTTTTTTAAAGTACATCATCTATCTAACAAAACTGCTGTGACCCGCCCTGCTGATCACATTAATATCCGCTACATTAGTATACCAGTCAATAACTATATCCTCTAAAGAAGTGGTCTCAAACTCGCGGCCCGGGGACCATATGCAGCACGCCAGGTACTATTTTGAGGCCCTCAGTATGTTTATCATAATCACAAAAGTAAAATAAAACAGTTTCTTGATTCTATGTCTCTTTAGCTATAAATTACAATATTATTATTAAGACTTAACTAAAAGGAAAGATTTATAAACTACGAGTTTTACCTCATGCAAAATTGTCATTTCTTTAATAGGACATTAACTATTTTTTCTGCGGCCATCCAAATACCTACAAATCCAAAATGTGGCCCTGCAAAGGGTTTGAGTTTGAGACCACTGCTCTAAAGAGTAAGAAAATCTCTGATCTTATATTAACTACTATTCATAGACAATTCATTCACATAAACACTTCAAAAAATAATTGTGTCTTCAAGAGTGTTTTAAAGACATCTCTGATCTTACACATCAAATCCAATTACGCCAGCTACAAAGCCCCAAGCGTAGTTCCCCCAGGGCCAATGTCAGATATTCTGGGGTCCAGGGCAGAATTTTGCAAAGAAGCCCCAAAGCCTGCTAGCAGTTTTGGGCAGGCTTCAGATGCCTTCTGTCATGATGACTCAGGGCAAGTGCCCTGTTTGCACTCCTTCCCCCCTCCCCCCATGCCAGCCCTGCAACCTCCGTGTGCGTGTTCATTTTACTTTTTAATCTCTCTCATCTGTACCTTTCACAAGGGTTTTTAAGGCCTCAGGCAATTAATTTTGTGTTCTGCTCTGCTGTTGTCTCTTCCTGGATGACCTAGTTCTGACATATGAATTCTCTTTCTCTCTGGTCAGCCTGTCCTCACAACATGTAACAGATCTCCTGGTTTACCGGCAATTGCCCCTCTTCCTATCAAATTGAGGGAAAGGAGCAAACAGTGTTTAACCATAGGTTATGCAATTCTGTATTTACATTTTGTTTTCTTTTTTTTTCTTTTTTTATTAATTCTTTATTCATTTTCAAAAATACATTAAGTGTTAAATATATTCATTCATATTAACAATAAATACATCACTTACAAACAATCATTGATATATTTCATAAATTCGTATCCCTTCCCCTTTCCCATCCCTCCCTCCCATATATTCCATTATCATATAAAACATATAATAATAAACTTCCCCCCTCCCTATACCTTAAGTTGATAAATATAAGGGAAACAAATTCAAATTAATCTTTACAATACTTTGTCAATGGTTTCCACACATCCTGAAACTTCTTAAAATATCCCCGTTGTAATGCAATAAACCTTTCCATTTTATAGATATGGCATAAAGAATTCCACCAGAAGTTGTAATTTAATCTCCTCCAATCCTTCCAATTACTGTATATGTAATTTGCTGAATGGCAACACCAGTTTTATACATTTTGTTTTCTTAAATTACTAAGCTACTACACAAAATCGAGACAATACTTTAAGAGGCATAAAGCCTTTTCTGTCTAGACCAAGCACCAATTTTCAAACAAAAAATATGGGTATTTAGTGCACTGGAAATAACATGCATAAAGTTACAGATGTAGTCTACAATCATTGCTTTCCTCCTCTGACCTGAACATACTCTGTAAATACACTTGAAAATATGTGTCATGGAACAGTGCATATACTTTTAACCATTTTTAAGGAGCAGCTAATCTACGCACAAATCACTTACATTCAAAATTGGCACTGAAAGGTGTCTACATAGAAGTGGAAACACAATAAAAATCTTTTAAGGTACATTTGAAGACAGTAAGATCATTAATTTGACCATTAGATTGTTGAGGGGTAAAACGGGCACTCAGGGAAGACCAGGCCATAGCAGAGAGGTTAAATGAATTCTTTGCTTTCGTCTTCACAGGGGGAGGAATTGGTGCCAGAAATATTATTTAAAGGTGATGCGTTGTAGGAACTGAAATAAATCACTGTTAACCTGACTAACCAAATAGTAGTAAATTGTCTGGACCAGATTATACCCCAGAATACTGATAGAACTGAAAAATAAAAATGCAGATGTATTTATTTATTTATAAAATGTATATACCGTATATTAACCATACGGTTTACAAAAATTACAATCATAACACGTTAAACACCATATACAGACACAATTGCAGTACAACTCTCATAAAAAAAGCAACTCAAGAAAGCGCTAACATTTGATTTTTCAGCATTTTCTTAAAATTCATGCTCCCAGCAAAGTATTGCAAAATTCTCTTGGCAACGCAGTCCAAAGCTTCGCACCAATCCTAACATGAGAGATTGACATCTTACCTCTAAGCTCAGTTTCGTACTATGTATTTTCTAATCTCAGACACCTTCTAGGCCGATAAATTTAAAAAATTCCTTGTAAAACAACCAGATAAACATGAAACAGAATCTAATGTATAGTTGAAAGAATCTTAAAGTGAACTCTCTGCTGCTCCAATGCAATTGCTTCAGCCCTGGGGTTAGTAATTTGTAACCTATCTTTAAATCAAGGGTGGTGCACGAAGACTTGGCGTGGCCAAATTGTAACACTAATTTTTTTAAAAAGGGTTTCAGAAGTGAACCAGGAAACTATTGTGCCGAGTGAAATGGCAGGCTTTTATACAGAGGAAAATTACTGAAGATATGCATAAGGGATGGTTTTAATGGGTCAAAACCAACAGGGATTTGGTCAAGGCAGGAAAATCTTGACACACCAATCTGCTACATTTTTTTTAAAGTGGGGAAAAACATGTTGATTAATATCACGTATCTAAATTTTCCGAAAGCATTTGAAGTATCTTATGAAAGACTACTGAGGAAATTAAAAAGTGATAAAATACGACTGAGAGCTAGTTAAAAGATAGAAAACAGAGCAAGATTAAATGGTCAATATTCTCAATGGAGAAAGGTGATTTCCCAGGGAATCCAAACTATCCCCAGGGATCCAATGTAATCATACATTGCCTGTTGGATAGTTTGTCCAGGGATTCCCCATGGATCTGTTCTGGGACCCCTGCTTTTTGTTAAAGTTTAAATTCTTTCTTAAGAATTTTAAAGATGAACATACAAAAGAAGGAAAATCACAACAATAGTTCTAGAATAGAACAAAGATTAATCCAAAAATATAGCACCGGCATACATGTGAGTTAAACAGTCCCATCTGGATTCTAGGAGGGAAGTATTAAATGCAAACATTCAGATCTGAAAGTACCATCTTTAGTACAAACATACATTACTATTGCTAATTTGTATGTACAATGGGCACTCTTAGGGGATTTTTGTACACTTCCTTGAAGCTGATAATGAACCTCTGCTTTTTAACATATTTATAAATGACCTGGAAGCAAGGTTAGGGAGTGACGGATCAAATTTGCTGATGACAGAAAGTTATTCAAAGTTGTTAAATCACAAGAGGATTGTAGGAAATTGCTAGAAGATCTTATGAGTCTGGGAGACTGGGCATCCAAATGGAAGATGCACTTTGATGTGAGGAAGTGCAAAGTGATGTACGTAGGAAAAAGCAACCCAAATTAAACAGGTGCATGATGCAAGGTTCCACCTTAGAACAGGAACTAGGTATCATTGCTTCAGGAACATCAGACAGATTGTGAGCCCGCTGGGACAGACAGGAAAAAATGCTCAAGTACCTGAATAAATTAATGTTAACCATTCTGAGCTCCTCTGGGAGAACAGTATAGAAAATTGAATAAATAAATAAAGATTGTTGATGATATGTTGCAATCCTCTGCTCAGTTTGCAGTAATAGCCAAGAATGCAAACAGAATACGAGGAATTATTAGAAAAGAAACGGAGAAATAAAAGAATATCATAATGCCTTTGTATCACTCCATTATGTGGCTGCACCTCAAATATTGTATGCAATTCTGGTCACTGCATCGCAATTAGAAAAGATACAGAGAAGGACAGACAAATGATAAAGGGGCCAGAAAGACTTCCTTATGAGAAAAGCCTAAAGAGGTTAGGGCTCTTCACTTTAGAGAAGAGACAGCCGAGGGGAGGCATGATAGAGGTCTATAAAATAATGAACAAGTTGCAACAGGTATTGTATTGTGTTTATTTTTATTCGCCTTATACAAAGCCAAGTACAAATTAACAAACATAATAAATATCATGGAAAACATAAAACCCTACAAAAATGCAATCTACAAGAACACATAAGACATAAAACAATTAACAGCGATCATCATCAATATTCACGGCAATCCTCCTCACAACCACAAAGGCAGTCACCCATTCTTCAACTGTATTTCATTTTGCAAAAGAGATGGCGTTTCAGCAGTCTTTTAAATGTCTTGAAATTCCCCTGTCGCCATATATATTGTGGAAGCTGTTCCATTCCTCTGGACCAACACAGGAGAACACGCATGCCCTTGATGTTTGCAATCTTTCCCGTTGGGATCTTCAAATCCCAGTTGTCAGAGGAACGCAACTTGGGAAGTGCAATATGATATGACAGACAAGTGATTGCCTCCTTCTTATGTCCTTAGTGACCCAGTGCCTCTTTCCTATGTCCTTATTGCCCCAGTGCCTCCTTCCTATGTCCTTAGTGCCCCTTCCTATGTCCTTAGTGCCCCAGTGCCTCTTTCCTATGTCCTTAGTGCCCCAGTGCCTCCTTCCTATGTCCATAGTGCCCCTCCCTATGTCCTTAGTGCCCCAGTGCCTCTTTCCTATGTCCTTAGTGCCCCAGTGCCTCCTTCCTATGTCCTTAGTGCCCCTCCCTATGTCCTTAGTGCCCCAGTGCCTCCTTCCTATGTCTTTAGTGCCCCAGTGCCTCCTTCCTATGCCCCCAGTGCCTCTTTCCTATGTCCTTAGTGCCCCAGTGCCTCCTTCCTATGTCCTTAGTGCCCCTCCCTATGTCCTTAGTGCCCCAGTGCCTCCTTCCTATGTCTTTAGTGCCCAGTGCCTCCTTCCTATGCCCCCAGTGCCTCTTTCCTATGTCCTTAGTGCCCCAGTGCCTCCTTCCTATGTCTTTAGTGCCCCAGTGCCTCCTTCCTATGTCCTTAGTGCCCCTCCCTATGTCCTTAGTGCCCCAGTGCCTCCTTCCTATGTCTTTAGTGCCCAGTGCCTCCTTCCTATGCCCCCAGTGCCTCTTTCCTATGTCCTTAGTGCCCCAGTGCCTCCTTCCTATGTCTTTAGTGCCCCAGTGCCTCTTTCCTATGTCCTTAGTGCCCCAGTGCCTCCTTCCTATGTCCTTAGTGCCCCTTCCTATATCCTTAGTGAAGTGAATCACTTGTTTGTTCTTTCCAAAAGTAGGACTAGGGGATACACATTCAAGTTACTAAATTAAGAGAAAATATTTCTCAGGTCAAAGTAGAATTAAGCTCTGGAATTCATTGCCAGCAAATGTGAAACTGTTAAGGGTTGGGAGCCACATTCTTGCTTCGTTATCCATGTAAATGTCTTGTAAGATATGCCGGGACTAAATATGTATTCTTTTTACCAGAGCAACTTTGTAGTTTTTTGAACTCTAAGAAAATCACATAGTATGTCTGAAGGCTGCTTTATTGTAATAGATTGTGATAGGTGCACAGGGCTCACTGCGCTGTGGTTTGATGGACGAGACTGAGGATATTATATTGATATTTTTCTTTGTTTTTTGACGATTTTTGTCACTTTTTGCATTTTGGTTTTTTCATTTTCACATTTTGTGTGTTTTTTTGTATTAGGTTTCAGGGAGATTTTCTTTGGGGTGATTTTCTCTCCTTTAGCTTTAATCTGGGGATGATTGTGCTCCCGATTATCTTGTAACGTATATCTATATTTTTGTATACAAATTACATACAATATAAGGATAATATGATGTACGGGGCAGGGTTTATTTAGATTTATTTCTAAGTGCTTGTCACTTCATAAACACCTGCCCGGGGCCAATGGTTGTAACGAGGGCACTGGGCCCGTACTGATTGATCCTTTTATTCATCTTGTTTTCTTTAATTTCTTTTATCTTGGGAAGCACATTTTTCTTTATCACCTCCAGGGTTATTTAAGGACAGATCATCACCATTAATACCAATTCTTTATAGTTTGGATTATTGTAATAGAGCCAGAACAGTATCCACGTTAAGCCTTTCTTTAGTATAAATGATGTTTAAGAAGTTAGAGCTCCTTATCTTTTCTTTTTTGTTTCTCAGTCTTAATTGAGGTCAAATAAGAGCATTAATATGGTATTAAACTTAAATCCTAACTTAAGAGATATTTCTGATTTGTTTTAATTAAGGATGTTGATTTTGGATTCTTTTTTCTTTTTATTAAGTTAGGGTATCTATGTATATTCTGATATTGAAGCTCTGGTTTTCTGTAACAAGAGGAGTTCTTGTGTATTTGTTGGAAAATGAATAAAAAGTTAATTTAAAAAAAAAAAAAGTTAAACTGTTGGTGGGCGAGGCTGTGTTTAAAAATAGTTTGGATACGTTCCTGAAAAAATGTCCATAAACTTTTAATATGATGGACTTGGAGAAAATCCACCGCTTATTTCTGGGATAAGTAGCTTTGGATCCTGCCAGGTACTTGTGACCTACTTGCCAGGTACTTGGCCACCGTTTGAAACAGGATACTGGGCTTGATGGACTTCAGTGTGTCCCAGTACAATAATGCTTATGTAATTATACACTTAATTAGCAGCATAAGAAATATGCCAAGCTTTATGGAAGTCTATTTTAGGCACCAGTTTATATTTCAAGCTGTCTTTGAGAAAGCCCTGCTTATATATTCAGTATCTGAAATGCAATACCTTTGATATCAGTTGAGTGGTGCAGGAACCTTGAATGTCAAAACACAAGACAGAGATGTATATGGTAGTTTAAAAATGGATTAGTGGTGACACATAGTGAGTTTTGAGAAATCTTTGGGTTAAGAAACACAATTCAATAATCTTATTCACAGTGGAGGCTCGGATTAAATTTAAATTCAGTTGCCTGTGTTATAAAGTCCTCTTCGGCATGGCACTCATCTACGTATCTGAATTATTTTCCTTTACTCAATCCAAGCATTCACACAGTTCACACGGCCTTTTACTTTTCCATCTGTCAAAGCCTGTCTTACAAAATACCACCAATCTTTGCTTTCTTATCAGGCAGCTTTCTGGGACAAGGAACTGAAACCTTTGTTATTGAGTTCCATGTCTTACAACCAGTTTTGAAAGCAACTGAAGACATTTGTTCGCAAATTAGTTTGTATTATTTGTTAATTGTATCGAACTTACCAGTTCTGCAGTATAGAAATGATTTGTTCTGTTCTGTAAAGGTGACATATCATTTATAGATGAATGATATCTGGTGGCAGTGCAATCTTGTTTCTGTACAGTAATTCTTGCATGAGCTACACAGGTTCAAAGAAGTCCTGACTTAATGGTCACGCATTCCACTAGGAATGAGTGAGTTGACAGCAACTCCATTCTGACTACAGCTTAGATTAATATAACCTAGTTCAGACTACCTAAGATCATGATTTAGTAATGATCAAGCTTGAATCTCAAACCAAATTTTTAGTTTCAGGTTTATTTAAAAATTTGATATACCGCCTTATTATAATTCAAAGCGGTTTTACATAATATAAAAACAAAGTATAAAAAGAACGTACGTTAAAAACAAATTAAAAACAACATTAACTTACTGATACAGGATGGAGAAGGGCAGAAATACAATTTGTATAAAGAGAAAGAGGGGAAAAGGACCAAAACAAATGGAAGGGGAGCAAAAATATAAATAGTCTAGAATAATGTAAGATAAGCTAACATGATTAAAATATGACAAGGAACAGATTTCCATTACCGTCCTTAGAAGGACTATTATACACCGAATGCATCTTTAAAAAGAAAGGCCTTCAAGTTTTAAATTTATCCAGGGATGTAATTTCTCTTATATAATTTGGTGCTGAATTCCAGATGGTAGGGGCCGTAACAGAAAAGGTTCTTATTGTTTTAGATTGTCACAAATGTCATCAATAGTTACTGATCGTGGCTGAAGCATGCTCAAGTACAGCTGAAGAGCAGGGTCTTTGCAGTTCGGTATTTAGTAATGATGGGCAGTGTACAAGGGCAAATCAAAAATTAAAGGCAATTGTTAAATTAAGCGATAACCAGAACATAGCTAGCAAAATGCAACATATGTACTCATACGTTGCCTGTTGGATACTTTGTCCACGCACAGTGCAGCGCTCAGCCTTTAGCTGTGTGGCAGCAATGAGGTCAGAAACATGGATGCTCCATTGCAAAATTGCACCATTGAAGAACAATGCATAATAGTGTGCTTTCTTTGGGCAGAGAGAATGGAACCTGTGGAAATTTGCGTTGGATATTGACTCAGTGTGGACATAGTACCATGAATCAACGAGAGGTTTTTGAGTGGGTAAAAAGGTTTAAAGTGGGAAGAACAAGTGTAACCGATGAAGGTCGTTCTGGACACCCATCAATATTGCGCACACAAAAGCACATTAACAAGGTGGATGCCTTGATTAGAGAAGACCGACATATAACAGTGTCTCAATTAGATGCAAATTTGGATATCAGCTATACATCTGCATTTGCTATAATGCATGATGACATGGGATATAGGAAAGTCTGTGCAAGATGGGTTTCCAAACAGCTTATTGATCTGCACAAGCAGTAAGATGTGGAGGTTGCTACCCAGTTCCTGAGATGTTATGTAGAAGATCCAAGCATTCTGGACAGAATTGTCACCGGCGACCAGATATGGGTGCATCACTGCAACCCAGAGAACAAAAGACAAAGCATGATGAAGTAAAGGAAGTGGTGCTCAGCTGGCTTCAGGAACAGCCAAAAACCTTCTCTGCAGAAATGCAGGTTAGTTGAACAATACAACAAATGTGCCATTTTGCATGGGGACTATATGGAAAAGTGATATGTTCAACTGTCCAGTTACTTCTGTTAAAGTCGTTAAATGTATATGTTTTGCCTTTACTTTTTTATTTACCCTCATATTTTGCATGCAAATTCAGGTTGAAATTCACCCTGAGTGAGTTAAGAGTCAGTTAGGACCACTATATCCATATCTTCACAAGTAGATTCTCCTGATACTCAGGCTGGGTAGTATTTCTTTGTCAACTGGGCAATAAGTTCAGCAGAGATAAGACACCACCCACATCAAACAATGGCAAAGTTCTCTATCCCTCTATCTTTTCCTTTCTTTCCAGAGTGATACCTAGGATATAGGTCTGCAGTACTCCCCCATGAACTCACGATTCAGTGTTCGCGGCCCCAGTCATTCACGGTTTTTTTCCCTTCCTCAAAAATATTACTGTTTTTCATATTACTCTGCGCGCTTCTCTCCCGTGCTGCGAATACCCAGCACTCCATGCAGCCGCTTTCTCCGAGCGCAACTTCATAGCTCACACTCGCCACTACAAGTCAATACGGAAAGCCACTCTGCAGGGGCGAAAGACAGAAAAAGTTTGACGGCTACACGCCGCGGCACGGCCAGGAAAAAAACAGAAGCGCAAGTAGACTGGCGGCAGTGGGGCATTGGAGCAACCTCCAGCAGAGGAGTGCATCAAAGAAGTCAGGCAACCTGCATAGCGCAAAGATACAGAGAAAGCCGGCCCTGCAGCCCTCTCCCGCCTCCCCTAAACCGCATCCAATTATCGCGGGTTATATTAAATTCGCAGGTGCTCCTGGAATTGAACCCCTATGAATTTTGGAGGAAATGTGACCACCCCCCAAAAATAATTCTGCTTATGACCCATACATTGAATGCACAAAGTTAAATTACATGCATTTAAGTTTGCAAACTCATGATCCTCCTAAACTCTAGTCTTAGAAGCATCTCTGCTTCTTGAGAGTGGAAGTACATGCATATGGCTATAAGGCCTGGATTCTCTAATTGTCGCCGATTCTTTGAGGCACTGGTAGGCACTCAAACTCAGTAAAAAATGTCATTGAAATGATGTTTTTAACTGAGTTGCAAGGCGCCTACCACCGCCTAAAAATTCAGTGCCAGAATTGTGCCTTCGTAGGTACTTTAGGCCGACTAATGCCACTGCGTGCGTGGCTAGTGCCAGAAGTAGTGTTAGGTAGCATAAAGCACCTATGGAGGCGTGATTCACATCATAGGTAGATGCCAGAAATGTAGGCCGGGAAAACCCTGGCCTACATTTCTAGTGCCTACCTTTGCCGGAGACGCAGTTCTGTATCCAGCACCATCGCGTGATTGACACACGATCAGCAGTCGCATTTAAGTCAGCCGCCGACAATGGGCACCAGTTATAGAATCTGGGCCTAAGGAGTTTTTTTTTTAAACCCATGAGGTTCTCAACCCAGTGTTCAGGATAGTTAGTCTGGTTTCCAAGACATCCACAAGAAATATGCCTGAGATAGATTTGCATATAATAGAGGCAGTGCATAAAGATTTATCTCATATACATTTATTGTGGAAATCCTAAAAACCGCACAGGCTGGGTGTGTGTCCCAAAGATTGAGATGAGTACCCCTGTTTTAACTTCACATTGGGTGGGAACTAAGGGGGAAATTCTATAACCTGCACCTAAATTTGGGCATTGGTAGGTGCCGTGCCAATGCCTATGTAATTGAAAAATGCAGTCAGAAACGGCAGGGTTGAAGTGCCTACCGATGCCTAAATAAAAGGTGGCTGAAATGGCAGCTGGAATCACGGCTAGGTAGCTGTTTTAGGCCGCAGAATAACAAAGTAGGCGAGGCCAATGCCAGAAGTGGCGTTAGGTGGACTAAAGCGGCTACCCAGCCGCGAATCATGCCAAGAAAGGCAGCTTTAATGTAGGCCTGGAAAACCCTGACCTATATTTCAGCTGCCTATCTTTGCCGCTAGACCGCAGCAGCCAATCGTGACAGGTGAATTTCCTCCTTGCCCCTCCCCCCATCAGCTGAGCAGCAGGGACTCCCCACAGCTACGATATTGTAACCAGCACCCAAGTCAGATTGCCCATCAATTCTTCTAGGGCACCATTTATAGAATCACAGCTTTGGGGAGTCCCTGCCACTCAGCTGATGGGGGAAGGGGGGTGAAATTCCCCTGCCAGGATCGGCTGCTGCAGTCTATCGACAAAGATAAGCAGCTGAAATGTAGGCCCGGGTTTTCCGGGCCTACATTTCAGCCACCTATAATAGGCACCCTCAAATGATTGACAGGCGATTGGCAGCCGCTTTTAAGGTAGACACCGTCCTTGGGCACTGGTTACAGAATCTGGCCCTAAGTACTTTGCCACTTGGGATAAACAAATACACTTTCAGAGGTAGGGTTAAGGCTAGACCAGGCCTGGCAGTAACAGCAGTGGTACAGAAATGATTTTCTCTCTTCTCCATGCCACTCTATTCCTCCTGCACCCTCTAAAAATGCTTCTTTGGACAAGACACCCTAGTTCCAGCTCTGTTGAGCTGGGTGATTTTGTAAAAGTCTATTTCTGTGGGTAAAGCATTGCTTTATTAGGTGGAAATGGCTATGAAAATGACCCTCTGTATTGTAAGTAAAATCTTTCACAATAGCCAATGTACAACAGAGCTGTTCATGTTGCCAGGTGACTGAGTAAGTGATCCAGTCCTGTCGGGAAAACTGTGCAAACAATGAACCAAATAACATTCCGGAAAAAGTTGTACGTAGGTAGTGATGTGGAGAAAAATACCCACTACACCCTGGGATAATTTTAGTCAGGACTTAGGCATATGAAATAGTTATATTTATAGACTGGTGAGCTGTACTTAAGTGGTTTTTCAGTCACCAGAAACTATATGGAACTCAATTAAATGCATAAATTTGGCTGTATTTTGGAGGGGGGGGAGGACATTTTGGGCCTGATTGTATAAATGTCACCTAAATCGGTAGGCATATAGGGAAACAGCACCTACCGCGGGTCAGTCAAAGTTATGTGCCGTTTACAGAACTGTGCCAGCAGGCATCAGAAACTTAGGCCAGGGTTTTGCTTTGCCTAAAATACCAGCACCTAATATAAACGCCTAACTCATTTCATGCCCAAACTGCCCCTAAACTACTTTTCAGGTAGGGACTGGTAAGTGCCTCAGAATAGGCGCCTACGGTGCATCATGCCTACCGAGTTAGGTGCCTACCCTTAAAAATTTTTAATAGTTTTTTAATGGCACCGTTCAATTAAAAGAGCCGACTGAACCAATTAAAAATTAAGCTAGGCACCTAGATCAGCTAGGTGCGCCGAGCTAAGTGACTAAATGTAGGCGTCTTTTATAGAATCAGGCCCTTTGGGCACATTTAGAACCTAACCCTAGATTCTATATAGGTCAACACAAGCTGGATGCCCAAATTTGGGCGTGCTGGACAGATGCTGCAAATTAGTTAAAACAATACCAACAATTTGTATTTGTGCGCATCGGCCCTAGTTAATATACTCTCACATCTGCACCTAACTTTTCTAGCATGCTGCTCAACAAGGTGTGGTCATGGGAGGGTTTTGGGCAGATCAGGGGGTGTTCCTAGAAGTTAAGAGCAATGTGATGAGGGGCTGCTGAGAAGTTCTCAGCTCAAGAAGAGAATGATGTGGAGTCATGAAACGTACAAAGTTATTCTAGATGATTAACCGTTCCCCTTAACTGTATCCATGGCATCCTGTTTGTCTGTCTTATCTTGTTTAGATTGTCTGTCTTGTCTTGTTTAGAGTGTCCCCGCTCAAAAGAGCTTACAATCTTCTTCTTTGTGACTCTGTACAGGGCTGTGTACATCTGGTAATGCTATAGAAATAATTAATAGTAGTAGTAATGATACATCATGTGTTCATCACATGTACTCTCGAAGTGTGCACTATACCTGGAACTCATTGCCTCTCTGAATCATATATTGTACATTATTGTATTGGTTTATTTAATATGTATTTACTGTATATAGATAGCTTATGTGCTAACATATTTTAAATTACATTTTAATTATCTTAATAAATTATATATTTATTATTACACGAGGCTCATTTCATAAATAATGCACACTTTTGTTTAATTTACATGTTTTATTTTTCAAGTATTTCTTTACAATCCTTCAATATAGTCTCCCTGATTTGCAATGACTGAGTCCCAATGTCCAGGAAGCTTCATTATTCCATCCAAGACACCATTTTAGTCCAGTTGCTGAATGGCTCGGGTACCAGCAGAAGAAAGCTCTTCCAGAGATGCAAAACAATGTCCACGCTTAGGTTCTTTCAACTTTGGAAAAAGGTCAAAGTCTGGTGGTCTCATGTCTGGACTGTAGGGCGCATGAGATAACACCTCCCAGCCATATTCATTGTAGTTTTTCAAAGACATTCTTTATGTGCGGGCGAGCGTTGTGGTGAAGAACGATTGGCTCAGCCAAGAGCAACTGAGATTGGGTTTTGTGCATTTTACTGCATGGTTTTTTGGGGGTTTTTTTTTTTCAAAAAATCACAAAAATACACTGCTGTGACACTTCTTCCACATGGAACTTTGTCTGTGATGATGATGCCTTCCTGATCATAAGCAAAAATCATTTGACTTTTGATTGAGCTTGTTGAAAATTTTTTGGTCATGGGGATGATGGAGCTCTCCACTCGTCATTGGAAAAACTACACAAATATGGCTGGGAGGTGTTCCCTCATGCTCCCTACAGTCCAGACATGAGTCCACCAGACTTCGACCTTTTTTCCAAAGTTGAATCAACCTATGCGTGGACATCGTTTTGCATCTCTGGAAGAGCTTTCATCCACCGATACCTGAGCCATTCGGCAATTGAACAAAAACGGTGTCTTGGATGGAATAATGAAGCTTCCCAGACATTGGAACTCGGTCATTGCAAAATAAGGAGACTATTTTGAACGACTGTAAAGAAATACTTGAAAAAAAATAAAACATGTAAATTTAAAAGAATAGATTGCATTATTTATGAAATGACCCTCGTATTTCAACAATTTTTTCCTGTATCATCCAGAAACCATTGCTCCACCCCTTTTTTTCCAGTTTGCACTGTTACAAAGTGGGACAAAGGTTTTTCCTTTTGTTTTGACCTGCAAGTTATTCCAGACTTTTCTTGACACTGTTTCCTTTCATATCATTTAAATGAAAAGTGTCAAGAAAAGTCTGGAATAACTTGTAAGTTTCATGGTTCTTCTTGGTTGGGCTGAGAACTTTTTAGCGGCCCCTTGTATTGTGATGTCATAATGCCTCATTCCACCAATGACTAAGCCAAATGCATCAGTGATATCATAATGGCTTGATTTTCCTATACTTGGCTCACGTAAGAACATAAGAGGTGCTATACTTAACATGACCATACGTCCTATTGTAAATGGGACCATCACATTTTTAGGTAGCCTGTCCCGTTGTTCCCAAGCACAGCCAAAATGTCCCGTTTTCAGGGGCCCACAGAAGAAACAAGTACTGAAGCGAATACAGACAACCCCCCCCCCCCCCCCCCCGGTGGCTGCCTCCTGTCCTGATATCTTCTGGCAGCGGCAGAGCGGCGCACCTGCCTGGTCTCGCGTCGTTCACTGAATGGCTGCCATCAGTCCTTGTGAGTCTCGTGAGAACTGACAGCAGCCATTCAGTGAGTGGCGCAGGACCAGGCAGGTGTTCAAAAAAGCTCGCGTCTGCCCTTTACACTGCTCTGCCATCGCCGGAAGGCATCATGACAGGAGACAGCCACCGGGATTATAAAAAGGTTGGGGGGGACCATTTTGAGGAAAAAAATAAATGGTCACGTTAGCCATACTGGGATAGACTGAAAGTCCATCAAGCCCAGTATCCTATTTCCAACAGTGGCCAACCCAGGTCCTAAGTATCTGACAGAAACCCAGAAAATAGTAACATTCCAGTGCTGAGATTGTGATGTCATAATGCCTTATTCTACTAATGCCTCAGAGCCAAACTCATCAGTGATGTCACAATGGCTTGATTGTCCTATAGTTGGCTCATATAAGACCATAAGAACTGCGACACTGGGACAGTCCGAAGGTCCAACAATTCCAGTATCCTGTTTCCAACAGTGGCCAACCCAGGTTCCAAGTACCTAGCTAGATCCCAAATAGTAAAATAGATTTTATGTTGCTTATCCTAGGAACAAGCAGTGGATTTCCTCAAGCCATCTCAATAATGGCCTATGGACTTCTTTTTTAGGAAATTATCCAAACCTTTTTTAAACCCCGCTAAGTTAGCTGATTTCACCATATTCTCCGGCAACGAATTCCAGAGTTTAATTACACATTGTGTGAAGAAATATTTTCTCCGGTTTGTTTACATCTACTACTTAGTAGCTTCAGCACATGTCCCCTAGTCCTAGTAAGCACTTTTTTCTCTTGTTTTTAATCTCAAATTTTGTTTGTATCAGACATAAACATGGTGATCCTTTTCTGTATTTACTCTCAGTATCAATTGACCCATCCACATTCATATTCTATCTCTCACCCCAGCCGGGTCATTTACGTCCATGTTGTCAGACCTAAGCTGGCAGGATCATATACACCTGGCCGTGATATGATGCAGCGGCAGGACACTACAGTGGCAGACTATAAATACGATTGTTGTGATTTCCTTTATGGAACTCTGACAAACAAATACTCTTTCTGATAAATAACTGGATAGAAAAATGGTTAGGCAAATAGAAAGTCTACTTTGTAGCGCAAATATGTTTATTATTCATGAGGATTGCCAGTGGATCAAATATCCCCATCCTGTTCTGTTTCACTATAAAATACAAGTGTTTGGCCCTATATCGTGGGCAAAAACAAATGACTAAACCATGGTGCACTTTAAGTAGACTCTTTTTGCTGTACTTTAGCTTTCAGTAAGGTCAGAAGGACACGCATGAGATGAAGATGCAAACTATGATAAGTAAAGTAGTCTTGATGTCAATGGGATGTCAGCCTTTGCCTTATTAACATGACTACTGGTTTAGCTTTGATTTAATTGCACGGATTGCATTAATAGTCAGCATAGGCCATCTGTTTAGAAATGCAATTTTTTCAACAGATCTGTCACGTACTGTGGCATGAATACGCTGCGGTTCCAATTGGAGTCACTCATGAACCCATGATTATATGAACAGCCTTTCCCTGCTTTACTTTAATGAAACCCTACTTCTATGTACAAAGGTGGTCAATGTGTTAAGAAGCGCTTTTAAATATGCAAAGACAATTTTGTATGCTAAAATCTCATTTAGCAAGTTTTAATAGGATAACGTGAACTGGTGGTCATTTATGGGGAAAACCTATAATCTAAAGCAGTGGTCTCTAATGTGTGGTTGCAGGGCCACATGTGGCCCCTGAAGTGCAGCAGAGAGAGCGAGACCAGAAGGCTTTGAGCATGCACAAATGCTCAAAGCCCAGTCCAGCCCGGCACAGGAAGAAGGAGGATCTCTCTCACACCGCCCAGCCCAGCCCAGCCCAGCCCAACGAGGGAGGATCTTCGGGCACTGGCACTGGCACATCCTGTGCATTGGTGCTGGTGCCGGTGCCCAATCGGGTAAGAGTTGTCTTTGCGGTGCTGGGAGGGATGTAGGATCGCGGGGGAGGGGGGGTGACGCGAGTGGGGGGATGGATGCCGGTTCATAGAAACATAGAAGTAGACGGCAGATAAGGGCCACGGCCCATCAAGTCTGCCCACTCTAATGACCCTCCCTATCTATCTTTGCGGATAGATCCCACATGTCTATCCCATCTGGCCTTAAAATCTGGCACGCTGCTGGCCTCAATAACCTGAAGTGGAAGACTATTCCAGCGATCAACTACCCTTTCAGTGAAGAAGAACTTCCTAGTGTCACCATGCAGTTTCCCGCCCCTGATTTTCCACAGATGCCCCCTTGTTGCCGCGGGACCCTTGAAAAAGAAGATATCTTCCTCCACCTCGATGCGGCCCGTGAGATACTTGAATGTCTTGATCATATCTCCCCTCTCTCTACGTTCCTCGAGTGAGTAGAGCTGCAACTTCCCTAACCGCTCCTCGTATGGGAGCTCCTTGAGTCCCGAGACCATCCTGGTGGCCATTCTCTGGACCGATTCCAGTCTCGGCACATCCTTGCGATAATGCGGCCTCCAGAATTGCACACAGTACTCCAGGTGCGGTCTCACCATGGATCTATACAGTGGCATAATGACTTCAGGTTTACGGCTGACGAAACTCCTGCGTATGCAACCTATGATTTGCCTTGCTTTGGATGAAGCTTGCTCCACTTGGTTTGCAGACTTCATGTCTTCCCTGACAATCACCCCTAAGTCTCTTTCTGCTTCAGTTCTTGTCAGGATCTCGCCATTTAGGGTGTAAACCTTGCATGGATTTCGGTTTCCCAGGTGCATGACTTTGCATTTTTTGGCATTGAAACTGAGTTGCCAGGACCTAGACCAGCGCTCCAGTAGAAGTAGGTCATGCATCATATCGTCTGCCATTGAATTTTTGTCTGTTGTGCTTTGCTCACTACATTGCTTAGTTTGGCATCATCGGCGAATAATGTTATTCTACCTCGGAGCCCTTCTGTCAAGTCTCTTATATAGATGTTGAACAAGATCGGGCCCAGGACGGAGCCCTGTGGCACTCCACTTATCACCTCTGTTCGGAGTAGTCGGGAGGAGGTTTTAGCATGCGCGGTGTACCCGTGTGCGCGCTATATTAAAATTTTATTACATAAATGTCTGTTCCCCGCGCGCTATACTCGTGTGCGCGTTTTACACGGGGGCGCGGTATATGAGTGAAAATACGGTAGTTTATATATGTCTAATAAGTTGAAATGTTTATCTTCCAGCTATTTTTAAATATTTTGTACAACGCTTTGTACTCCTGGATAAGCCTTTAATCAAAAACTTAAATAAAGATAAAAGATAAAGAAATGACAGACCTAGGCATTCACATTTACATGCATGTTATCCCTGGGATTCTGTAAAGATTGCCTAAAGTTTGCATGTGGTGATCAGATACATGTGTAAACTAATTGGCTGAATTACTGCTATCAATAATTGGCATTAAGAAATGCTAATTGGCAGTCATTAGTAGCTGTGCATATATATTCTATAATCTGTATGCCCAATTTGTATAGTGTGAAACTCTAAAAGGGGTGGGGCCAAGAGGTGCGGGTGGCAGGGTCTGCTGGGGAACCGTGAAGGGAATAGTAGTGCTGCCCGATTCATGATTTGAATCAATTCACCAATTCGAATCAGGTGAATCGATTCAAATTGATTCAATTTTTTTTAAAAATCGGACTCCCGATTCAATGGCCGATCCTTCCCCCATATCTTCCTAAAGCAGGAGCTGCAGCGCTGCCTCTTGCTGGCCGTCCACTGCTGCTCCTGTTTGAGGGGGAAGGGTCAGTCAGAAAGGCCTTCCCCAGCTTGCCCGGCAGAGAGAACGTGCCGATGAGGACCATGGGCAGCTGCAGGGATCGCTATAATACCAGCGAGCCTGCAGGCTGCCCTATTAGCTTTAAGGAGGCAAGAGCGGGGAAGGTGTAGGCTTGCAGGGGGAGCAGGCATTCGTTCGCGGCGGAGAGGAGGAGAAAGAGTGCCTTTGCGGCAGGGGAGAGCAGGCCTTCGTGGGGGGAGCAGGCCTTCGCGGCGGGGAGGAGGAGAAAATGTGCCTTCATGGTGGGGGGAGCAGGCCTTCGCGGTGGGGATGAGGAGAAAAAGTGCCTTCGCGGCAAGGGGGGGAGCAGGCCTTCATGGGGGGAACAGGTCTTCGTGGCGGGGAGAAGGCCTTCAGGGCAGGGATGCAGGCCTGTGCAGAGGCAGGAGGAGGAAGAGTTCCTTTGGCGGTGGGGAGGCAGGCCTGTGCAGAGGGAGGAGGAGGAAAGAGTAAGAGAGGGGAGGGGAGATGCCAGACCTGAGGTGAAGTGAAGGGAAGAGAGAGACTAAACCAAAAAGAGGGGGAGGAAAGCAGAGAAGAGGTGCTGGACAAATGGAGAGAGGGGGAGAGAGGGAGAGGGAGAGAGAGAGAGAAATGCAAGACCACAAGGGAAAGGGTACGAGAGGGACAGATACTGCTCCAAATTAGGTGGGCAGGGTGCAGGATGGCAGGAGAAATAGTAGGAGAAAGCCTGTACCTGGGGAAAGGGATACAGGAGGTAAGGAAGAGAGAAAGAAGAAGCTGGATATGGGGAGAGATAAGATGCTGGGCACGGAGGGAGCATAGGAACAGGGACACAAGGGAGACAGTACTGGAGATGAGAATAGGGACACAGAAGAGAGATGCTGGATGAAAAGGTAGATGAGAAAAGGAGAGATGGTGGATCTGTGGATGGTGGGGTCCATTGCTGCAGCTGCAGGGGGATGGAAATGAAAAAAAGGAAAGATGCCAGACCTCCGGGGGAGGAAAGGGAAAGAGAAGGGGAGGACAGAGATGGAAGATGGATGGTTAGCACAGAGAAAGAAGAAAGAAGGAGAGCCTGATCAGAAGACAACCAGACCAACATTGGACCAACAAGATTTGAAAAATGATCAGCCAACAAAAGGTAGGAAATAATTTTATTTTCTGTTTTGCGATTACAGTATGTCAGATTTGAAATGTGTATCCTTCCAGAGCTATTGTTGGACCGCAAATGTGAGCTAGGATTTAATAGAGAGAGGAAAAGTATTTTTTGTTTGTTTATTTTGTTTACACCACAGGACCAGTGTGGGTAGGAGAGGGCAAAGGGGGTGAAGAGGCTATAAAATAAATCCACCAGGATGTTTGAAAAAAACCACCCAATTGGGCAGGAAAATCGAATCGAAAAATCGATTCAACAGGCTGAATCAAATCAAATCGAAATTTTTTTTTCCTGAATCGGGCAGTACTAGGGAGTAGTGTTCTACTGAAGGGTGGCTTTGGAGGATGTTCTTATGCAATGGGCGAGGGTATAGGGTCTTCAAGTTGGGATGGAGGGGTTAAGTGGGGGATTTCTTGTTGAGGGATCAGATGCTTCAGGGTGTGGGGGAAGTGAGTATGTCAGGGGAACTATGGTCAAGAGATATTCAGAGGGAACAGGTACTGTTGACTGGGGCTATGCAAGAGCAGCAGTTTTGAAAAGCTAATCCTACATACAGTATATGTGTGAACTTTTTCCACATTTGTTTTCCCCATGTGCAGTTTTCAAAATTGCTGTTCTCATAGCTTGTGCATATATATGCAGTTCTGCACCTATTTTACAAGAGACTCTGCCAGACTCTACATCTACAATTTAGAAGAGCCTGGCCATATCCAGGAATACATTATTTCATTAGGGTTCATGCAGGGGCGTAGTAAAGAGGAGGGGTCCATCCCGGGCGCCCTCTTCCTCAGGGCACCAGCAACCCTCCTTCTCTCTGCCCCCCCCCCCCCCACACACACACACACTTCTTCCCCTTCTCCCGTACCGGAGCCCCTTTTTCCCCCATACTTTTTAAACTTTGATGCCAGCAGCCACCAACTTACTGCCCACATTGGCTTTGGCACTCATGCCTGGAAAGTGACGTCAGAGAGCGCGCCAAAGCCAACGTGAGCAGTAAGTTGGTAGCTGCTGGTGACAAAGTTAAAAAGGTACGAGGAAGGTGCGCATGGGGGAGGAGCGGGGAAGAGGGCGGGGGAGGGGCACCTCCGTCCTGGGCAACGCTCACCCTTGCTACGCCACTGGGTTCATGACACAGATAACTTGGTCTGTGTTTGTGTAGGTATATGATCATGGCATATGGTTTGAAGAGAAGATTGTCTATATCTGGTGTTGTAGTCTTGATATTATGGGTTCTGGTATGGGTGTCACTTTCCTGATTTGAGAACTTTTTAGCGGCCCCTTGTATTGTGATGTCATAATGCCTCATTCCACCAATGACTAAGAGCCAAACGCATCAGTGATATAACAATGGCTTGATTGTCCTATACTTGTCTCACATAAGAACATAAGAGGTGCCATACTTAACGGGACCATACGTCCCGTTTTGAACAGGACCATCCTGTTTTTAGGGAGCCTGTCCCATTGTCCGCAAGCACAGCTTGGGACGCCAAAATGTCCCGTTTTCAGTGATTTGTTTGTTTGTTTATTTATCGCCCGTCCTTAACTAGGTGATTCCTCTAGGGTTTGGGAATCTTATTCTCATATGGTTGCTGATCAGGCTGTATGTGTCTTTGAGTAGTATCTTGATTAAATTCAACATGTAGTCTGGTGTTTCGCCATGGAAGATTAAAAAAAATCAGTGTACATAATTTAAAAACACACTTTGCTTCAAAGGGGAGCCAGTATAGTTTGAGGTATAGGGGTGTCACTTCATCATATTTGGTTGCTGAGAAAATAAGGCTGGCTGCTATATGTTGAATGGTTTGTAGTTTTTTTCCATATATTTTCTTTGCATCCTACATAAAGGACAATGCGATAATCTACTGGAGTTGGGATAGTACAAGTGACTGAACCAAGAACTGAAAGTTTTATTTGAGAAAACAATGTCAAATTCATCTTAGTTTCCTCAGTTTTGGGAATATTTTCTTGGTTAATGTTCACTTTTGTGCCTCCCAGGATAGGTTCTTATTGAATACTAGTGTTTAAGCCCGTTACATTAACAGGTGATAGAATACATGTTTGTCTGTCTGTCTTTCTTTCTTTCTGTCTCTCTCCCTGCCCCTGTCTCTTTCTTCCTTTCTTTCTGTCTCTCCCTCCCGCTGACTGTCTTTCTTTCTGTCTGTCTCTCTCCCTGGCCCCCTTTGTCTGTCTGTGTTTCTGTCTCTCTCCCTGCCACTGTCTCTTTCTTCCTTTCTTTCTGTCTCTCTCCCTCTCGCTATCTATCTTTCCTTCTCTCTCTCCCCCTCCCACTGTCTTTCTTTCTGTCTGTCTCTCTCCCTGGCCTCCTATGTCTGTCTGTCTTTCTGTCTCTCTCCCTTCCCGCTGTCTTTCATTTTTGTGCGCTGCCTGCCTGTCTTTCTGTCTCTCTCCAGGGCCCCCTGCCTGCCTGCCTTTCTTTGTCTTTTTCTGTGGCCCCCTTCTGTCTTCCCCCAAAGCAAACCAAGATTGCTCCCTGCCTCCCAGCACACCCCTCCCCCCAAAGCAAAGCAATTTCGCTCCCTGGCCCCCTTTCCCTCTCCCCCACCCCCACTTCCCTGTGCAGCAGCAGCATTTCACTCCCCCCCCACTTCCCTGTGCAGCAGCAGCATTCCCTCCCCCTCCATTTCCCTGTGCAGCAGCATTTTGCTACCTCCATCCCACTTCCCTGTGCAGCAGCAGCAGCAGCAACATTCCCTCCCCCTCCATTTCCCTGTACAGCAGCAGTATTTCCCTCCCCCCCACCCCACTTCCCTGTGCTGCTGCAGCATTCCCTTCCCCTCCATTTCCCTGTGCAGCAGAAGCAGCATTTCCCTCCCCTCCCCCCACCCCACTTCTCTGTGGAGCAGAATTTGTTTGTTTCTGGCCGGTTCCCTTACCCTTGCCGATCCCAGCCTGCATCACACCCTCCTGCCATTCCTGTGCGCCATAACAAACCACCACCGCCGTTGAGATGCCTGAAGACATCGGAAGCCGGGGCACATTCGGCAAGCAGCCGCACACGCCCTAAATAGAATACGGCCATGGAACAGAAATCATGGCGGCAGGGATCACGCCGTTTTAACAGCGCATGTGCAGGTAAGGTTTTATTATATAGGATAATTCCTAGGATTCTCAGTTATGATTTCAGTCTCAATGGGACATTATGTAGTGTTATTTGAGTGTCATTGTTGGTGATTCTGAGTGGTTTTATCAGTAAAAATGTGTTTTTTTTCTTTATTTAGTGTCATACCTGCAGAATAAAGGTTACCATCCTCCTGCCCTAACAACATATGCCAATTCAAACACTAATCTGGTGCTATTTTACACCCCAAGGTGTCTAATACGATCTCTGAATGATAATAGGGTAGTCGTTCCTCACATTTCAAAGGCACATCTAGCATCAACTAGAGATTGTCATTCTTTCATTTAGTTCCACGGTTATGGAATAACCTGCCCATAGACTTAAGAAAAGAAGAATCCTATATAAATTTTAAAAGACATTTAAAAGCACATTTTTTTCAATTGGCTTTCTCAACTTAGAATAGAGCTTGGGACTGTGATCTGTGTTTAGGTAATGATTAATTTTCTAATGGAGAATTTTTAGCTGTATGTAAAAATTATGGTTCATTGAGATTTGAGTGTTTTATTGTTTTGCCGTTAGAATTGTTATTATTGAGATGTTGTCTGTTATAATATTTATGAAGAAAAATTTTTTTTAAACTTTTGTTCTTAATCTTTTCTTTCCTATTTTTAAATGGAGTTCTTTTCATGATGAATGCGAATTATACATTGTAAACCGCTTGGATCCTTTTAGGCAGTTATGCGGTATATAAAGTTTTAATAAACATAACCCCCAGAATCTATAAATGGTGCCCAGATATGGGTGCCTGCATTTGGGCATAATCCTGAGATGTACGTGCAACTTAATTGGCTAATGAGCCATTATCGAGCAATACTTGACTAATAGTTGACATTAATTGGCACCAGTTTGGATTTGCGCACTCATCTGGCTACACATTGTTCTATAATGTTTTGATACCCAAATCCCCTATTTTGACTTCTCTTTCAGATTATTAGTCCAGTCTCTGATTCTAAGTATCTTAGATTACTGTAATATTATATACTTAGGATCCTTTAAAAGAACTATCAAGAGACTAAGGGAGGAGGCGGTAGCGGCTAGCATGCACGGCATTTTAGCGCACGTTATTCCACGTGTTAAGGCCCTAATGCGCCTTCGTAAAAGGAGCCCTAAGCTTGAGAAATGGACTGCAACATGGCAGATTAGGTTCAACATGGATAAGTGTAAGGTGATGCATGTCGGGAACAAAAATCTTATATATGAATAAAGGATGTCCAGGGTGGTACTTGGAGAGACCCCCCAGGAAAGAGACTTGGGAGCACTGGTCAACAAGATGATGAAGCCGTCTGCGCAATGCGCGGTGGCAAAAAGAGCAAACAGAATGCTGGGAATGATTAAGAAGGGGATCCCGAACAGATTGGAGAGGGTTGTCATGCCGCTGTACCGGGCCATGGTGCGTCCTCACCTGGAGTACTGCGTTCATCACTGGTCGCTGTACATGAAGAAGGACATGGTACTACTCGAAAGGGTCCAGAGAAGAGCGACTAAAATGGTAAAGAGGCTGGAGGAGTTGCCGTACAGCAAAAGATTAGAAAAACTGGGCCTCTTCTCCCTTGAAAAGAGGAGACTGAGAGGGGACATGATAGAAACATTCAAGATACTGAAGGGAATAGACTTAGTAGATAAAGACAGGTTGTTCACCCTCTCCAGGGTAGGGAGAATGAGAGGGCACTCTCTAAAGTTAAAAAGGGATAGATTCCATACAAACGTAAGGAAGTTCTTCTTCACCCAGAGAGTGGTGGAAAACTGGAACGCTTTTCCGGAGGCTGTTATAGGAGAAAACACCCTCCAGGGATTTAAGACAAAGTTGGACAGGTTCCTGTTGAACCGGAATGTATGCAGGTAGGACTGGTCTCAGGGCACTGGTCTTTGACCTGGGGGCCACCGCGGGAGCGGACTGCCGGGCACGATTGACCACTGGTCTGACCCAGCAATGGCAAATTTTTATGTTCTTATTATTCAGAATGTGGCACTCCGTCTCATTTTTGGCCTGAAAAATTCAGTTCATGTTAAGACTTTATTATATAAAAAATTTATATTGGTTACCCGTGGAAGCCAGAATTATTTTTAAGTTTGCCTGTCTATGTTTTTAAACCTTAACTGAACTGGTTCTGTTCCAAACTATCTCCTATATAATTTTGATCTCTCTGGCACTATTAGCCGTATACGGAGAGCTTATTTGTTTTCCTTCCCAACCCCAAAGGTTGTATCTACAAGAGGTTCCTAGATAGGACCTTATCATTTCAAGCCTGTAAATGGAATGAATGTTTAAGCAAACTTATCTTAAATGCTTTCTCTTATCAAACTTTCAGAAGATTAGTTAAAACTTATCTTTCTGGTAAATTTGTTTGGCTCTGTACCCTTATTGATGTATTTCTGAATACCTCTTATAACATTGCTGTTTGTATGCAGTCTCTTTTTTGCTGTAAACCGCTTTGAACTGTTTGAGGTACTGCGATATATAAAAATAAAGTTATTATTATGATTGCGCAGTGTTTCCCAAGTTGGTCCTGGAATACCCCTCGCCAGTCAGGTCTTCAGGATATCCATAATAAATATGCATGCAATTGATTTGCATTCACTGCCTCCATGGTGTGCAAATCTCTTTCATGCATATTCATTGTGGATATCCTAAAAATCTGATTGGCAAGGGGTAAGTCGGGACCGACTCGGGAAGCACTGCCATAGCGGGCAACTCAAAAGGAGCCATGGGAGGGGCATAGAGATGTTAGGGCTGTTCTGAAATGTTGTGCGCATAATACTGGATCAGTGCACCCATCTCGGGCACCAGAACTTACCCCAGGTTTCAGCAGGCGTACACCTGGTAACCAAAATTAGGATGTAGGAATCAGCTAAGCATGTTTCTATAAAAAGCATGCATAGCAGCTCATTAGTCATAGCTGTGCGTGCCTCATTACACTAAGCGTGAAATCTCTTTGCAAACATTTAAACCAGAGCAAATATTTCTTTACTCAACCTGTAATTAAACTCTGGGATTCATCACCAGAGAATGTGGTGAAATCAGTTAGCTTAGCGGGGTTTAAAAAGGTTTTGGATAATTTCCTAAAAAAAGAAGTCCATAGGCTATTATTGAGATGGCTTGGGGAAATCCACTGCTTATTCCTAGGATAATCAGCATAAAATCTGCTTGGGATCTAGCTAGGCACTTAGAACCTAGGTTGGCCACTGTTGGAAACAGGATTCTGGACTTGATGGACCTTCAATCTGTCTCAGTATGGCAATTCTTATGTTCTGTTTCCTGGAGGAAAAGTCCATAGTCTGTTATTGAGAAAGACATGGGGGAAGTCATTGCTTACCCTGGATCAGTGGCATGGAATTTTTTTTGTCTTTGGGTTTTTGCCAGGTACCAGTGACCTGGATTGGACACCGTGAGGACAGGCTACTGGGCTTGATGGACCATTAGTCTGACCCAGTAAGGCTATTCTTTTGTTCTTATTTTGCAAAATAATTACCTATGCCTCAAGAAGCGGTAGTTAAGCTTTTAAGATAAAGTTGATAGACAAACTACACTAAACTATTTGGATATGGGATCTTATAGATAAATTTAAAAAAAAAAAAAAAACTGTAGACAAAATGTACAAGATGCAGGCTATGTTTATTATATCAAATGTAAATGCAATTAATGTTATCACCCTTCATACAAACCTAAGGACCCGACACGGTTTTACTTTGGTGGCGCTTTTTTTGCCAAGTGTGTTGGTGCGCAATTTTCCTGAGCTTTGACAGGCTTCTGTTTACTATCATTTTTATTGTCAACCCTGGTCCCCTGAGGAAGGCGTGTTTACCGAAACACGGACCGTGTCGGGTCCTTAGGTTTGTTTGAAGGGTGATAACATTAACCGCATTTACATTGGATATAAGAAACATAGCCTGCATCTTGTACATTTTGTCTGCAGTTTTTATGTTTGCTGACGCATTTTCACTGCAGTTCCTGTTGGATTTCTTCTCTTGTTTCTGACCTTATAGATAAATAGCATGCACTAATTAACACTTTCATTTCTGCATTGTGGCACACTTAATTACACTGGTCAGCTGGTGTTGTTGGAAATGTATCTTCGGTAAATACCATTTGCCAGTTTGAGTTAGAAGAATGGGCCAGTTTCCTTGCTGAATAATAGAAAACCTGATTCTCAACTTCGGGCTCAAGCTGTTCCACTTACTTCCGTTGCTTTCAATGAAAGTAAAACCCGGATGTCTCAATCCATCCTTTTTCTGGAGCCATATGGTAACCCTACCTATGGGTAAAAAATCTGGGGAGCAGTAAAAGCAATCTTTCAATTTTTTGGTGACTGATTTCTACTTAGTCCCACAGTAACGAACCTGATTGAATTTTTTTGATTGGGTGACCAGAGAGCTGGATCGAGGACATATGCTAGATGTAATTTACTTGGATTTCAGCAAAGCCTTTGATACAGTTCCTCATAGGAGG